>NC_056742.1:404114203-404209203 GCF_019279795.1 Protopterus annectens | reverse complement strand
CCAGTGGGCATAGCCAGTTAAACAAACAAATTAGATAACAATTCTCCATGGACCTCTGCAGCTTCTGTTAAGTAAGTACTTAATTTTACCCTGTAGCTATTCACATTTGTATTACATTGTTTTTTTTTCACATACCACCACAGTGTATATATTTTTCAGCTTAGTGCAAATGTGTATATATAGGTTTATAGGTGTGTACTACGCTAATGGCTCTGGAGCCTTTACAAGCCTAGCCCATAGGATTACCCTGGCATCGTACCACCCGACCTTAGTTTCCAGTGCCTCTGTCGACTAGAGCCACTGGAGTGATCCCCGGGGTGAATTTTCTATTTCCCATCCATTCATCAAGATTTATCTTGAAGAGGGCCAGTGAGGTGCTGTGTTTGACATGTATGGGAAGTCTATTCCATAGCATGGGCAGTCTCTGGGTTATGAACCTGTCCCTCCAGCATGTTCTGTTGATTGTGGTAATGAGGTTGAGGTCTCTGGAGCGTCTGATGCGGAGGAATTGAGATTTCTTTAGATATACCATTTCTAACAGAGCTGGGTGAGACATGGCTTTGTAAGTCAAGCAGAGATCACCTCTAAGTAGGCGATATGAGACCGAGAATAGTTGGAGTTTTTTGAGTCTGTCCATATAGGACAAGTGTTTAAGGCCTAGGATCCTCTTTGTGTAGTACTTTTGCGGCCTTTCCAGTTGTTGCAGGTGTTTAGTGAGGTACATGCCAAATGGGGCATTGTACTAGATGATTGGCCTAATGAGGAAAGAGTAGAGGGAGACAATGACCTCTTTCTTCCTGGATGCAAAACCCTTAGTAATTAGATGTGCAACATAGAAGGACTTTCTGATCACAGTGGCAGTGTGGTGGTCAAAAGAGAGGTTGTTGTCAGCCTGTGTTCCCAGATCTCTTCTAATGCCTTCTGTGTTCAGTGGATTACCATCAATGTGGTAGTTCATGAGAACTGGGTTTTTCCCAACGGTTATGATATATATATCTACCTGATTCAAGAAAATCACTATCTCATGTGCAGTAGCTCCACGCTAACGATTTCTTTTACAGTTTTCTTGTTGGTGCCCTGTTTAATCACACACTCATATATGCTTGCCAGAGATAAGACATTCTTATATGGCATGGTTTACCAGTGGAAGAATACCATCCACATAACGATCAACTTTATTTGGTGTAAATGGCTTTTGTAAGTTTTGACAAATGCATGAAGGGAAGTTGTAGCTAATGTTTGGGATCAGAAGTATGCCCTGACTACAACAAAAGTAACCAAGGATCACTTAGTGATCTAGGAGGTGAAGGTGCTAGCTGTGGCGGGTTGGAATGAATGGATGACAGCAGCTTACCCATTCTGCCAGGAGGGACTCATCACCGTGACTCCTAATGGAGGCCAGGTAGGTTTCACCTAATGCACAGACTCAAGCTATATGGACGGCAATACCAAGCAGCTTTTGCACTGTAGCTGGGGCAATTTATGCATGGAAACACCCTTAAAAAGCTAAACTGACTAGAATTCACCCACTATCTTGACTACCTACAACTTACAGTTGCACAAAAAGCTAATATTCAAACCTGACAGCTGTCCTACCTTAACATCTTTTTTGCATACCCATGTTCCCACCAGAAATCTCTGTTCTGCAGATAGACTACTTACAGATGTATGCAAACTCAACAAAAAAGCTATGGAACAACTTTCCAAACAATATTACCAGTATAGATAATAACCAAAAAGTTTAAGCTTACACTAAAAAATTACCTATTTAACGCATGGATCTGCCTTTGCCCTACAACCAACACCTAATCTCCACCTTCCTTTGTCTCTCTGCTCTCCTCTTTCTCCCTACCCTCCCAATCTCCTACTAACTTATTTCTCCTTTCACACCCCATATCTTTCGGTGTCTTCCTACATCCCTTTTCCACTATCTCTTAATTTCTAAATAGACCATCTCACAATCTCTCTAACAACTTTACTTGCACTAATTTTCCTAACGATTAACCTTTTCTTCTCCAGAACCATCAAATTGTTTTTGCGTTCTTCTAATGCCTGTTATCCAATCTACTATGTATATATTTTGTTAAAAAAAAAGAAAAAGGATCTCTTGTAATGCTTATCTTTTCTCTCCATACCTTCTGCTGTACTTCTTGCATCTGTCCAATGCTGTATAATTTAACATTTTATGTGTATAATTTGATGTTATATATATTTTTTAATCACTATTGGAGCTCTTCTCCCCGGGCCTCTGCTGAAAATGGGCTTCTTACACAGTCGGACTTTCCCAGTTACCAAATGTCAGTCAATCAAGCAATCAATCAGTCAATCAATAAATAAATAAACTTCTGTTTGTAAAAGTGTGGCAGTAAAGTTTCATGCTGTGGGGCATAGCTGCTATGGTGCAAAAAAAATTGAAGTGCTGACGGTAACGCTGCACTTGAGAACTATGGCACCTTTTTTGCTGGCCAGCATAGTGAAAAGTCTCCCTATGCAGCCCCCCCACCCCATAGTGGAGGCAGCCTCTTTCTGGGAAGCACAACACAACACTTTGGCCAAGGGGCCAGGGAGCAGATGGTAAGAGCAATGTTGTGGGTTGATAAAAATGACTGAAGCAAAGAAAAAGAAGCACAGACTTACTAAATGTTCTTGATGTTTTGTTTTCAAAAGGTATTTTATTATATTTGTTCATGTCAACTGATGTGGCTGTCTTCAAACTTTTTTTATTTTCTGTTAATATATGTTTACCTACGTCATTGATAAAATATCTAGATGTAATAAAGGTGTTAAAATAAAAAATAATCAAGCTGCTTAGCTCCTATCACTTTTGGCAGGGTTTGCTCCAGTCCTCTTTAATAACAGCCACTGAGATTCCTTAAACTTGATTTAATGGTGAAAAATGCCTCTGTGTTTGCCATAGTTGTGGGTCTTTTCTGGGTTCAGGAATTTCAGAATTAATAACCAGAGGTCAAGAAGGGGGTCCTTTTCACCTTTCTTATCTTGCAGGCAGGTATTTTTTTTATACAACAGCGGTATCACATTATTTTAATAGTTTTGTATAAAACTCTGCAGGAAGATCATATCTTTCAGGCGCTTTCCTGGTTTGTCAGTTTCTGTCTGTAGTTCTTCCTCTGTTATAGGTTTCATCATTAAAGCACATTGGTCTTCACTGATCTGGGGATGCCTTACTTTGCAACGAAACCTCTCATTCTCTATTGATCTTAGAAGCTCAGCACTGCATATAGGCCTTTATTACAATCCTTAAATGTCTTAACTCTTTTTCTCATATCTTTCTTCATTTTCCTTGTCTTGCAGTTTCCAGTCTTAACTTTTGCTCTGGGCAGCCTTTGTTGTCTAAGACTGTGCTCTAAAAACTTGAAGGACGAAGGATTTCTTTCACTTATTACAATGCATACTATAAATTCATTTTAACTTCTCAGTGTAGTACTTGGTGTAACTATTTTTCTGTAGCTTCTGAGCTGAATATTTCCCCATATGTCTTTTTTGTTGCTTTTTGTAATTCTCTTGCTTATTTTTTCGGTTGCCTGTTGCATTGTTTCCTGCATTTCTCCTCTGTGTAATCAAAGCTGAGTGACGTCCCAAAGGTTTACTGATATGGATTGGGTGGTGGAATATTCTGTGATTATTTTTGAATGTTTTCTTCCAGTACGTATTGATTCTTCTCAATAAATATATTTCTTTGGAGACTAAATGAAAGCTGAAAGACTTCTGCATTAAAAAATAAATTAAATTGAAGCAATATTTTGTTTTTCGCTCACTGCAAATTATACCTTGCTGATATAAGATGAGGAAAACTAGGGTGACACTCGCATATAAATTATTTCTTTTTATGGATTTTAAGTTTTATAGATGATTAGTAATACTGGACTATTTTTAGCTTTTTATTGTGCTGCTCTGAGTATGAAATATCAACAGGAAGACTGGTGACTTCATAACCTGCCTCAGTTGTGTTGCATAAAGTATGCATTTCCACAGAGGCCAAACTTAAGCAGTAGAAGCTTCAGAGTTCACTAAGATGTTTAATCTATTATATATTATTTTTTTATGCTACAGATTGTCTTCTTGTTTTTGGAACAAAAATGGAGTTTGTTTTACATATAACTTCTTTTTATTGTTTGAGGTTTGTGGGTGATTTCTAACCTTCACACTCTGACCACTTAATCCTCCTGTAGGAGATGCCCTTGACAGGTTTACAAGGTACTGTCATTATCTCTTCAGAGGTAACCTAGCAAATGTATGTGTCACGCTGTAGAAACTAGAGATATAGTGCACTGTGAATTATTAAAATCTTGTTAGAGGTGAACTAATAAATGCATCCTGAACCTGAATTAACAAAAAAAATAATGAAAGTAGTGCAGTACTTGTGCAGTAGAAGCCTTCAGGCTGGTGGTTTGCCCACTTTGTAGGGACCTTAGTGGACAGTACTTGGGAAGTAGATGCCTTCAGGCTGGTGGTTTGCACACTCTGTCGGGACCTTGGCGGCCAGTACTTGTGAAGTAGAAGTCTTCAGGCTGATGGTTTGCCCACTCCATGGGGACCTTAGTGGACAGTGCTTGTGAAGTAGAAGCCTTCAGTATGGTGGTTTGCCCACTCTGTAGGGATCTTGGTGGACAGTAGCCTTCAGGCTGTTTGTTTGTCCACTCTGTAGGGACCTTGGCGGACAGTACTTGTGAAGTAGAAACCTTCAGGCTGGTAGTTTGCCCACTTTGTAGGGACATTGGCATATTTAAAAAAGAGGCATCTTAAGCCATAATATAGTTAGTCAAGACTGAGAGGAACTGTCTCTCTAAACTAGTGATGTCACCACTTCCACCTGAGATTAAGCCAAAAGGTGGACCATCCAGGCCACAGAGAGCTCTGGATGAGTTAAGAGTTGTAGAACAGTGATGCATTTCAGCAAAATTATCTGTTTAAAATTCATATGCATTCTTGTCTTTTTTTTTTTTTGCACTTCTGTTGAGTTGGGTTGGGTGGTGCAGTGGTTAGCATTGTCGCCTCACAGTAAGAGGTTCTCCGGTTCAATCCTCGGCTGGGGTGCCTTCTGTGCGGAGTCTGCATGTCCTCCCTGTGGTCGCGTGGGTTTCCTCCAGGTGCTCCGGTTTCCTCCAACATCCCAAAGACATGCAGTAGGTGGATTGGACACTCTAAATTATGCAGTTTATACAGATCCAGAATGTGCTTAAATCCCATGTTCTGTACATTCTGTACGTTCCCCAAAATGTGCTAATTTCTTACAGTTTAGTCTATGCTTAACTTAGCTTCCTTGCTAACATTGTATAAGTCTGAATTGTAGATTTAGTAGTTTTGTGTAACCTGTACTAGCAATTAACATCCTGCAGTTGGTGCAGAGGGTTAAGGCTGTGAGCTATAGTTCCTGTCGTATAGGGTTTAAGTTCCTCAGTCATTTGTCTGCTATGTGACCTTGAGAATTTCACTTACCCTGACAGTAAGGGCAAATGGGAATTTGATCTAGTGCTCCTCAATGTCCCTGAACTGCAAGCCAAGTAACTACCTATGAATCTGTTACTATGTATGAGAATAATTATATTCTCCTGAAGTTTAAATAATTGTCCATTTATTTGTTGTATTTTATTATATATCACTTTACATAACTTTATCTCATCTTCCTGTCTTTGCCCTTTTTAAGTTGCTGTTAATATTTTCTTGTCTCTATAACCTAGATCAGATGTATTACATTTTCTTTATTGAAAGCAAACACACGTTTAAAATATATAATAAAAAATATAAAGTGGTGTGTGTGTGTGTGTGTGTGTGTGTGTGTGTGTGTGTGTGTGTGTGTGTATACTGCAAAGGCTAGGATTTGGAAAGAGCTACCTAGTATCAGTGGTATGCCCGAGCACACACACAAAACCATGGGTGGGTGCCTTTTCTGATTCAGAGACAGGCCCACTGCAGTAATTCAACATGGTCAGTGCAATTAATGAGGTATTCCAGAAAGTAAGTCGTTAGTTATCCAAGTACTGTCTCTTGAAATTCCCTGCAGGAAGGAGGTTTATGCATCTGATTGATTCAGAAAATTGCTCAGCTGTGTAGCTTAGCATGGCCAGCTGTATAAATTAACATGTTCAAAATGCTGCCCTTCCCCATTACTTCCAATGAGAGAGTCTGTGTTACAGGTGTGCGTTTGAGTGGCAGCATGTCTGTAGGGGCACAAGAGGTCTTGGGTGACTCTGTGTATGTGGCTGCCTGGTTGGTCACAGTTCACAGTAGGGTGGTTAGTTTGGAGATCTGTAGAGTAGGTGTGTGTGTGTTTGTGTCTCTGTCTGTCTATCTGTCTGTCCGGGTGGTCATAATAAGGTTAATTAGGGGATATGTAGTGTGTGTGTGTGTATGTGTGTGTGTGTGTGTGTGTGTGTGTGTATGAATGGATGAATGTGTCAGAGTGCAGTTTTGTGTGTGTGGGGGGGAGTCATGTGCAGTAACTGTGCGTTGTGTGCGTCTCTGCATTAATGTCTGTATGTGTGAAGGAAAGTGACTGAGGGGTTATGGGCTCTCAACTTCTTTATACAAAATTCAGGGACATGCCAAAAATAATGGAGGAATAAAGACTCAAAATCAGGGGCAGTTTTACACTCATTCACTTAAAGGTTTTGTATGATGAAGCGTTTTCCGAACAAAAAGAAGTATGAAGCCCTCAGTGGCATTATTGACTGAATGTAATCCTCATTGATTTATGAGGGACAAAGCAAGAATAATAGGCCAAAGCAGGGGCATTCTGTAAAATCAATGACAGTTGAGAAGTATGTGGTATATCCTTGTGGGGGTGTAATGTGCAATGAGTGAGTAAGTGTTTGTGGGGGATATCTGTGAGAATGTGTGTATCTGTATAGATGTTTGCATGTGTGTCAGCTAATGGAGGGGGCTGCCTCTGCCAATGTGATGCATGGATGTGGTAATTACAACTGAAAATTGCTAGTTAGCACTGGAGGTAATTACATTAGATTAAGAGATGTACTAGATAGCAAAGAGGTCTTTCTCATTGCGGCTAAGTATGTCTCTGAATCACATTCAACATATATGCATAAACTGCAACTTTTGGCTGCTGCAATTTACATGAGTACAGGGACATTTTTCTGAATCCCTGTTTAATGTATTTACTTTTTTTGTATGCAAGACCATTTCACTGCTGCAAAAGATAGTATCTAATTTTTTGCTGATACTTCCTTAGGGCCCTATCCCTTTTGTCAAAAATAAAAAGCAGTCATATGTATTGTTTACATCTTTCTTTTATCTGTAGTTCTGTGCTACTCCAGAATGCTGAAGTCTCTTTTTATGAACAGTACTGCCCTTTTCTTTAGTGTCTTAAGAAGTCCTGTGTCCTTGTAGAAGAACATATTTAACATTTTATCTTTAAGAAACATCCTTTTTAAATAAAAAAGAATATATTTATAACTTTTCTTATTTAACCACAGCTGAGCAGTGCTCATCAGTGAAGTAACGGTTTCTTTATAATTATTTTTTTCCGGCTATAAAGGACTACTACATGCAAATAATGAAAAAAACATATATATATTTATATTGTTATGAACTGTTATGCTTCCTAAAGCTGCTTGCAGCTAAATAATTATTAATTCTTAATTTTATATTATTTTTTATCCCTGTCTGCCTTCATGAGGGCAGACAATCCTGATGAGATGTATTTTCCTTTGGAAAACTAAATCTGTCCCATAATTCTCTGTAAGACCACAAATTGTGAGATTGTCTCCCTACCATACTTTGCCAGACTACACGTCCATTCACTTAGAATGGAAGACAAGAAAAAAATACAAATCTTGAGTCTGTAGACCGTCAGTGAATGGTCTACACTGAGTCTTAACAAATGTTTTTCCTACTGATGTATTACACGTTCTCTGAAAACTGAGCACATACAACTCTTGAAGCAGCTACGAGATTTCAGTAATTTTGAGATTTACATTTCTTTTGTTACACTAGAAGATGTTCTTCATTAAACATTTCAGAAAATGATTTTCTTTCAAGTAAATGTTCATATTGCTTTATTTTCTGCAAATTCATAGCTATCAAAAATCCCTATATTGTTTAATCCCCCCCCCTCGCTTTTTCTGGCCACCTGACTTACATTTCCAACTTTCTTTTACTACTTGAAATAGCCATCACAAAAATGCCTCTGTTTCTTTGCTCTCTTATACTCCTAAACACTAACATTATCTGAATATTTAACTGCTTGTGCAACTATTTCCTCATTTCTTTATATCACTAGTGATTTTCCATTTGAAATTATTTCAATTCTTACGAAAATGTATGTCAACAAGCTCCTTACCTGCATGCTTGACAGTTCTATTATTGCTTCCTTAAGAGATGCATTATTATATTTTTTTAATACTACCTGTGTGAAACCTCATAATTTAGTTAATCAGAATTACACATGGCCAAATTATACATATGTATTATAATTTTTATTATACAATGACTGGCTATTAACATTGAAAAACGAGCATGCTGATTGGTCAGCCCAACCAGCATGCCTGTTGCAAATCAAGCATGTACCTGTGGAAACAAGTCTAGTCTCCCAGACTTTCTCCTATTAATATATGCTACGGAAACTGTATTTTTTTTTATTAAAAAAAATTAAATAAACTTTCAAAAACCGGAGCCTTCAAACAAACAAGATAGACAGGACAGAGAAAAATATAAGGATGATCAGGTACTTTATGCAAAACTAGAGAAACGTACCTGATTGACCTTATATTTTCTCTGTCTCATCTCTCCCTTATGTTGAAAGCCTGCCAATTTCATTTTTTTAAGTAAAAACAAAATAATGCAAATGGAGATCTTCCTCTCTCTGTTGCTCTCTTTACACAGCACTGATGTACTGCATAAGCATGAGAATGTAAGTCCCATACACATGTGCAGTACATCAAGAAAGCCCCAGTATACCAGGGAAAAACACAGACCACCAGCACACCACCATTATATAAAGGCATTAAATAATGTCATTGTATAATAGCAATATCCCACGGCTGAGTGTGGGTGATGATGGATTTACTCACGGTTGACTTTATTTGGTCATAAGTGCTACCAAGCCACACCAACCGTGAGTAAATCCAGCATTACCCACACCCAGCTGTGGGTTATTGCTATATTATACCATGACCCCCCCAAAACGTGCACGCTGATTGGCCAGCATGCACATTGTAAATCGAGTTATACTAATGGAAAAAGGTCCGGTCGTCCGGACTTTTTTCCATTAGTATAACTCTACTTTTAAAACACTGTCTCGCTATGTTAAATGGGTTTAACATAGCGAGACAGCTTTAAAATAAGCAACGGAGATATCCGTTGCTTATTTTAAAGCTGTCTCGCTATGCTAAACCCATATAAGATAGCGAGACAGGTTTTAAAACAACGGAGAAAGCAAGATCTCCGTTGCTTTTTACTGTTTTGCTATGTTAAATGGGTTTAACATAGCGAGACAGTTTTAAAATAAGCAACGGACATCTCCGTTGCTTATTTTAAAACTGTCTCGCTATGTTAAACCCATTTAACATAGCGAAAACAGTAGAAAAAAAGCAATGGAGATCTTGCTTTCTCCGTTGCTTTTGCCCACAGCTCTGATGTACTGTGCAGGCGCGCAGTACATCAGAACTGCCGCGGATGCCAGACATCTGTGGAAGGGCAGTAAACAGGCATTATACTATGCCATTATTTAAGAAAAGTAATAGTTTCTTTTCTTAAATAATGTCATGGTATAATAGCAATAACTAATAAGCAACAAGAAACAATGCAGGACAACCTCAAGGTTTTTAGCGAAAACCACAGCAGGAAACGGATCGGAACCAACGTTTCTTCAGTAATCCAATTTTATTCAAGTAGAACCAGTAACAAAAAATATTCAATAGAGCAAATAAAAACAAAGGTTGCAGTTCTGTTCTTAGTCAAACACATAAAACCACAAACGACTAACTCCAATAGATCAAGCGCTTTCGCCCGGGCTCTCCCGGGCTTTTTCAAGATAATTTAACTAAGCAACCTATATGCTTATATACCTCTTGGTTAATTAGTTAATTATGTAATTATTTTATTAAGACTTGTTTCAATATTTTTATGCTTAAAGTTATATTCCCTTCATAGGAATAAAAAATGTTTAAAATATTAAAGAATTGAAGAATTATTAAAAAATGTCCTTTATGTAACGTGTTTTTATGTTCTTTGGTTCCCACCACTTATTGTGGAATGCTTTGTTTATCCGAACTATTTATATTCATGTATGTGTTGTTTTTGAAACGAATTGCTTTTCTACAATAAAATTAATTTCATCTCTTCTTTTGTGTTATGCTCATTGCAATTAGGTGGAAAGTCGTCCTTATAAGGATTTGATATTTAGTGATATTTTGTCGTCTCTTGACATTTGGTTTTACTGGTTTGGTCGCTGATACATAGGCATTTTATGGATGTGTAGTACGATTTTTTGTTATTTATTAAGATTACATTAATGCTATTATTGTTATTAATTTTCGTATTTTTTACCTGAAAGAAATATATATGTGTTTTTAAAAATGTTAATTTGTAATTATAAATTGATTTACTATAGTTTTTATAAATAACTATAAAAATATAAAATTTATAAAATTAGTAACATTTATTTTTATTGTTTATTACTATATAATAGACCATGAAATAATCAATTATTGAATAAATAAATAAATAAATAACTTATTATTTTTAAAAATAAATAATTAGTTATTCAATATTTAATTATTACATGTATATATAAAAACAATCAAAAGTTTTAAGAATTATAAAATTATTTTAAAACTTGCTTTCTCTAGTATCTATGTTTAAGTTTCTAATTCATTATTGCTTTATTATAATTTTGCCCTTCTTTGTTTCAATACACTACTTATACTAACATGCTCATTCAACCCTGGTGCTTTTGCAGCGTTTAATTTAATTTGCCATACTAATTCCCTATATTCCAGTGATGTTTCCCAGTCTCCCCCTCTGATATCATTTTTTACCTGTTCAAGCACTAGAAATTTTAAATTCATTTCTTTGCATATTAAAGAATGTTTAAAAAATGCATTGGTTTCTTTTTTTGTTTTTATTTCGTAGGAATGTTCATATACTCTTCTTTTTAACGTTCGTTCCGTTTTTCCTACGTAAAAAGATAAACAATGCTGACATATTCCTAAGTATATTATGCCCTTTGAATTACAATTGTAATGTCCTAGGGCATATAATCCCATACTTCTTGATTTTAAATATAATCCTACGTCGTCAAGCATAAAAGCACATTGCTTGCAGGTTCCACATTTGTAGGTACCTCTCATTAATTTTGTGTTGTTTAAGCTATTATTTATTTCTTTTTCAAAGAGATTTTTAAGGTTGTTGTTTCTCTTCCTTATAAAATTTGGTAATTTTGGAATCATTTTGTTAATCTCTAAGTTGTTTGACAATACCGGCCAATATTTTGTGATAATAGTTTCTATTTCTTTACTATCACTATTAAAGGTATTAAAGGTATTAAAGGTATTCCACAATAAGTGGTGGGAACCAAAGAACATAAAAACACGTTACATAAAGGACATTTTTTAATAATTCTTCAATTCTTTAATATTTTAAACATTTTTTATTCCTATGAAGGGAATATAACTTTAAGCATAAAAATATTGAAACAAGTCTTAATAAAATAATTACATAATTAACTAATTAACCAAGAGGTATATAAGCATATAGGTTGCTTAGTTAAATTATCTTGAAAAAGCCCGGGAGAGCCCGGGCGAAAGCGCTTGATCTATTGGAGTTAGTCGTTTGTGGTTTTATGTGTTTGACTAAGAACAGAACTGCAACCTTTGTTTTTATTTGCTCTATTGAATATTTTTTGTTACTGGTTCTACTTGAATAAAATTGGATTACTGAAGAAACGTTGGTTCCGATCCGTTTCCTGCTGTGGTTTTCGCTATAATAGCAATAACCCACTTCTGGGTGTGGGTAATGCTGTGTTTACCCACGGTTGGCTTTGTTTGCTCCCTCGGGCTTCGCCCTCGGGACCAAACCACGCCAACCGTGGGTAAATCCAGCATTACCCACATCCAGGCGTGGGTTATTGCTATAATATACAACCTGTAGATTCTCCTGTGCTGTTTTCATCATTTCTTATGCCAATATTTTACAATGTATAAACTGTCCTCAGATTTATTCTTTAATAAGTTAAGTATTGCAGTGTTTTTCATCTTCTACTTTTGCCACTTGTTTTGCAGTTATATAAACTTTACAAAATGTCTTCTCCATTCTGCTTGACCAAGAATAAGCTGTCTTTAAAAGCAATCACCAGAATGCAAGATTGTTTTTTTTTTCTTTTCTCTTTCTTCTAAGTACTTCATAGCAGCTTTCTTTTTGTTCACAAACTGCCATTCACTATCAAGTAAATGAATCCAGTACTGATTTAGATATCCTCATGCTCACTTATGCCTTCATTTTTTATTTAAAGACCTTGAAGTATTTTGATAGTTTGCTTTACCTGAGGAATTCACTGCTCTGTTTCATTTGCCTCCATCTTCCTGGAGCTTTTCCTTTTGTTTTGTGTTAGTAGACTGACAATTCTGATGTCATTTCTAATTCCAAATAATTCCAAATGGAATCACTTAGCTGCGTCCTTGGGTTGAACTTCATTTTCATAGTTTTCACATTGTGTCAGTACTGTACCCTACTTTGTTCCCAAGATCTGTACCTCATGTGTTCTTTAATCAGTATATTTTAGAAGGTCAAAGGTCATTCACTGTATGATGCTGAAGTTTCATTTTAGTTCCTATTTCAGTAATTCTCAGACTCAACATACAATAATCAAAGTTAGCTGAAACATGTTTTCACCTCTGTATGCATTTTTTTTATATTTTAAAGGTTTAGCTGATTCCCTTCAGTTCAGAATAGTGATGGAAGGTTCCATACTTTAGAGGGAGAGAGGTATATTAGTCTTCTCTGTCTGCCTATCCTTTGTTAACTAAGTGTAGACTGTTTTTAGCCATGACTTGGGACAAAACAGGCAAAGGTGGTTTACAAGTTAGAGAGATCTAAGAGCAATAAAAAAGAAAGTACAAATTGTATTGAGCTGTTGCACAGGCAATTCAGCATTTACAAGGTATAATGATACAGGATTTAGTTACAATTGCATACATAAACACATTTAAAGTATATGCACATTGTTTCAAAATTCTCAGTTTACAACTATGTAAGCTGCTAACTGTAAAATGGACTTTATCAGTCCTAAGAGTTAAAATTATTTCCAGACATTAAATCAACTTGATTTGGTGATGTTGCTGTGTATTGGTTTGCCTTTTATCTGTTACCATTGCAAACTTGTTACATGTTTGTTTTTGGCTGTAATTATCTGTCTGACATGGAGTGCAATTTTGTTTTGTATTGTATATATTTAAACTTGCAAAATTTGGTTTAGTAGTTGTCTGTTTTGTTGCCATTTGTTGTTGATTCAGATATTCTTTTAGATTCTTAATTATTTATTACTGTTTTCACCTACTATTCTTATATTTTTGTAAAGTGCCTAGGTTTCAACACTAATGTAAAGTAGATGTTAAGGGCAGTTCAGAGAGTTTCTCTGGCATGGATGGGCATACAGGATACTACCTTAAGTTATTCCTAGTCCCAAAAAAGGAGGATCATTGGAGACCCATTCTGTACCTCTGAAGTCTAAACAAATTTGTGAAAGTATAAAATCTAAAGATAATAAACCTGCTGGCCTTGCTTCCCCTATTAATAAATGATACTTTACTTATTACCTTGGACATGAAGGTTGCCTGATTTCTCAACTTCATCCACAGGTCTTGCAGGCTATTTCATAGACTAAAGGTATGGAATGCCCATTTTGATGGTACTCATTTATAAAATGCCTAGCCTCAGTGTTTTTCACAGTTGAAACTAAAAGGACTGCACATTTATCCTCATCTGAATGACTGTTTGATCTGTGCCCTAACATGGTTATGCTTGTAGTGTGTAGGCAACTCAGTGAATGCCAAGAAGTTCACTCTTGTCCCTTCGCTACCAATACTATTCCTAGGAACCATCCAGGATATGAAAAGCTGCAGTGTGTCTCTTCCCAGGACAGGGTACAGTTTTTGGCAGATTAATTTTATTTATATTATATTTTCTTGACCAGGGTAGTCTTAATAGTCCAATGGCCTCTCTTCGGAGGAGACCTAAGGTGGTATTCATACTGATTAGAAGAACTTTGGTCAAGGCACCAGTAGACTTTCCCTAGCCTTTTCAATAAGTGCTATGGAATCTTTTGCATCCACCTGAGCTACCACCAGCTCAGGTAGATGACCCTCAGTTTAGCATCCCATCCGAAGGATGGCAAACTTCGGAATCCAGCTTCCTGGCATAGGAATAGAACCCACAGCCTTCTGATCTTCCAGCACCAAAGGTGTGCGCTACCTGTTGAGCATCTTTCTTCACATATCAGTGCAATTCCACCTGATGGCATAGATCTTTTTTAAAAACTTAGGTTTTATATCCTCCTCCATCCTGATAATCCAGATGCCAGGCCACACAGGAGTAAGCTTCTGTGGTACCAAAAGGGCCTTTGTTGCTGAAACATCCAGCTCTGTCTGTTAGTGCAGAGGAATAAGACCATGAGTTGATAATGAGCTTCTTCCTGTAGTTCCAGGTTTGATTTCCTCAGCCTCCATTTGTATGCTGCATGACTGTCAACAGTTCACTTAAAAGATATAATCTCTGGGACACTTGGGGAGACTGGACTAGGCTCCTCAATGGTTTCCTGGACTGTATCCCTAGTAACCTATGAATTCATGGAAGTTACCATTAGTTAGATCCCTGCAGTCATCAAGGAGTTCCAATGGTAGCAAAAGCAAGTCAGGGGTTCCCATTTCTTTCCTTGGACTGAAGACTGACAACAAACGCCGCAGCAGTTTCAGATTCATTGCTTGTGATCTCTGGAACAGAAGAAGAAATGAATTAATCTGAAAAAAATGATAGCTGTTGAGTTTTTTTTCTTTTGGTATTGCAGTCATTGTTGAAGATGGGGATACTGTGGGTAGAGAAAGACACGGCTACAGTGATGAGGCACATTGATAGAAAAGGGAACTCACTCATATGCCCAGTGCTGACTACCTTGACAATGTGGGACTAGTCACAAAAATGAACTTAAAGGTTTAGATAGAACTCCCTGATACACTTTCTGAATGGATGCTGGACAGTGATACCTTTCTTTTTACTGTAAAGCAATGAAGCTTCCCTAAGATAGATTTTACTGCGTTTGGTGTGACTTACCAGATCCCCACATTCTGCACTAGGACAGTGTACAAGAGGGTACTGGCAACAGTTGTCTTCTTGATCAAGTGGAACCAAGGGCTTCTCTCTGCTATCCTCCTAATGCCTCTCATCTCCAATGTGTTTCAGAAGGTAAGAAGATGACGAGATGTAGTGCTCACTCTTAATATCTCCATCTGTCCAAGGAAGTTGTGGTACACTTACTGACTGAGATGCCAACAGATCTGTGTGCACATTCAGGAAGCTGGGATGCAGATCTATGTGCACATTCAGGAAGCTGGGATGCAGATCTGTGTGCACATTCAGGAAGCTGGGATGCTTCTCCATCCATGATTTATTTACCTCAGATGCATATACTGAGGGATATCAGTCTGATATCACATGGCTGCTTTAGTTTCAGCAGATGTATTGTCTGTAGTGAAAGACAGAAAAACGGTGGTGCAGCAGTTAGTGTTGTTGCCTCACAGCAAGAGGTTCTCTGGTTCGATTCTCGGCTGGGATGCCTTCTGTGTGGAGTCTGCATGTCCTCCCTGTGGTCACGTGGGTTTCCTCCAGGTGCTCCGGTTTCCTCCCACATCCCAAAGACATGCTGTAGGTGGATTGGACACTCTAAATTGGCCCTAGGCATGAGTGCGTGTGTGTGCCTTCTGTAGAAGGTTGGGCGCCGGGCTGGCAACTCAACACTGTAAAACTCCACTGCCAATCATGAGAGGACAGGTGATCCGCTGTGGTGACCCCTAACTGGGAAAAGCCAAAAGAAGAAGAAGAAATGGAGTAATTCTTCATGTGGCATGCAAACCTCACTTCCTACCCTGTTTAGTCTCAGACATATTAAAGCAGAGTTAGGATAATTTCTCTTTTAAAGTACACCTGCCAGCCATCTTCACATGTATCCCAACAGAGCCTTTCATTACATCTAGCATAGGGGTTAAATAGTTCCAGAAAAGCGATCTTCTTTATATGGCCACCCAGATGTGTAGTATCTTCTGCCTGCAGCCTGAGGTTTTGTAGCAGGGAAGTTAATCCTGCCTTTTTCTGCACCTTATCAACCCCAATGACCTTAGAATATGTTTGTTCATGGAATGACTTACCTCACCCATAAGGATCTACAAGCACTGATGTACAGAGATCCTTGCACAGCTTTAGTCAAGGGCACCATGACCTTAAAGATTAACCATGCTTTCATTATTAAGATGATTTTTTTAAATTGTCCCTCTAATAATTCATCTATTTATATCTGACTTCTGCACAAATCCTGAAAAGGGGGGGGGGGTTGCACACCACTGGCATGTAAAGACTGTTAAGATATTACACTGTTAGTACCAAAGACTTTAGACAAAATTATTAATTTTATTGTTTCCTTCATGGCTGGCACACAGATATACATAGTAACTATGCACTGTCCAAGTAGCTACCCAGTCTGTGCCACCTTCTGCTTCGACGAGTGTGCTAAGATTTTGGACAGTCATGTTAGAGGCTCATTCAGCTAGATCACCAGCTGCTATGACTGTCCCCAAGAATGTTTCCACCTAGACATCAGTTCATACTGTATCTGAACTGCAAGCTAGATACCTAGTGTAAGACAAGGGCAGGATGGAACATGAGAGTCTTACAGGGTATCCAACCATGTCCTAGGTTATGTGCTACACTGTGTGTGATTCTTCTAGAAACATGTTTTCAAAAGTGATCCTTATGATGAACGCAGTACATGTGAGGGTACTTACCCTAATCATATATGTTCAAATAGATGAACCATTGCTGTAGGAGGGACTTATGTTTTGCTTCCACCTGGCAAGGCCTATAAATTTGTCAAAGCAACAGCCATGGAGTTAGCTTTAGGCCACTCTGTATGTGTGTGTTGGTGTACGTAGCCTTAAAGTATATTTGATACTCTGCATAGCCACTTGGTAAACACTGGATATCTACATTTACTTTCTTCCTATTATAGATTTTGGTGTTTCAGCACACTTTCAGTAGTCTAGATGTCTGGGTTAGTGTACAGGTAATATATTTCACTACTTAGGAGTTAGCATCATGAAAGAACAGCAGACAGTGCAGAATATGCTGTCCTTTACAGCCAAGATTTCACACTTAGACTAAGAGGTAACCTCCCCAGAGTGACCAATGCTTTCAGGATGTGTCAGCCAAAGTGACATCTGCTTGCAGCAGCTTTTATCCCACTTATCTGACGAATATCCTGCAGCAGTAATTTTTCTGTTCAAACTTCATACATTCCTACTTAATTTGGACACTATGAGGTTAACATGGAAGACTTGTACTAAGCAGTGGTTAGTTGTCTTTAAAGATTTGTCAAGATATTAACTGTTTACTATTTCAAAAGTGAAAGGTTAGCTATATCAAGGTTTAACATGGGGTTACAGCACTGAAGATTTTTTTTTTATATATTGAAGCAAAATCGGAGCACACAGGGTTGGCTGGACAAGATTCAACACATTTGGAAAGTTATATTTCATTAGAACTATCAGCATGTACCTGTAAGTTTTCTCTCTCCTCATACTGTAGTCTTCCTCAGCTTTAATTTTTGCACGTTGCTAGGTGAGGAAGTCTGTGGTAGACACAGCAGAGGATTTGACAGCATGGATTTGTAAACTGTCTACTAAATTTTCTCTCGACTTTGCAGACAGCATGCAGTTCTGGTTTTTAACCAGCAAGGATGCCACATCTTGTAGAAGCCTCTCTCTCTTCAGTAAATAGCAAGTATTTTTGTGTGCATGCTTTCTAAGGGACACACATTTCTATGTTTTCTTGTAAGGCAGATAAGTATATCAAGTAATCTTACTTATTATTTTGCATAAACAGCAAGAAAGTAGTTTTATTTTGCAGATGCGGAACAGCAGTAGGATGTACTCATAAACTGCTTGCACAAATATTGATTGGTTGGATTTTCCGAACAGTAATTCCATTATTCAGACGTATGGCAGTCTGCAGCCTTCATGTAGTTGGAGCTAATATATGCAGAACTCTAGTAAGACTGTTAAATTTTCATTCCTTTGTTATTCTTGTTCAAATACATTTTTCTTTATCAGCCTTATCTTATGCATTTCAATTGGGTAAATCAAATTAAGGGCTGCTTTTCCTGTACAAGTACATTTTGATGACATTAATTCTGTCTGTGCTTGTTAGATTTTGCATATTGTTCAGGCTTTTATTAAAGTATAGCACAGATGTGGCATTGTTAACTTCGTAGGTTGGTATGTCGGTATAACCTTTACATTTTTGACTGTCTCTCTCTCTGTCGTGACTAATATTGAAATGTTTTATAACAAAAAGCATAAACGCATACCTAGCAGAACTTCACTTTGTGAGTTGTGTATAATTTTGTTTGTTACCAAGCTTTCACACGTTTTCTTTTTGATGTCCATTTCATTGTAATAAGAATAAAACAAGTTACATTCAGTAGTGTCTTAAGTATTTGCAGAGACTATCTCTATCTCATCAACAGGCAACCCTTTGACTTATCCTTGGCTCAAAGGCTCATAAAAGTTTAAGTTAACTTAATCCATGGAAAATTGCTATTTTGATATACTTGCCAGATTATGTTTCTCTGTGTGTTATACTATTTAAAAAATGTTATTCACCAAATGTCATTACCCAAATAGAGATGAGGTCAGCGCTTCATAACAGATGTATTTGTTTCACTTACATCTGCATCTTGACAAATTTGGAAAGATTACACATTTTAGAATGAAAATTAGAAAAGATACCTTAAGAGACTGAGAATGAAAGGAACTTGTGTGTGTGTGTGTGTGTGTGTGTGTGTGTGTGTGTGTGTGTGTGTGTGTGTGTGTGTGTGTGTGTGTGTGTGTGTGTGTAAGTGTGTGTGTGTAAAAGAGACTGAGATCTGGACCAAGGCAATGATTTGCATCTATCATAATTTTAGTGGTTTTTTTTATTGAGATTTTGTATGTCTTGACATACCTGATCACTTGTATGACATATTTGTTTTGACTGTAGAAAGTATGTATTGCTTCTACCGGGTATGCTTGCATGACTAGTTTTACATTTTTATTAATTTTCCATGGTCCAGTTGAGTTCAAACATTTTAGTCATCCTGTGTAGCTGCACTTTTTATTTTCCTATTTTAACCTGTAACACAGTTTTATTTTAATGTTGTGTCTTTCAGCTTTTCTCAGTTAGGGGTCACCACAGCGGAACTCCGGTCCGCTAATGATAGGCAGTAGATTTTTATGCCAAGTTGCCGGCCCTGATGCATAACCTTCAACAAAGGTACGCCCATTCACGCATGTCTCCACACAGAAGACGTTCTAGCTGAGAATCGAACAGGACAACGTCTTACTGTGAGGCGACAACGCTATTGCAGCACCACCACCGCAGTTAACAGTTTTATTTTAATACTTATTGTAAATTATTGCATAATTATTTTTAATTTGATGATATTCATTTTGAATTTAGAAATATACAACCAACACTAAAAAGGATGAAAAGAGGCTCTTGACCATTGAAATAAAATCCAAACCAATTTATTTAGCACTTTCGTCCCTGGTAAAAGGACTTCTTCAGAACACATAAAAACATGCAATCCCATCTTATATAACCCAGCAATACCAATACTAATTAGTATTTGATTAATTAAATAAACAATTAGTATTACTCCTTAAAGGAACATAACACAAATGCAAATACTCTTCACAAAAGCATATAAATAAATACCTAACCCATCCATAACCTAGAATTCATAAAACTAAAGCTGCTTTTAATGTTAAAACAGAACTGATTGAAATGTTTTAATTTAAGCCAGGATAGGTAGTGGCGTTTGTTCGAAGCTGCTACTGTAATTCTTCATACACAAGGTAGTCGTCTGTAGGTCCCCTTCTCTGCTCCCTTCCACTTAATCAATAATAATAAATTTAAAAGAATGGTCAGTAAACTTTTGGGTATGTACAGAAAGTGCATTGTTCAAGTCTTTCTTTGCAATGTCATAGTTATGTTGATAAATTCTGCTTTTTAAACAATTCTTCTTTTTCCCCAATATAAAAACAAGTACATTTTTGGCATAAAGCTAAAAAAACAATACTCCTGGTGTTACAATTAAACTTCTTATTTAACCTTATAGTGCCAAAATGTCTTAGTTGCACTTTGTTTCTTTCTAATATGAACTTGCACTGTGTACACCGTCCACATTTTCTCATTACCCCAACCTGTTCACTTTCTCCAGCATATTTTTTATACAGACATCCTTCTTATATATAATAAGTGGATTTATTCCCACTATCTTATTGTATTCTGGATTGATATCAAAAACCTTCCAGTTTTTGCATATCACTTTTTTGATGTCAGAAAAATCACTATCGTAAGTTAAGACTAAAGCCTTATAAATCTTGTTGCGATCTATGTTGGATTCATTGTTTAAAGGCATTTGATCCCTACAGACCCCTAATAATGGTAAATAATAACCTCCAGTCATCTTTTCTTATACTTCCTTAAATATATTTTGAATTTAATTCAAGTTTTTGTATTTTGTCTTATGTTTATGAAATAGCTGCCTTTGCAATTGTGTCTCTTTCTCTTAGTGTAAGGAATCTGTGTTACTGTTTCTGTTTTGTTATAGTTTATTAGGTATCTACTAAACAAATCAGCAACTTATGTTGTATCAAGTCTTTTAAATTGTGCTCAGTCTAATTCTGTTTTTTAATCCCCCTATCCACCTTTGCAGTACTTCTACCCAGCAGATCAGCACCTGGACTCAGTCATCCCCTTCATTCCACATTCCTGGGATTAATGAGAGTCCCTTTGTTCCTACCTAGGAGGTCCTGGCCATCCGTTCCCCCAACAGTGAGGATTATATGGTTGAGAGAGGAGTAGCTGCAAGTTTAAGAGGTCCCTGATTGATGCAGCATGAGTGAACAGGGTCTTTGCAGGTGGGCAATGCAACCAGACACCTCTTGATGATGCCAGTACCCAGCTCTAACAACCCCCCAGCACCCTCACCCCAGGATGAGCAAACTGACATCAAGCTGCTCGGACTCATCCTACCCTCCTGTTCTCTCAGACATCAGTGCCACTAAGCCAACATGAGTCACATCTATCATAGCCAGAGTCCCACTCTGTTTGGTACATTTTTACTTTATATTGTGCCCTTTCCACAATAGCATTATCTTCATGGTTGCATATTTATTCCATTTTTATTATAACGTCGCCCTGCCTAATAAGGGTCATAGTATGTGTTGTGTACTTTAAACTTGTTTACCAATTTTTGGAGAAAACTATTGTCAGGCGCAAATCCATTCAAAGTACAAATTCAGAAGAAAATCTGCATAAATGATTAGTTTAGTGTAGCCCTGACCACTTTACAGCTGCAAAATATATTTATTGTTAGTGACTTGAGTGGTTTACTGATCCTAAATGAGTCCTTTTCAGCTACAGTCTTGCAGAACAACAGTAAAACAGAAATCAGATTAGATGCACAATATGAGTTAAACTATATCTCAGCATAACACATAACCCAAGTTGTTATACATTTGTGAAAGCACAGTAGTAGAGGTACATATTAGTGGTACCTTGCTAAATTGCAGTAATATAAAAATGTACAAAAATCCAATGACATTTAATCATAGTGATCAACCAAACCAAGTCCAGTTACAACACTCTTTAAGAGTACAGTTGATTTTGAGTTTCAGCTGATCAAAGTGGATCAACAAAAGATGGGATCGAGGAAAATACCTAGATATTTAATAGAAGAAAAAGATCAAATTGGTTGTCTTGGGAAGAGAGGAATAGGTGGGAGGAAGTTACTCTCATTACAATTTCACCCTTAATATTCCAGTCTTACATTTGTTAAATGCTGGGAAAATGTAGCTTAACCATCATGATCATCATCAACCCCCCCCTTTCCCCATTTTCTACATGGGGCCAGGGTGATGTGTCAACTGTCGCCATGTCTGTCTGTTTAATGGCACTCTATTGCCTTCTTTGACACTCATGCCTGACTGTCCCAGGACTTCTCTCACACAGTTCATCCACCTCTTTGCTGGATGTCCTTGTTTCCTCTTCCTTTCTTCCTGTCTGTCCCAAATCTTCTTCACTACATTGTCTTCTGCTTTTCTGCACATGTGCCCAAACCACTGTAATCTGTTCTTTTTGAAGTCTTCTGCAATTAGAGTTATCTTATGTCCTTATTTCTTCACTTATCCTACAGTGTGCATCCTACCACCAGTCTCAGGCACTTCATCTCCATCACCTCTAGCTTCCTCAACTGCTCTGCCTTTATTGCCCAGGTTAACATGTCATACAGTAGTACTGGTCACACCACTGTTATGTACACCTTACTTTTCATCTTCTTTGGCATTCTTCTGTCATATACTACACCTAACAGTCTGTCCCAGTTGGCTACAGACTCTCTGATTCTAGCTTTGACCTCCTCAATCAATCTTCCCTTCTCCTCAAGCATCCCCTCACAGATACTTGAATCTGAAGAAAGTGTAGCTTAATCCCACTGCATGAATTTTGTTTTGTTGAACAACTGTTTATGTTCATTCCATAAAAAGAAAGCATTGTAAATTGAAAAAAAATACTACATTGGCAGCTTCTACCCCCTTCCTTTCTTTCGTTTTTTCCCGGTTAGGGGTCACCACAGCAAAACTCTGGTCCGCTAATGATTGGCAGTGGATTTTTACAGTGCCAAATTGTCAGCCTGACTACCAACCTTCAAAGAAGGCACACCCATTCACGCACGCAGCTACCTGCATGTCTTTAGATGTCAACCGCGGGGAGGACATGCAGACTCCACACAGAAGGCTCACTAGCCGAGAATCGAATGAGAGAACCTCTTTCTGTGAGGCGACAACGCTAACTGCTGCACCACATTTAGTAATTGATTGATTGCTTCATAGTTTGCTTGATTGGGTGATTAGTTGATATTACTTTTTTTTTTTTTGCCTATGCAGTTATGAGACACTGATGACTTTAATCATATGAGGCCTCAAAGCAAATTACATTTGTCCAGTATGCAGTAGACATAATCTATTAGATGGGTCAGACCTTCTCTGGACAGGCAGGTGGTCATTATCTTAAGCAGAAAAGGATATCTGCATAACTGTTGCTATTCCAGGTGGCATTATTTTATCAGCATCATGACTCGGTAGAGTCCTTGTAGTGGGGAGAGGTACATGGCAGACCATGATCTTTTCCATCAAGCTCCATTTATAGTTAAAATTACTTTTAAGTAAATTAAGACATGCAGTGACATTCGCTGAAACAGCAATTTTGAAGTTTCAATGTGCTTCCAGATGACTAGAATTTTTGTTATGGTTCAAAGTTTGACTGATGAAAACAGAAATGCCTTCATTTCTATTTTTCCACCCCTGGAAAAGAGGGGCAAGTCGCAGGCACTTGATCCCTTCTTACAGTGACCTAACAACACTTGGCTCAATTTCCTGCAAGCAGACCACCAGTTGCAATAAATAGTTATCCCACAGCTTTGGAAGTAGGTCATTTAGTGTTCTGTTATGAATGAACATTTATAGCAAGCAGTTCCTACAGTTTATGCTACACACTGAACACTTAAGTGCTTCAGTTCTGACCACAAATGCAATAATACCAGTAATGCACTGAAGACCACTCACTTAAAATCCAGGTGGCTGCCCCCTTCACCTCACCCTAGTTATGCTGCTGAGCATAGTGTACATCATGTGTGCCTGCCCACATCTGTGGCTATCACTTATCTTGGTAATGCATTCAGTTGAGTTTTCCATGGATCTTTGGCCTGACAATGTTAGTCTTTTTTATGGTATTGTAGCATTTTCTCAAGAAGTTGTCAGATTGCATTTTCCTAACATTAGAGAATCTAGGGTCTAACTTGTACCTTGCATGTCAGGCAGGAGCTTGGGCTGTGTAGGAGCAGTGAACAATAGGATTAACGAGACAAGAAAAAAACTTATAGTTGACTAGGACTCTTTAGGAACAAAGTAATACTACATTAGCTTTTTGATGCATATGGGAGGTCATTTTTTTTCATTTACTTATTTATGTATTCAGTTTAACATTCATTTGTTTCACTGAAAGTGAGATGCTGTTGTGAACCTGATCCCAGACACCAAACAACCCAAAACATGGCATATGGGTTATTGTGATGGTTGGACATTGATCAAGTCTGACCACTTACAGGTTCAACCTGAGTTACAAACACAATAGAAATAGTACAGCAAGATTAAAGTTATCATTAAATTGTAGAGTATGTGGACCTATGGACTTAATATAGTGCATATGCAGCAATATTACAAAGTAGTGAGATCAGGAGTACATAATAAGAAAATGATGTGTCGATGAAATGCTTATGTGCATATTGGAGTATTTCCATGATGATAACCAAGAAAAAACATGAACACAGCCAGATGAAATCCAAAGATCTTTAATAATTTTAGTGCTTTAGTCTCATCCAGTGTACAGAGAGTCCTTGTACCTCAGTTTATCCCTTTGGTTTTCCTGTGTAGCATCTTGTGTACTCTTATATCATTTTCAATTTCTCCATCTCCCTGCTAAAGTCTAATGAATACCAGCTCAGCAGTTCCCCATCTTTTTGATCATTTTCCCTTTACTACTGTGATACTTTGTGGTTGTCCTCTGGGTGCATTCCAGTTGCTTCAGATCTTTTTGCTTATTGGGTCTGTAGAACTGTACAAAGCATTACAGATGTGGTATTAGTCCATCTCCGCAGCATGTTGGTGAGCCCATATCTGGAGTACTTTATTCTGTTCTGGAATAACCCTGTAAGCAAAATACACAAGTTTATTTGTTTCGCCTGGCAAAGAATTTAAGTTAAATAAGCCATTCTACAGGTTCAGAAAATTACTTATTCAAAAAATACACAATTATGTGTTTTTGGATGCTTTGAAGACTGGTATTAATGCTTTATTTTCTTTCTTTTTGAGTTAGTAATCTGTTCACAGGATCAGGAAGGCACGTGAATATTTATCTGTATTTGTTGGTAAAGACTGAGCAGAAGTGCTGTTTCATTTTGGCAGTGTTTTACTTAATCTGCTTCTGTAATTTATAAATGAAGCACATATTTAAGGTTTGGTCCATTCAGACTGTTACAAATTGTGCTGTCCTCTTCTCCCTTACTCATGTCAGTACCTTCTCTTGCCTCTCCTCATTCTTCAACCAGTTCCTGTGTGTGTGTCTCTCTCTCTTTTTTAATAAATGCCATCTTTGCTACCTCACATACTTTCTTACTTCCATGAAATGTCAGCTTGGTCTCCTCTTTCTTCTTCCTTTACTATTTTTTTTGGGAGGAATGGGGGGCAATACTACAGATAACCATTGTAGCTCCAGCCTCCTGTCCAGTACTATCCTCCTTGAAAGAGGCTACCTTGATTGCGTGTGAAGGGATCAGGGAACCGATATGGAAGAAATTAAACTTCTTTACCTAATACTTCTTTTTCACCTGTTATTTCTGCTCTGTTCCACCTAATTCCAGTTCAAGCATTTCTGCCATTTTGCCAGAAACTGGCCTTCTAAAAACATAGGTTGTATGTTTCTATATGGTTTGACCATGCATTTTTTTGTAATTTCGCTCAGTAATTATTAGCATTTGCTTTTGTGCTGGCTTCATTGCACTACCATCAGTTTTGAGTGTGAAGTCCACTTTTGCCTTCTTCTGATTTAACAATGACCATGTGCTTGAGGGTAGGTACTCTAAACATGGTCCTAGATCCGTCTTGTTTTGGTTGACCGTGTTGCTGGAAGGCAACATAGTGCTATTGTAATTAGTGTGCATCGAAAATGTTCAAAACTCCAACCTTTTTTATTTCGATGAATAGTAGTAGCAGCACTAATCCTTTTCTTTCCCATCTTAAGAACGTTCTCTACACAACAAGCACTGTTCAGCCAACTGACATGATTTTCCTTTGCAGCTTAACCCACAGCATGTTTTCCATACCATGTTATTTCCTGATCAGTATGGGCTTTATGCCATATTTCTTGTTAAAGGTGATCCTCTTTTAAACTTTGTGTCTTCTTACCTCTTCTGAATGTATTGTTACTAGGCTGCATGTGTTTTTTTTAAGTGCATCCTTTGTAAAAGGCCATTCCATGTAATAAATCACATGCAAGTTTGCAGGATGGTTTATGAATGACACTGCTATTGCTGCATGATGAGTTGTACTGTGTTATGTCTGGTATCTGTAGAATATTCTGTAATGTTAAGTAAGGTAATGTGCTTACTCCTACTGAATGCACTACTGCCTCTGTCGATTACTTCCTAAGTTTTTAGATTGCAAGGCGTCTGTCTGCTGTCATTTACATTCAGATATATTGTGTAACCAACATCTGTGGCCCTTTTCTCTCAGAGTACGTGTCCTGTCAGACCCCCTTTTCTCAAATTCAGAAGAATAACTATTAGTATATAAATATTGGTAAATATTTGGTTTGTTGTATACAACATCTGAAGTACCAGCAGTAATGTGGATAGACAGATGTTGCATAATTTGATAGGCCATTTCAAATGATCTGATGGAGTGGCATCATGGAGTACGAATAGCTCATTATGTTTTTATTTTGGCTGAAATATCTTCTTAGAGAAGCATGGATACTCAGAAAAGTGCTGGTTTCCATATCACTAAACAATACAGCATGGCAGTTGTTTAATATTACCATATCATCATGTGAGTGGCTGATCCCTTAGTTTTTATGAATTGGATTATACAATTAGGTATTTTGGGATGCAGAGTATGTGAAAGGTTGCCACATTTTCAAATGCTTAAAGTGGGACTTTTTTTGTAGAAATGTGAGATTTTGAAGGATAAAGCATACCCATGGCAGTGCAAAGGACAGAACCTTGCTTTTTTGCCAAAATAAAAGTTTATTCTTGTAACATTTGAGTTGCTTATGTCACATCATATAACATTTAGGTGTTTTAGATACAAAATAACTGTTTTATGCAACTATTAAATAAAACTTAGGAAATATCCTAAAATCTTAGGATATTTGCTATTTTTTAGTTTTTTTTTCCCCTGCAGGACACAACTGCCAAAGAGGGGGCAGGTGGTAACCCTAAGTATGTGTACCCTTTGCACCTCCTCATGTAATATTAGCATCCTTCAGTCTCTGTGTGTTTGAGATTGCAAAAAAAAAAAAAAAACTGAAAGCTTTAATGTACATGGACTAGAGAAATAACTGCCTTTCAGATGTTTGAACAAAGCATGCAATGCCCAGTTTCTGCTGACCAGGGAGTCACTTCCCTTGTGTAAATAGCACATTATTTAGAGAGCACTCACTGTTCTTACAAGTAACAGATTCGGCCAGCACTGTAATTTTACAACAGTTATTAAATTTCACCTCCTGTTATGAACTTTTTTTTTCTTTTTGAACTCAGTGTGTCAGCTAATTCTGCCTTTAATATATGTAATACATTTATGATATAAGTGCAAGTTATTTGAATTCAGCTTGGAAAATGTACTGACCAGCAGGGCTTCATGGCTGCTTTGAGAAATGATTCTATGAGTGTAAGGAAAAATAACCTGATTTATCAGAACCATTTCTGAGACTGAAAAAGAAAAAAGTCATGTTTAAAGAGCTTGTTCTTTGAAACTGGAAATATTGCATTTAATGACATCATAATGTAAACACCAGTGCTAATGATTCTTGTAAATGTTATTCTTAAGTAGCTTAATGAACGTTTTATAAGGGATGGTGTACAGTTCCACCCTGCAATAAAATATGTTCACTAATTAGTATGTTGGTTTCTGTAGTGTAATGTGTAACCCTGTACACAGGCACAAGATTATGTATTAATTGGAGTAATATATCCATCAATATCAGGGTTCTAACCCTATAACTCTGACCTAGATAAAACAAGGTATGTTATGTAGTCCAGTCTCGCCTATATTCTTACCCGTGGGTTCAGAGCCGAACCTCGGCTCCGGCTTGGCCATACTCTAGCTAAAAGTCTTCAATTGGCTCATGGCTAAGAGGTATCCCATGCTGCACTGCTCCCTTTCCCCAGATCTCGTTTGCCGCTCGTACAGCTCAGACGTGGCCTCGCTCTTGGCCGTGGCTATGTATAACTTTTCTTCTACTTTTTAGTGGTTTGTTGCTCCAAAAGCTATTTTCATAGCTAGTCTCTGTTTTTTTATAAAACTGTTTGTGTAGCCTGTTTGGCCTTTTTGTCTTGGTATCCCGTTTGCATTCCTCCCTTCTTATGGGCTAGACCCGTTTCAGTTAGAGGACCTAGTCCTCCCTTCTAGTTGTGTATGTCCCAGTTTCCCTGTGTGTGCTATTTCCGGTGTTGCCCCGTCTCTTTGGGCTAGGGTCGTTTAACTTAAAAGACCTAGTCCTCCCTTGTTTGTTTGTCAGGGCCATTTAAGTTAGAGGTCCTTTCTTCCCTGTAGTGTTTATTGTTCTATGACCGTTTAATTTAGAGGCATAGTTCCCACGTTTTTTCTGTTGTTGGTGTCGGGTTTGTCTTCTGATATTGTGTGCAGTGTCATACCAATATGTCTAAAGTTACAACAGAACACAAGCCTTCAGGCTTCAAAAAATGTGATGTGTGGATATAAAATGTCTATTACTGATGGGCAGTCTGTGTGCGTGTATTGCTTGGGGGCTATCCACCTCCAAGAATCCTGTGTGTTCTGTCACACCTTTAGCCCACACATTCTTCAAGAGATGAAGAACAAACTGATTCTGAAGGGATTATTGAAACCCTCCAAAGAAGACTTGGAGAGGGCTTCCAGTTCTAAGTCCTCTCCCTCTAAAGCAGATAAGACCTATAAATAAAAAAAAATGCTTTTCGGCTCTGTCAGTTTTATCGGAGGCACCAGAGAAAGTTGCCAAGTCTACTTTAGCTTCCTTGGCTCCATTGGCTTCGGGGCCGTAGGAAGTGGGTGAATTGACCAAGTCAACATCAGCTCCCAGTCTCTCGGAGCCGGTGACGGAGATACTTGTTTGGAGCTGGTCTACAGTTTCTAGACCGGTTTCTGCTTCTCGTAAGTCTCCTTCTGTAGGGAGGTCCAGATCTCCGACCTTATCCTCTAGGTCCTCAGGTCAATCTTCTTCAGCTCCAAGCCTCCTGCTCGGTGCTTCGACATGGATGAGCTTGGGCCCTGCCTCGGCTTCGGACCTTATCCCTTTGGCTCTGAGGGCTTCCACGGTTGGTCATGCTTTGGAGCCAGGGATTAGCTTTCGAGGTCATTCGGAGTGTGCTGACCAGGTCCTCAGCTGCGTCTGATGGCACCGATACTCTACCCCCTCCAGCACCGGTATCAGTTTCTTATCACCCTCTGTCCTTGGACAGCGGAGACCCAAGGCCTCAGGATACCTCCATGAGTGGTCCCCAACTTTCTGAGGTCTCCCCAGAGTGTTTGCCTGAGGAGCCCCCCAGAAAAAGAGTGTGCAAGAGGAAGCACATCATCTCCCAGGATGAGTCTATCACTTTGGACACCGACCTCGAGGAGTCAGAGGGGTCCCCCAAGTCGTCCTCTGAAGATATCTCTTTCTCAGATATCCTGGAGATCTTGAAGTAGAGAGGCGACTGACCCTCCAAATCTCCCTCTGAGGAGGAGTTGGTGTTCCTGAAGGCCTTTGGGTCTCAACCCCCCGCCTCTTGGGTTTCTCCCCTGTTCGTTGAACTCCTGGATATTGTTTGTTGAAGGGTGTGGGAAACCCCTGACACTGTGGAACCAGTCCCCAGGAGACCCAACATGTTTCTGTCCGCCCCCGCTGACAAGGAGTTTCGCACAAAGGGCGTTCCAGTAGATGCCATGGTGGTGGCAGCGGCCACCAAGAAGGAACTAGCTGAGACTTCATCTACCATCCATTCCCCTAACAAGGAGTCAAGGACCATGGACCGGTATGGGAAGCGTATGTTTCCTTCAGCGGCCTTTACTCTGCGGTTGCTGAACTATTTGTCAAATTTTACATGGCTTGAAAGAGATCTCGTAAAAGAGCTTGGAGAGTCTCTGCAGGGTAATGTTTCTGACGCAGTGGCTCAGAAGGTCAATGCCCAGATGTCTACCCTAAATTCCATTACTAACTCCTCCATGAGGCTGATCTCGCATGCAGCCGATGGAGCGAGTAGGGCAGCGAGTTCAGGAGTCTCTCTTAGGAGGTACTCCTGGATGTGCCTGTGTAATTTCACGGAGACCTTCAAGTCTACGTTCACCAATGCCCCATTTGACGATTCATCGTTGTTCGGAACCAAGGTGAAGGATACTCTCACTAGGTGCGAGCAGGAAGGAAAAACCCTGTCTGCTGTGGGAGTCCATTTTTCCATGCCTTCTAGACCTTATCCCAAGGGCCAGAAGGGTGGGAAAATGTGGTTCAGAAAGCCGCAGAGGTTTTTTCAAGATGCACAAAGTGATTCCTCCTCCAGAGGCAGGAGAGGAGGTGGTAACTCAGGTAGACACCACCCTAGACGCAGAGGAGGCCCGCGTAACCAGGGGGACCACGATTCCTTTCGCCATTCCTCCTACCAGCTCTCCTGATGGAAGGCCCGACTGCACTTCTCCAGGGCCAGTTGGGGGTTGCATTTCGCTATACTCAGAAGCCTGGCACGGCATCACCCAGGACGAGTGGGTATTAAAGATAATTTCCGGAGGATATCATATTCCCTTCTCTTCTCATTCCCTGCCAACCAAGAGAATCCCAGATGCTCCACACAGTCAAAGGGATTCCGCAGCTTCAGAAGTTCAAAAGCTGCTAGCAAAAGGAGCCATCCAGCATGTCCCCTCAGACCAGCTCGGATTAGGGACTTACTCAAGATTCTTTTTGGTGCCGAAAAGAACAGGGGACCTGAGACCCATCTTGGATCTCAACCGCTTGAACCTCCATGTAAAAAAGTCCATGTTCCGAATGGTCACTTTACGGTCTATTCTTCCATTGTTGGGGAAAGAAGTATGGATGTGCTCCATTGACCTCAAGGATGCTTACTACCATATAAAGATGGACAGGGCATCCAGAAGTCATTTACGCTTCCAGCTGGGAGCCAGTCATTTTCAGTTTTGAGCCCTGCCCTTTGGTCTCACCACAGCCCCCAGGGTGTTCACCAAATGTATGGCAGTGGTGACGGCTCCCTTGAAACGTCAGGGATTCCAAGTGTTTCCGTACCTAGACGACTGGCTCCTGTCTGCCACCACCAGGCATCTACTACTACAGACCATGGATGCCACCATTGCACTGTATCATGATTAGGTGTCACACTAAGCTGGGAAAAGTCTGCCTTGTTGCCCTCGCAGCATGTCACCTTTATAGGCGCTGAGTTAGACACCGTGCTCATGAGGGCTTTCTTACCACAAGAAAGAATTCGGGTTTTGCAACAACAGGTCTACGCGTTGCTTCCACTGAAAAAGGTAAAGGCAAATATGGTTCTCAAATTGTTAGGGATAATGGCTGCCACAATTATGCTAGTCCCTCTTGCAAGACTACACATGAGGCTCCTTCAGTGGCTGCTCTTTGCTCAGTGGTCCCTACAACACCTTCCGCTTTCCCATCTTATTATGATTACAGACAAGTGCAAGCAGGATCTACGCTGGTGGCTTCAGACCAGCAATCTTAATGTGGGAAAGCCCTTTGTTCCACCTTCTCCAGTTGTCACGGTGACCACGGATGCCTCCCAGATTGGGTGGGGGGGGCATTATCTTGGCAGGACAGTCCAAGGCAAGTGGCAAGAGCACGAGATACATTTGCACATCAGTGTCTTGGAGATGAGAGCAGTGTTATTAGCGTTGCATGCACTCCAGAGCTTTCTTCCTGTCGGGACGATTGCAATCCACTTGGACAACATGTCAGTGGTATGGTATCTGAACAAACAGGGGGAACCAAGTCGTATCCCCTTTGCAGAGAGGCTATTCAAGTGTGGCAGTGGGCAGTGTCTTCCCAACGCTTTCTTGTGGCAACGCACATTCCAGGGAAGTCCAACCTTGAGCAGAGCTATTCTGATGCCTCACGAGTGGTCCCTGAACAAGTCGGTTGCAGAGCAGATTTTCCACAGATGGGGTCAGCCTTGCTGCGATCTATTTGCCAGTCCCCTCAATACCAAGTGCAGCAGCTACTTCACCCTTATCCCCCCTCAGGGGGAGACACCCAGGGACGCTCTAGTTCATGATTGGCCCTCCGGTCTACTTTATGCCTTCCCACCTATTCCTCTGATAGCAAAGGTTATTCAGAAAGCACAATTCTTGGGAAGCAGAATGATTCTGATTGCTCCACACTGGCCTCGTCAAATTTGGTTCCCCTTTCTCCATCCCTATCTCATGGACGACCCCTGGATTCTGGACACACAGCCAGACCTATTGACTCATATGTCAGGGCAGTTCCATTCCTCTCTTCAGACCCTCCAGTTGACAGCTTGGCTACTCCAGTTCCATCACTAGTCAGGCTTCATCATTTTTTTCCGGAAGTAGTTCATATTCTGTCTTCTTCCCATAAGCCTTTGACTAGGAAGATTTATTCAGTAAATGGAAAAGATTCTCCATCTGGGTTCATGAAAGGCAGATTGACCCTTACACTGCACCAATTTCATCAGTTCTGGAATTTCTCTCCATGCTTTTCAGTCAGGGGTCAGCTGCCACAACCATTAAAGTTCAGTTAGTGGCCATCTCCACCTTTCATGTCGCTAATGAACCCAGTCTAATGGCACATAGACTTTGTAAGGCATTTTTAAAGGGCACTATGATGCTTCGGCCCCCAGTCTTTGATCCCATAATGCCATGGGACCTCAATTTTGTGTTACAGTGTCTCACTTCGTCTCCCTTTGAGCCTGCAGCTACTTGTGACTTGAAATATTTGTCATGGAAGACAATCTTTTTGGTAGCCATCACTTCAGCTAGGTGAGTCTCTGAGCTCCAAGCTTTGTCAGTTAGACCTCCTTACTTGGTATTTCACAAGGATAGAGTTTCCCTCAGACCAAATCCTTCCTTTATGCCAAAGGTTCCTTCAGTTATTAACCTCAACCAGTTTATTGAGCTGCCTGTGTTTTTCCCAGAATTTTCTAATAAGGCAGAATTTAAATTCCATCAGCTAGATGGTCATAGACAACTGTGTTTCTATTTACATAGAATGAAGGATCTTAGGAAATCAGATCAGCTATTTGTCTCATTTTTAGACAATAGACTTGGGTCTCCTGTTTCTAAAGTAACCTCATTAAGATGGATCTCTAGTTGTATCTCCTTCATTTATGCCTCAAGCGGTAAGGAATTACCTTTTAAAGTGAAGGCTCATTCTACACGATCGATGTCTACCTCTGCGGCATTTCAGGCCAGGATGTCTATGGGTAATATTTGTGCTGCGGCTACATGGGCATCTCCTCACACCTTTATCAGTCACTACAAATTGGATTTGATATCCAGAGGCAGATCTTCCTTTGGTTCCACAGTGCTCAGGAGTATTTTCCACTGAGCCACCCAAGGTTCAGGTGCTGGGGACGCTGTCCCATGGGTAAGAATGTAGACAAGATTGGACTACATAACATCAAGAAGTTATGCATTCACCATAACGTTCGATGTATGTAGTCCATCTCACCTCACATTCTTACTTACCCTCCTGCCTTCCCCCTCTTGGAGGGCCTAGAGGTTAGTTCTGGTGTCAGTACCCCGTTTGTTGTTGGGCTGAGTCTTCCTCTCTATGTGTTGTGTGTGTGGGGTGTGATTGCCTGAGCTTGCAGCAAGCAAGATCTGGGGAAAGGGAGCAGTACAGCATGGGATACTTCTTAACCACGAGCCGGTTGAAGACTTCGAGCTAGAATATGGCCGAGTAGGAGCCGAGGTTCAGACCGAACCCACAGGTAAGAATGTGAGGCGAGATGGACTACATACATTGAACGTTATGGTGAGTACATAACTTCTTGTTTTGCAAACTTATGATAAGGCTGCAGTTTAATGGATGCTGGTAACATTGAAAAAAAATATTTAGCGGTCTTAAAGTGGCTAAACTGAAGTAAGTGGATTTCACAAACTTTAATACTGTTGTGTTGAATGCAAGGTACCTTTTTGTGCTTGTACATGTTGTGTGATCTGTATTTAAGTTCTGAAGGTGTCTGTTATGCATAACTTGCAGTCTCTATCTGTACTCCACCTTTGAAGCATAAACATCCACCCCCAGAAGTCACTGTTCAGATCCTTCTGGGCATACTTTTTTGTTTCACCATCCCTACTTTTAACACACTTATATTTTTCTGAGCATTTTAACACTTCTTATATGCTGCCTAAAATAATATGTGCTTGTAGCTTTCATTTATCCAGTAACTGCATTTACTGAAACATGGATGGACACAGCATTAGGCCACCTGGAACCATCGCACCAGAGAATTTAGTTCTCATTCCTGCTGATCTCTAATTATCTTATTTCCTTGTCTACATGCCATAGAAGGTGGACAGTACCAATGAAGTCATTAGTCCATCTGTCAGTCACTGTTGTTGCCAGGTGACAATGAGGGTAATTCCTACATGTGTCAGTATTTCAATATATAAGCTGCTCCGATGACATAGAAGGATAAAGTCTTCACTACAGCCCAGTTGACCTGGGTTTGATTAGTGGCTTGGACAACTGATGGAGCAGCAGGGCGGATGACGTGTGGATGGATCACACAGATCAATAGGAGCTTTCTTGGAGGAAGCCGTGAAGCCAGTAGGAGTGTGCTTGGCTGAAGAGGGGTAAAACAGCTTACCAACAGCAGCACCATGCAGAAGTGTGGAGGTAGGGTGGTCTGTCTGTTGTTCATCCAGTCACAGCATGCACATTGAGAGAAATGGGGCAGGATTTAAGTAGTAGTACTCCCCCCATTTGATGAGAGACAGCATGGCCACTCGAGGACGTCCTTAGGATCCGTGCTGGCCCTAGTATAAATTCAGTAGTGGCCTGGGGGATGATTAGAGTGGCCCAGCATAGATGTTGAACACTGCGCTGGCTGCCAGAATAACTCCAGGAGAGGAAAAAAGAAAGTAAAAAAAAATAAAAAGTGTTTCAATATATAAACTTTGCTCTCAAAATGAAACTGATCTGCTTTACAGTGATGCCTTTTTTGTCTTGCTCAATATTGTTGGTCTTTAGGTGTAAGAATTTGGTACGTTATGCTGTTACATCTTGTTGATCCTGTCTGTGATTTTCAGTCGGCATTGTTTAGAAAGTCTTATTATATATCGGCTTGCCATAATTTGATCAACAAAGAATTGAATGGCACTTCTGTTGACCTGTGGAGACTGAACAATATGGGAGCTTATGCATGTGAAATGGAATCTGCAGGAGCTAAGTAAGTGTGTGAGCTTGTGTTTGTAGAACATGGGTCTTGAGAGACTGAGCATGACTTGTGTTATGTGGAATGTGAATGGGGTCTGTGGAGAATGTTTGCATATACGGAATGAGATCTGCGGGTACTGATCATAGTGCTTCTTTGCAGGATTTGGGGGGGTTCACTTATGGCTCATTTCCCACTTTCAGCATCCATCACCACTGATCATATGTGACAATGACACGTTAGAAGTAGTTGGGTTGATCAGTTGACATTTGGGGATGGAGAATGCCAGTTCTACGTGTGATCTATAATAGGGTGCTGCTTTCCTTTGTTGATGTAAACGACTTTCAGAACATGTGTGTTCCTTTATGCTGAGGGGGTAGTCTGTGTATTTTAAGGATTTTGACTGCAGCTGTGTATTGTGGATGCTGGTTGAGGAGCAGATCGCAACAGTTGTTTGCTCATCCTGTCGTGTACACCTTTGTGTCCTGAATATATTTACCAAGATGGAGGTGTGAGAGGCACAACACAGCACATGGGCAGGGTTACAGACCCCACAGAAACCTTCATTTCATTCCATCTCTATCAGTTGTTCATCATCTACAAAAAGCCTGTTAGCATGTTGCTTGTCAACATTATTTTTGGAATTATGTAATCTGTCACTCCTTTGATTTTACATTTGCCCATCCCCCCTTACTTTCCATACACTGTCATGCATTTGTCTTTACAGCTCTTATGTACTGCACAGCATCTTACATCGAGTATCCAGCCTGGCATTCAGTCATCATGATTCCTAGTCTGTCAAAGTTCATCCTCCTTTATTAATTCAGTCTTATCCTACATACACCTCAAACGCTGTTCAGTCTTGTGTATAGTGGTGCTAAGGACTGCTGTTTTTCTGCTGCCTTGACAGAATAATTCTTCTGACACAAAAAGGATATGTTCATGCGGACCCTGGACTTGTAGTTCATCTCTGGTAGCTGTAACATTGTGAATCTCCGTATGTTAGTGTTTGCTATAGTGATGCAGCACTGAGTGAATATATCCTACATGAGGCATGGATCAGGCACTGTATGGTGGACTCCTTGGTATTCTCAGTAAGTGCTGGTGTCTTCATCTCACCACTGCAACAAAGCATTGTGGGAGAGAGTGTTACTGCACCACTGCTCATAGGTCCTTGAGAACAATGCACGACTCTAACTGCATAAGCCTCATTGTTTCCATCTTTGTTCCTGAAATTATTTACCTGGCTCCTTCTCTAAATAAATTTACAGTGTCACAGCCTGTACACCTCCACAGTGATCCATATGTGGCCATCTTTTGTGTCACCGGCAGGTTTTAAATCTGCTGTTTGTTGCCCTTCCCTTCCACAACTCTACAACTCTGATATTTTTGCCACAGCTAATTTTAGTTTTCCTCAGAACATTTTTTTTTATCAACATTGATCTAGTCCCCCTTTACCTATATTTAGGTCATCAATGACCACACCACGCTGATTAATTTTATGGAACAATATCCTTACTAGACTTTATTGCAATTACTATCTCTCAAGAATTCCTTGTTGCAGTTGTCCTCCCAAATGCAGTGAGGGGACCATTTGGCTGTATATTCCATCCAGCTTCATCCTATGCCCATAGACTCTGCCATGCACCAAGTTCCTTTTTCACCTTATTTGGGCTAGTAGTATTAGAGACTAATGTTCATGTACCATTCACAGGGTTCATGTCACCTACATTAAATACACCCTTTTACATGGATGGCAGTAGTGAATGTTATGCAGAAGTTGTGCTCATCTGGCAAATAACATTATAGTTAACAATATTTTATCTTCTCATGCAGTCTGATACTCATAACTCTGACTAAGTTGTAGTATTTTCCATATTTCCCATGGTTTTGTCCTACCTCCCTCCACCACAAACTGTTAGATACCTATAGTTGGATACATTAGTGGCTTAACCTTTTTTCTTTCTTTTTACTTAACTGGCATAAATCTACATGTAACAAGAAAATGCCTTCAGTTTGTGCTGTGCAAATCTACATGTAACAAGAAAATGCCTTCAGTTTGTGCTGTGCAGTGCAAGGCACTTGCATCCGCTCGTAGACCCTGAATTTGGTCATGACTGCAGATACAGATGTCTATCATATCATTTATGTTCTTAATGATTTTTTGGTCTTGGAACATTCAATGACCCCAGTAGATCTGCATTGATTCCCCAATACAAAGTACAAGAGACTCAGTGCTGCAATATCTTACGCTTCCTCCCCAGAAACTCCTTAATTATGATCTTCAGTCCTCGGTCAGTAGAGCACAGCAACACCTGTAATGCTGCTGAACTGAAGTTACATCATTTTTGTACCAAACACAGTACTAGTGTTGTGCTGTTGACTACCATTAAACTCCACTGATTTGCACCAGTTTTCTGTGAATGGTGATACTCTGGCAAGTTCTTTATCCTTGACTGCACTTCAGATATTGGATCACTGTCTTTTTCTGTCCGGCCTAGCTTCTCTCCACATGTTGTAACCTTTTTTTTCCGTATTTGTTCAGCTTTGCTCCTTGTTGTGCACCTATCTTGCTTCTTCAGTGATTCATGCATTCTTTCTTCCTCCATGTATAGCAACACCAGAGGAAGTGGAGGGGTGAAAAACACATTTTGTAGTCATTGTCCTTCAGGGAGTTTGGAGACTTTTCATTGTTAACCACTCCCTCTGGTGCTGTGATGTGGGCATCTGCAACGTAATCACTAGTGTGTTGCAGTGCAAGCCCTCTGTTTGGCTAAGCTAAGAGCTTGTCTTGGCCCTTATTTATACTGTATGCTTTAGCATTCAGCCACCACTGGGAATCACTGTAACAGTGAACTGTGATTACCACACTTTTCTAGATTGAGCCACCTGGAGGCTGACCTCTACCCCCTTTCTCGACTCCTCCGTTACCTCAGTCACTACTTAGTTCTTGGTCATCTGCATCAGAGTTTCGGCTTCATCCCTGTGTGCTACTACCTACCTGGCTGTGCTGTAACCTTGCTGACCTCATTCAAACAGGTACATGCCATACTGATCTTCAGTACTTTGCATTCTGTTAAACTGTAACCATGGGTGCCCCATGGGCATCTGTTCTGGGATTAGTGCCATCAAGACTTCATCCTTTCAAATATCTATTCCTACAGTTCTTATTTCTGTGTCTTGTATTCTATTGCTATCCCATTTTGTCTACATTGAGCTTGCCATACCATTATGGACTGCTTTTCATCTAGGAATTTAATTATTAGTGCAGCAAAGCCAAGTGTTGTGCTGTTTTCCAGCATATGTGTTTCTCACAGATATCCATACTATCTGTGGACTTAGCCTCCAGTGTCACCCTCATTCATTTATATCCAGTTCTGATAATCTATTAATTCTTGTTAAAGAACTGGGGATTTAATTTCTTAAGTATCAATAGATGTTCTGCTTCATGATACACTGCATAAAATGCTACAATTAACACTGACATGGAAAGAGTCAGTGTAAATAAAACACTTTAAAGTAGAACAGTAGCAGAATTAGCTTGAGTTTTAACAGTGACTGGATACTATGTTGCAATGTGACAAAGCGGTGTTAACTCAGTACGATGAGTGCCTGTGTAGAGCAATCGGCTCTGGGAAGTAGGCTTGGGTATATGTAATTACCAGCCTGGCTGAGATTTATTTATTGATACTGAACTACAGAGAACATGAGTGAAAAGCACCATCTGGTATATTACCTCGCCATGGACATGGCTCATTACTCGTCATTACTCAGGCAGGATCAGGTGCATAATGGTGGTAACCGCTACTAAAACATTTGTGGAAGAGTACTGATAGGAGTCGCTTATTAGCAGCATCCTTAAGTTGGCAGGAGACTATGAGGAGCTGCAGATTTACTGACATCTTTTTCTAGATGCTTGGGAAAGTATGGCTGAAAGATTTTTTTTCTTCATTGGCAGTGTATGTGCACCTTTTCCAAGTCCTTTCAATAATAACCTAATCTGAGAACAGTCTTGTTCCTGTTCATGAATCCATGACTACTTGTAGCAACAGCAGTGGCCCTGAAACAATTTTGTGGGCCACACTACTACTTTACTACTTTCAATTTTAATTATATTTTTCTAGTACCTTCCTGTTAATTTTATTTATGAATCTAATGTACTTTTTTCTTTACCTGTTTTGTTGCTTATTGTTTTTTTCCATCTACCAGCTCTGCTCTGTATAGCCATTCATGGGTTTATTTGTCATTTATCACAATTCACATAAAGCTTCTGTAATGAGACTACCTTATTCAATATTTTTTCCAAGATTCTACAAAAAAAAAAAGAAAGAAAGAAACAAATGAAAAGGTTTTAATTCTAGTTAATTTTGTTTTTTTTTTCTTTGTAGCTCTATCAGTTCATCTTTTTTGATTAAGTGGATTTGAATCCTAAGAAGCCCAACAGAATTTATTTATTTATTTGCAGTTGGTTTACCAGGATAGTCCATTGGGCCAAGATGAACCCGTTTTCAATGGAGTCCTGGGGAGAAAAGCTCTAGAAACAAGGTTACAATAGGTTTTAAATCAGATTACAATATTTACAAATTATACAGTTTAGAGCATAACATTTCAGGTAGTACATACTGGTGACGAACATTACAGATGATACAGACTAGAAAAAGAAACATTAGAATTGATGACTATTCATACGGATAGTGCAGTATTAGTGGCACTATGAAATAACTATCTCTACAGCATGTAATTTTTCTTTGTAGCAGCACAGTTGCCACAGTGGTTCAAATCTTTGCTTAAACCCTGAAAATGATAAGGTTTAAAATGTTTATGCAACAGAGTCCTTAACTAAAATGATTCAGCCAGAGACAAACATCTGAAAAGCTGTCCTCCTTCCCAGGCTTCACAGTAAATTGCTTATCATTTCTCTGCTTGTACTAACTACATTGCCATTCTGTTTTTTTTTTTTTTTTTTTTTTTTTTTTAGTGTGGAAATACCATCACAACATGGCATAACTAGACTGGTCTCTGTTATAATGAACCTGGTGGACAGCTAACATCTTTTTAATTATCAAAATCAACTGACACATTTATTTGTTGATGTATCTGTTTTGTTAGTCTATCTGTAGCATGATAAGATGGAGATTAATTATAGGTCTTTTCATTAAGCTCTAATAAATTCATCCATTTGTCCATTTTCCTATAACCCAAATTATACAGGGTTGCAGGGATGCCAGAGGCTATCCCAGCAGCCAATGGAGACAGGCTGTTGAAACTCATTCTAGGCAATGGACTGATCTGTCACAGAATACATTGTCTCTCACATACACACTACACAAATGGACAGTCTGTATCATTCCAGCTCACCTACCAAATGTCTTTGGCAAGAGTAGGAAACTACAGCACCTGTCTGGTCACTAACAAAGCCTAATGATGAATTAAATGGGTAACAATCACCCACTCTGTTCAGTGTTGTGTTGTGGACCATATTACATTTGTCCTTGGCAAACGTAATCACTTTGGTGGGTTTGCTTTATTTTTTTTCTTTTTTTATTATTTTTGTGTTTATTTTGTTTTGAGCATATAACTGAGTGGACCACTGGGGCCCCTTCTCAGTCACAACTTAGTTATAGTAGTAAAGAAGAAGTAGTGAGTTATGAAACTGGAGTAATAGTCAGTCAGTAATAGTGAGTTATGAAACTGGAGTAATAGTCAGTGAGTTATGAAACTGGAGTAATAGTCAGTCAGTAATAGTGAGTTATGAAACTGGAGTAATAGTCAGTGAGTTATGAAACTGGAGTAATAGTCAGTAATAGTGAGTTATGAAACTGGAGTAATAGTCAGTCAGTAATAGTGAGTTATGAAACTGGAGTAATAGTCAGTCAGTAATAGTGAGTTATGAAACTGGAGTAATAGTCAGTCAGTAATAGTGAGTTATGAAACTGGAGTAATAGTCAGTCAGTAATAGTGAGTTATGAAACTGGAGTAATAGTCAGAGCATGACACAATGCAGACAAACGGTTGGACCTGAACATGAAAAAGTAAGGAATGCATAACTAAACATTATTCAAAGGCTAAGCTAGGCAAAGGTCACGATAAAGTAATAAAAGTGACACCCTTTTGAATATACTGGGTGTAATACAAAGATAAACTGGTTGTGTTACAAAAAAAAATCCACAACAAAGCTTAAATGTAGCAAAATCAGTAGTAAAATTACAAGGATCTTAACCTAAAAACTTGCAGAGTAAACCAGCAGTTCAGTCAGCTCTTTGAATGTTTGCTATTAAGTGTTTGTGTATAAACACTGAGGACCCGATTCCAAAAAACTTGCTCTCAGTGTAAAGGACCATTTACTCTGAGAGCAGGCCTTTTGGAATCTGGCACCCGCTGTAAGCCTGTTTATAGATAGGACTTACATTTAAGTAAGTCACTTGCACTGAGAACAAGTCTTTTGGAATCGGGCAGACTTGCATTGAGAGCAACTCTTTTGTAATCTGTCCCTGAAAGAAAGACTCAGCCAAGCTGAAGTATTATGCAATACCTTAAACTTTCTGTAGTGGAGGCCCATGGGATATATGCAGTTGACCACTTAAGGACATAACTGTTTCACCTACATAAATTCTGAATGAATGAAAGGTGGTTTCAGATATTAGGTAAATGAAGACCTTAGTTTGGATGGGTCTTGCAGTTTTTACTGAATCATTTGTCTGTATGATATTTTTACCCTTTGTTCTGTCCCTCTCTCTCTCTCTCTCTCTCTATATATATATATATATATATATATATATATATATATATATATATATATATACACATATGTGTGTGTGTGTGTGTGTGTGTGTGTGTGTGTATATATATATATATATATATATATATATATATATATATATATATATATATATATATATATATATATATGTATGTATATGCAACTGCGGTGGTGGTGCTGCGGTAGCGTTGTCGCCTCACAGTAAGACGTTGTCCTGTTCGATTCTCAGCTAAAGCGTCTTCTGTGTGGAGACATGCGTGAATGGGCGTACCTTCGCTGAAGGTTGTACATCAGGGCTGGCAACTCAGTATGTAAAAATCTACTGCCAGTCATTAGCGGACCGGAGTTCCACTGTGGCGACCCCTAACCGGGAAAAGCCGAAAGATACAACATATATATATATATATGTATTTATAAACACCCCCCCACACACACACACGCGCATATATGTATTCATTTTGTTGTGCAGAAACTTCACAGGAAAACTAATACTGAAAATAAAATCATGATCAAAATTACACCAGTAAAAAAAAGAAAGCAAAGGATTTCCTTTTGTGATTGGTAAACAAAAAAAAGTGACAGTATATTAAGGCATACTTTTTATAGTGTTATTGTTGGGGAATAGTTTTTTTGTAGGGTAATGTGTAAGTTTGGATTTAGAGGTAATGGTAGAGTTAGGATTAGCACACATCAGAAAGATGGTACGGGGGGTGGGCTACATAAACTGTAGAGTTTTCCAAATGCTTTGTCATAGTATAGACAGGTACATGTTAATAGGTTCATAAACAAGCACTAGGCTAGCTGCCCTTGCAGGCCATTTTAAGCCTAGACAATTTCCCTTCAGTAGTGAGAATCAGACACTGTACAATTTCTTTTGGGTAAATACCGTAACCATTATGCAACCCCCCACCACAAAGTGAACCCACCACTCCTTTACATACTGCCTGCACTGTTTGTTTATAGAACCTTGAGCTCTATTCTTTTTATTTAACAAAAAAAAAAAACTTTCTACACTTAAGGAAATCCTGCCCCAGATAGCATGTCGATGCTTACTAAGAAGAAGACAAAATGTAACTTCTGGGTCACAGTATAGTGCCAAGCTTAATAAATATAATACAGAAGTAAAGTATCCTCTATCCAATAAAACACCCACCCCTTCACTATCAAGACTGAAGTTCATGCATCTGGGTGGATTATGTAAAGTGCAGCATGATCAGTCAGTGCATACTTAAAAGGAAATAAAAGGATGTATGAAATGTGTAGTGCACATTACTGGGCCCTGTCTGAAGTAAGAAATATAAAAATGGGATTTCACATACACTTCTAGAACAGAACACTTTGTATCCTGTCCGTGCTTAACACTCTTATATTTGGCATTCAGATGCATAGTTGCAGTGCCATATTACATGCATATGCCAAGCAGTCAGCATACCTGTCATCATAAATTGTATAAGATTAAAACATTTTTGAAGCAATACACATCTGGTCAGCACAAGATGGGAAATGCTAAGACAGAGTGCATTTTCCACAGATCTGACTGTTCTGGTGTGATTTCAAATGCTGACAAGTGCCTGTTCTACAGGGAGAAAGGGAACTAATGATGTTGTGTAGGAGGCGTTGGTTAACTGGTAACATTTCAAAACTTGATGTAGGTGGTTAAGTACCTTTGCTAAGCTTTCATGAACATATAGCTTAGCCTTTGAATATACAAGGAGGGAACACGGCTTGGTAATAGCTACTCTTATGAAATTAATCATAGCAGAGTGGCTGGAAGGTAACCCCTTTCCAACACAGGTCTGATGAGTGGCTAGCAATACAGATAGTGTGATTCCACAATGGATGAGCAGTGGTGTTTACTGCTCAGTACCAGAGGGCTCTGTTATCCATTAAGGTGGTGTGATTCTGCAGCTGATGAGCAGTGCACTGTACTGCACTGTACAAGGGCAATCAGTTCTTCATTATGTTTCATGGTCTATAAAGACAAAATAAAATATGTGTGGGAGGAACTGGCTTACCTATGTAAGAGGAAATGCACTTATATATATATATATATATATATATATATATATATATATATATATATATATATATATATGTGTGTGTATGTGTGTATATATATATATATATATATATATATATGTGTGTGTGTGTGTGTGTATGTATATATATATATATATATATATATATATATATATATATATATATATATATATATATATATTAATTTATTTAATTAACATTTGTTTATCGAGAAGGTCTGACTGGACACAAGTCCTTTTTCAGCAGAGGCCTGGGGAGAAAAGCTCCACAATATGACAAAAGTTTACAAAGGCAGCCATTGCATAGTACATCAAGGTTGTAGCATATCAATTATGCACAATAAGAAGGGAAAAGATTACAAGACGGCAGTCACCTAGAATATCAAGGTTGTAACATATCAGTTATACACAGTGAGAATACCAAACGTTCTACATTTTATCTCTGTGTTGGAGCAGTGATATGTTAAGGCATTTACAGCAAGAGTAACCTGAGTAACACCCCAAGCAGTATAAATGTAGTGATGAAGGTGTGTTTGTGAATTGCCAAATGGTTACATGGAGAAACGGAGAAGACATATGTTTCATATTGTATTTCTAATCCCTGTACTGTAGTATACAAACTTACATGCTTTGTGAGGATTAAAATCAGAAGACTTGGCCTATAAAAGCTTGCTTTTTTCTGTGTGTTTGAGTAACAAGCCTCTGCAATGTCTGCCAAGAATTTGGCAGTATTAACTGGCTTGTATCCTACATTTTGTACAAATATGTCCTCTTTAGTTATGCTGTTAGTTTCGCCTATATTTGCTTTTTGTTTGTTATAGGATTTATACCGAGGTTAAGAACTTAAAATCACTTTATGATCTCTTTCTGTGTAATAAAAATGATAGGTGAGCAAGCTTAATATAAAATGCAGTTTTAAGCAAACCATCCATTTAGAAATTGCAAATAGTTGAAATCTAACCATCTTTTTTTTTCTGTACTTACTTTCATTTAGTTCAGGGTCTTTGCATGCAGTGGGCAAAAGGCAGAATGAACCACCTTTATAAATAATGCCAGTTTATCACAGAGTGCACCTACACAAATGTCTGCACCGTCATGTGCACAGCAGTTAATACACTTCAACATTACTGCTCTGTCTACTAGCATGCTTTTTGAAATGTAGGAGACATGAAAACCAACTAGCAAAGGGAGAATCTATATAGTTCACAGAGATTGCATGCCAGCTGAGAATCAAACCTAGAATCCACATACAATAATGCATTAGTGCTGATTATCATACCACTGCCATACATAGTCGAGAAATGTCCACTGCAGCTGGTGGTTTGGCTGCTGTGGCTGATAGCAAAAAAAAAAAAACTGCTGTGCTGTACATTTATATACAAGAAAATAGTAACATTTGCATCTGCCTTCTAGCCTAGTGGGAGGTGTTTGTACATCCGGTGATCTAAAACTAACTAGTGACTTGGGAGCTGGAGAACCAGCCACGAAGAGAGAGGACTGACTGGACGTCACCAGTTCTCCTTCCTTAGGGAAATATGCATTGTTTTGGCGACAGTGGACACCCTATAATTAAGATGGCTGGCTAGGCAGTTCCATAGATATATGCACACTGCTTAGGCTTAGTGGCTGGTGGGGAGTGGAGGAGCAGGTAAATTATTTTGTACTTATGGCTGTGTAATGCGTGTCATGCATGAGGCATCCCTGTATATTTGGTTCCCTGATGGACATAGTTTGACTCACTTTGAAGCTGCAGTTCTTAACATTAACACAGCAGAGACTTCCATTCCCTGATTCTGTGAAGGAGAGTCATCTGGGGGAGGGGCCAAGGCTCAGCAGTGGGAGGAGCAAAAAATATTAAAACCTTTACTGAATAGAGCAGAGTTATTGAAATTTTGTACATGATGAGAAGTGATTAGTGATGTCAGGTTACCATTTAGACTTTTTGGTATAATCAGCTGTGACCATAATATGTGAGACTGCTTTTAAATCAGCTGTAATATGTAACTCTCAGTTTCCTTTTCATTGTTAAACTGTATGCTTTGTTGTTGCAGATTGGACACACAGAAATGATGCTTCTTTCTAATTTGGTTGTTTTATGCCCACGCAATGATGCTAAGAAGTTAAAAAGAATTTTAAAAATGCTCATACAACAAATAACGTTTGATTTTATTCGTTTTTGACTTTTTTAAATAAAATGTTCTTGGCAAATATTAAATCCTTTGTTCTAACTCGTTTGAAGCAATGTGAGACATTAAGAGTGTTTATTATGTTTTTTAAATGTTTTTATTGGGTTCCTTTGCTATTATTTGTTGTATGAACTTTTTTGTAGTGTTTAAAAAAAAATTGTTTAAGTATAGGGCTTCATGTGAGTTTAATGAAAACCACTTCCTAGAAAGCTGCTGTGGTGACATAGAGAGATAAAGCCCTAACTATGGCCCAGCTGACCCAGGTTCGATTAGCGGCTTGGGCAGGGGAGGATGGGCCTGACCATCCTGGGAGGGAGGGAGGGTGGGTGCTCAATAATGATGCTTCCTAAGAGGAGGCATGGTCCATAGAGGAGAGTTGCCTTGGACATAGTCAATGAGTGTGGGAGGCAGGGAAAGAGAAAGTGAATAGTGGATATAAAAAGATTCACCCCTACAGAAGTACAGATGGCTGAACCCCCAGGGCACCCTTAGGATCCATTACCAGTTCTAGCGAATCCTGGAGTAGTTTGGAGGTATAGGAGGATGGCTGGTAGACCCAGCAAGGACGTGGGGCAGTGTGGGCTGGGCTGGATGTATGAAGTCCAAGAGGACAAAAAAAAAGAAAAAAAAGAAAAAAACAGTTCCTTAAATAGAGGGTAAGCCAAAGCAACTCTGTTTTCATGTTGGCTTTTTTTCTCTCTGGATCAAGTCCTCACATACCCTTATATAGAAATTCACTCTCCGCATCACTAGATTTTATTTAAACAGCTCTGAGATAACTGCATTATGGGGAGTGATGAGAACTCTTTAGCAATGTAATGTCATTTCAGGAAGGCGCATTTTGGTCAAGTGCAATTATTCAAACAGTGGGATACTAGTATTGTTTCTACTAGTAGTGTCTAGATCTTTATACTTTGCCTCCTTCTCTAGTGCGTATTTTACCCCAGATCTGTATTTTTCTGATATATAGATATGAGTGCATTTAGATTCAAAAGTAGAACTGAATCCACAGAAGTATTGAGCTTGTTTCATTACTAATGGCTAAGCGTAGTTCGAGGGATGTGCCTAAAATTATATTAAACTGAAGAAGAGTTCCGTATGAAATAGTATTCAGAAATCATTCTCTTTTTCTTTTTTAACCGTAATCAGAGCTCTATCATGAACAGATGTAAATTGTGTGCTATAACTCAAGGCTTCAGATTAGCAGGGGATTGTGTGGTGTAATGATTTGTGACTGACAGATTGTATCTCATTTAATACATATGGAGAAACACATTTGCTATAGCAGATTGTCTTCTGATGTGTTTGTTTTAATTTCAACAGTTTTATTATTTCAAGACTTATGGTAACTTTGTTTAAAGCCATATCAAACACAATTCACTGTGAGTGGTAATGCTGGGAAAAGTGTTAACCAGGTTAGGTATTCTTTCATGAACAGAAATCCATAGCTCAACTGTATTATTACAGTTAAATCTTAACACTTTAAATGAAAAAAAAAACTATTTCACTGTGACAAACAAGAATTCAATTTAAAATGTCTCAGGGTTTGCACGTTGTTTCTGGTTTTCTATTTTTAAATGACATAGTGGAAGTTTTAGAAAGACTTCTGCAGTTGTGTTGTGTCTAAGGAAGAGCTTGCATCTTTTTTTGATAGCTCATATAATCATTGCAGATGATTTACTACTAGCTATTCAGTTTGAAATTTGTGCAGATATGAACATGCTGTAGAGTGAGGCATATGAAGAACAGAATTTGATTTTAAAATGTAAGAGACGTAAGTATTCATACAGATAGAGTGGCTTGTTTGGCTTAGTAGGGTAGGGCTGAAAATAAATAAATGGTACTTTTTAGTCTAGGTATTGGATAGTAGAAGACATTAAAAATTAAATTAGTGTCTTGTTATACAGTTAGTGGGGGCAAGTAGACAGAGTGCCAGAATTTTCCCCATGCCTCTTTCCACCACGTTAACTGCAGTTTATCACTGACACTGCATGCTTAAGCAGTGAAATAATTAGGGTTCCTATTAGAAGGCCGAAGATGCATTCTTTCGAATGCGTCTTGGTCGAACTTAAAAGACTGAAATGACAAAATATCGAAGCGGCTTTTAAGCAAATTCTTTCCCTGGGAAAGAATTTGCTTGGCTGCTTTGTTACTTTGCCATTTTCGGCATTGAAGTGCGGTCTTGGTGTTGGTATATTTAATGTAATGTTTAAAGTTTTTTTTTTTTTTTTTTTTATTTGGAACAGTGATTTTTTTTTCCCTTGGAAAAAAAATCACTGTTCTGACAGTTCGACATTGTAAGCTTTCGCTTACATAGGGTTGATTAATTACCTTTCACTTTTTTAAGCATTCGGTGATCTAATATAGACCCTAATAATTATGGTTTGTTGTACCACACTGTCTAAAAGTGGATCAGAATTGCTACATAATTCCAAGCTTATAGATGTTATCTTATCTTTGTGGGATGGCCAGCTCACAGCTTGTCTCTTTGGCTACCTGCTTGAGGTAGGACTATACATGGATTTGTATTTTGCCATGTTAGGGTCACTGGAGTGGGGTGGTGTTTTGTTAATGGTATAGGTCCTAGGTGTGCTGCAGTATGCTTATAGGCATTTGTGGTACATGCCATATTCTCCAGAATCTTCTCCCATCTTGCCAGTTAATACACTTAGGTTTATTGTTTTTTTTTTTCATGTTAGTGGGGTTGAATGTAAATCCTCTTTCAGTGAACATCGTGTCCGTAGACATATTCAGAAATGGCAACATGACAAAGATGAACTGTTTGACTTTTTTGGGATCAGTCCCTTATTTACTTTCCTTATTTAGTTCAGTCTTGACCTGCTCTTTGAATTTACCAGTGATGTATCAAATTTTCCAGCTATGATGGTTTTATTCTTATGTGGTGGGTATCTACCTGCATGGACTTGTACTTGGTGCTTGGCTGGAGTGGGGTTGCCACTTCAAAAATAAATCTGGTGAGCATATGCCCTAAAGCTCCAAAGTCTGTTGTTTCCTCTTTGTCTGTAGTAGTTTCCTCTGAGCACTCTGGTTTCCTCCTACCTCTTTAAAACATGCTGGCTGATTGGATATGCTAAATTGTCTATATTTTATATGATGAATTTGCCTCGACCTTATGTCTGAAAATTGTTCATGAAGGACTAGTTTACCTGCCTGTTTAGTAGATAAATACATTAGAGTAATCTTCAGCATCATTTCTTTTACTTAGGAATATAAGACGTTATTTTTTTCTTCTCATCAGTGGATGATATACTTTCCTTACTTGTTTATGTAATATCTACACAGTCATTATGATTAGCCTCAGGAACCACTGTAGTTTCAGCAAATCAGGAAGCATGAAGCTTGACTAGAGTTTAATAATTGTTTTTAGGATCAGGTAAGAAAATGGTCTTTGATGTTACTGTTATTTAATTGAGGTTTACTGGGTGTTTACAGAATGTCATGCACTTTTTCTCAACAAAGTGACATTTTTATTAAAGGGAAACTTGGCTATGAAGGGACGACTTGACACATCAGTGTTACAGTAATGTGATGGTTACAGTAATTTTGGCATGTATTAAAGTACAGACCTTAGTATATACATTGGTGACTGGAAAATCTCTGCCAACTCACTTACTTTCTCCCCATCTCCCCATTGAACTGATTTTTCTGAAATCTGAAAATGACTTTCATTTAAAGAGAGAAGGATGAAAGATGAGACCAATAATTAACTGTATTAATTAAGGGAAGATGTTAAGTTTCTTTGATTATTTTTTTGAAAGTACTTGACAGAGGATATCTCATGAGAAACAGCATTTTGTTTTCTTGTGCATTTGATGAAGAATACCGTTACTGACAGGTTAATAATATATTTCGACCCGAACTGTGAAAATTGGTAGCACTAAACAGAAGTAAGATGAATTGTAAATTGCTGTTCAAAGTGTTAATGTAAGTGTGAAAGTAGAAGGACATATATGCATCATTTCAGACTACAGATTGCTCAGGTTTAAGGAGGAAGGAAACTGTGTACACAGACAGGTACTGGGAAATGTGGCATCTGATCCTTGCCAAGCTGCAAGCATACCCCTTTGTACTGAGGGTTGATGTCTTGGAGCTTGTGATTTAGGCTTGTGTTTTCTCTGAAAAATGAATGCATCCTTTGCTGTTGTGAGGGCTTGTGTTTATGCTCCAAGTAATTTGTATACATATAGCTTGACTCAGAATGTCAGTAGAATTGTGCTCAATTATAGGTTCATAGGTAGGTACTAGGCTATCTGCCCGAAGGCATTTATAAGCCTAGCTGGAATGTGTTGGCTTTCGCCACCCCCTTAGATTAGTTCCCTGTGCCTCTGTCCAGCAGAGCCATTGAAGTGATCCCTGGGGTAAACTTTCTGTTTCCCATCCACTCATCAAGGTTTCTCTTGAAGAGGGTTAGCGAGGAGCTCTACCTAATGTAGATTGGAATCTTGTTCCAGAGCATGGGAAGTCCCTGGGTCAGGAATCTCTCCTTCCAGCATGTTCTATTTATTGTTGTGGTGAGGTTTAGATCCCTGGAGCATGTAGCTTGAGGGGATATGGTTTTCTTTAGGTGGAGCATGTCCATCAATTCTGGGTTGGACATGGCCTTGTATGTCAGGCAGAGATCACCTCTGAGTAGGCGGTATGCAACTGAGTACAGCTGGAGTTTCTTCAGTCGAGCTGCATAGGGAATCTGCTTGAGGCCAGTGATCCTCTTGGTGAGGTACTTCTGTGGTCTTTCCAGTTGTTGCAGGTGTCTTGTAAGGTACATCCCAAATGGGGCATTGTACTCAATGATGGGTCTGATGAGTGATGCGTAGAGGGGCCCAATGAACTCTTTCAATCTGGATGCAAACCCTTTTGTGATTAGGTGGGCTACATAGAAGGATTTTCTAACCACTTTGGCAATGTGATTATCAAAGGAGAGGTTACTATCTACTTGAGTCCCCAGATCCCTTATTACATCTTCCGTATTTAGTGGGATACCACCTATGTGGTAGTTTGTGGGTACTTTGTTTTTTCCAAAGGGGATGACTATGCACTTTTTGGCATTTAGCTTGAGGTCATGGTTTTGACACCAGGTATCTGTCTCAGTGAGACCCTTTTGGAGGATGTCTGTGTCAGTCGGAGAGTCAATTATAGTCCCTAGTTTGCAGTCATCTGTGAACTTGGTCAGCCATAGTCCTCCTGTGCTTGCCTGTACCTCTGAGAAGTATATGCCAAACAGGAGGGGTCCTAGGACTGAACCCTGGGGAATGCCACTTGTAACCGGTTTAGAATCAGACCTAGCTCCCACAACTCTTACCATGTGGGTTCTGTCCGTGAGCCAGTTGGCAACCCATCTCATGATGTAGGGGTTTATGTTCAGGCTGGTGAGCTTGTCTATAATACCTGAGTGAGGAATGGTGTTGAAGGCCTTTGTGAGGTCTAGGTAGGCTGTGGGGCCACCTTTCCCTCATCTATAGCCTCGGTAACTGTCTCAAAGAAGTCCACCAGGTTTAGGAGGCATGATCTGCCCTTAACAAAGCTGAACTGGGTAGGGCCCAGTGTTTAGAGGTTTCCAGTGTCTCTGTTAATGAGATCCATGATGATGCACTCCATAGCTTTGCAGACTAAGCTAGTCAGGCTTATAGGGCGATAATTCCCAGGGTCCGTTGGGGCTCCACCTTTGTGGAGTGGAATAACTGTTGCTGTACACCACTTTGTGGGCAGATAGCCTGTGGAGAGGCTGAGTTTAAACAGGTGAGGGGTTAGTTAATCTTTGAGCTTGTGTAGGACACAGTCTGAGACACCGTCCAGTCCCATTGATGCTGTGTTTTTGGCTTTGGAGAGGGGTGTTTTAACCTGAGTGTCTGTGATTTCAGGGGCACTACATTCTTCTGGTATAGTTATGGGCCCTTTTGGGGGAGAGGGGGGTGTAGTTTGCACTGAACCTGTCTGCCAGGATGTTGGCTATATCAGTTGGTTCAGTGTATTTTGTGCCATTCTGCACTAACTCCGAGCAGATCTGAGAACTGCCACTTAGATTCTTGACATAGCTAATGAATGCCTTGTGGTTATCTTTGGTGTCCATGGCAATTTTTCTTTCAAAGCTAGCCTTGGATGATTTTATGAGGGAACATAGTTTCTTGCTGATACTGATCACGATGTCTTCCCTTCTTGGGATTTTACTCTTTTCTGTACTAGTTTCCTCCTTCTCTTGTATAGCTTGTTAATGGCAGGGGTCTGCCAGACTGTTTTCCTTTTCTTGGAGGAGTGAGTCTTGGTTTTGTTTGAGATAGCACGATCCATGCATTCTTATAAGTGCCCGTAGAGTGCATTAGTAAAGGATTTTGCAGCTTGGACAGCGTTATCCTTTAGCATGGGGGCTTTGAAACTTCCCACCTCAGTCTTAAGTAATGTGAAGTTTGCTTTTGAAAAGTTTTTCACAGTGGTTTCTTTGACCGGGGGTGGTGGCGGAATGTGGATATCCAGAGTGATTAGTTTATGGTCAGATCTGACCAGCAAGGGGTTGACCTCCAGTGTGGAACACTGGTCGCCCATGTAGGTGATGACCTGGTCCAATATGTTGTCACCTCTGGTGGGGGTGTTGACCAGTTGATCCAGAGCATTTGAGTTTATAAATTCTAGGAAATGTTGGGCAAGGGAGTTTGTACTTGAGTAGTTCTCCCAGTTAATGTTTGGGTAATCAAAATCACCCAATATCAGGGTGTTTGGTAGAACCTTTATGTTTCCCAGTTTTTCCAGGAATGCGGAGTGGGGGTCCTGGGACATGGTGAGTGATCTGTAGCAAGTTATAATTTGAATAGCAGTTTTGCCCATTGTTAGTTGCACGTGGATGATCTCTGAAGCATTGTGATGTCCCACATTTATATCTAATGCATCTAGTGGTTTTAAATCTTGTATACATAGGAAGAACACCTTTTTGAATAGTTATCTTGAGTACTCCAATAATCATCCAAGAAAACTGATGAGAAATATTTTTAAAGGACAGTGTATAAGGGCAGCCAGAATGACGTCCTTGTACTCTGATATGGTTGATGAAATTGAATACATACGTTTCTTTTTTAGCCAAAGGGGGTATCCTAGATACATGTTGGAAGATGTTAAGAAGTATGTTATAAATGAATGGGATAGGAAATACCCACCTATTTTAGGAAGTGAATTAGTTAAAAACATATCTTTAGTCACTAAGGACAGTGACATTAATTATAATAGAGCCTATATTTTGCAATATGCCCCCTATGTGAATCAGATAAAGCAGATTTTAAACAGTAATTGGAATATTCTTATGGCGGATAACGAAATTAGGAATACTGTAGGTAAAACACTTTCATGTGTCTACAAAATGGGCTGTAACATTAAGAGAAATTTGGAGAGGGCTAACACTATTAGGGTTATAGGTGAACAGACTAAACACACGAGGAGGTGTGGTAGGTACAGACAGTGTCATGCTATTTTAGAGGAAGACGGTGTCATCTTGGAAAATGTTAACAGAACTAAGATAACTTTTAGGCAAGGGAACTGCAACTCCATGTATGTTATATATATGGCGAAGTGCATGACATGTCCTAGTTACTATATAGGTAAAACAGAGAGACCCCTTAAAAAAAGAATCTATGATCATTTATATAATATAAAAAGGAAAGACAGCAGTAATGCTCTATATAGAAATGCGGACAAAAATGAGGATAGTCATTTCTTTAGGTTTGCCATATTAGAACAGGTTAGATTAGGACCTCGGACGGACAATTTTAAGGCAATATTAGGACACAGGGATGTAAAGTGGCAATTACTAACTGACGCCTCAAATGTGCCTGGTTTAATGCCTGGTTTAAATGACTATATCACTATCAAACCCATTCTACAATTGCAGGTGTTGGTATTGAGGTGGGTTTATGTATTGTGTATTCATGTATTTTTTGTTATGGGTTTTACTAAGTTCATTAGGAAGCATACAAAGTCGGACTGCTATATGATTTTTTCATTACGTTGATGTACTTGGTTAGGAGTAACAAGCAAAGTTCATCATGTATGTATCAATGGAATTTAGTGTTTAAGTCAAACATTTAATAGCTTGTATAAGCATTTTGTTTTTTATTTATTACATTATAGTACTGTTTACATGAATTCAGTGCATGTTCACTTTATATTGAGCAATGATTTTATCAATTAGTATTTTTTGCTGCCAAAAAAAGGGAGTATATAAATGTTTAATTAGACATTGATTGTATTCTGATGAAGTCCACATTTTTGTGGATGAAAGCACTAAATCATCTGTGTTTGTACATTAAAGAAGAGTGGATTTTATTTTAGTTTGTCATATTCTTCCTGGTGGATTCCATTACTTTTTGGCATTTATTTGCATTGTTTTTATTTTGTTGGTTGACTAAATGCTATTCATTGAGTCTAATGTTTGAAGTTTACTTTACAGTGAGTGAGACACCTGGCTTGATGCTCACAGATTCAAATGCTAACCTACATTATGTTTCTTGTTATGGCTGGAAGTTTATTAGTTATATGAGGTAGTGGGGGATGGCATAACCTTGGCTAATTTACAAGGTCTGGCATTTCTCGATTCAACTTTTGATGACTGTGCTGAAATTATACTATGATTTTATTAACTCAGTTTTGCTAACTTGACACTCAAAAGAAACCACAAGTGTTTTTTTCCAGAGGTTACATTGCAATAACAGCAATATGTGCTTCCATTACAGGAGTGGATAGTAGCAAATGGTTACATCATCACTGAGTGCATTCGGAGGTGATGAGTGGATTGTAGCAAATGGTTACATCATCACTGAGTGCATTCAGAGGTGATTACCTAGCTATAAGGGAGTGTCACTAAAATTAGCCAAGCTAACTGGCACAATCTCCCCACATTAGTGAGAAAGTTAGTTGATTACTTCCAGCTCAGGAAAAAGGTACTGGACCACCTCAAATAATCCTGCAGCAGCAGCAAGTGATTTATAGCTAATGTATGAAGACCAAACTCAATCTGAATCATGTAGTTAACATCATTCAAATAAAGTTCTATTGATGCACACTATAAGCACAATCAAACGAATATAAATTTGTAAACAATTAAATACAACTGTAGCTTTCACACTTGTACAACTAAATGTAAACCTTACAAATGTATTGGAATGCATAAATGTTGTAGGGGATTTAGTCCTGCAAAATATGAGCTTTTTCATATACTAACCCTGTATATAAGCATTTTTGACATTGTTGGTTAGAAATTATTTGTAACTGCCTACGTGCTTGAGCAGAGCTAAAAATAGTCCTTGGATCAGTCCCCCTATCCAGTTATCAAACAAATCAATAAAATAAAAATAAAACACCAAAGAAGATATCATGCCTTCAGGATTAATTAAATATTTGATTAGTTAGAACAGTCCAGAATCTTGACATTCCACACTGTGACAATAGACAGTTTAAAAGTTTTAGATTCTAAAAGTGAGCACTAAACACCACTTCTCATTTAACTAAGATGCAGCTGAGACAACGCTGTCTGCTTGTACATGAAGGAAACATCTGCTGCGCATATAAACAGAAATGGAAACGCTGGCATTAGATAAAGATTATTTGGCACATCCAGTCTGCCAATAATCTTTGCCTTCTGGGTAAACTGTTATTCATAGACATCAACCAATAGCTGTGAAGCCATGCTTTCACAGCTTACTAAAAAAAGATTGAGGACAGCAGATGCCTAGGAACCAAGTACAAAGCAGCTTCAGAATTCAAGTTAGCAGGCTCTTGAGTTGATGCCTTGTGCAAACACAGCATCTTGGAGTTTTAAATTTTCAAGATAATTTCAGAATGTTCCATACTGAATGCTGAAATCCAAGATCCAGCTACACAGGTCTTTTTTGGGGGCGAAAAAAAGAGAGGATTAGTTGCAGGTTTTGACTGTCAGGTGCTTTGACTGCACCAAGAAGTTTCTGAGCCTGATTCCTGTGCAGTGAAACAGGCCACAGTGACAACTGATAGTTTTGTTTATATAAATAAATGTGGGTGTTCCAGCCTTTCCTTCACCACTTCTATTCCACATTCAGCTTATGCTGATTCAGTCATTGGGCATTCTCTTGCTTCAACCAGATATCATTTTGGTGTATATTCATGTCAAGTCTTTTTGAATATTTTTTTCTTTATGAATATCACATTTTGATATTTTAAGTGGTTTTGCAGGACTTTTCCATTGTTTCTGACATACAGTGTAGCACTGTGCATCATCTTAGAGGTTCTTGTAGTTGCAGGTTTAATTCACATGCCCTTTGTTTACTTATTTGCTCATTGACCAGTTTAGTGGACTGGTTCAACTACCTTTTTCCAGTCAAGATGTAGGGCAAAGCCAGCAAGCAAAGTATCAAGCTGCAGAGTATAAGATTGTTGCTACTAATAATTAGTTAGTGGATTCTAGTTAGAGAATGTGAACTGGTATATCTAATGTAATTACATTTACTGTAGTGACTACAGCCAAAGGCAGTATATGTGCAAATGATTTGCACATTACAACTCTTAAAATAGTTAAACTACTAAATGTTTAAATATAATATTCTGTAATACATTTACAGCAAATAAAAGCAGTTGCTAGCTCTTGATAATCACTACTGTAGTCAGAAACAGTTAATATTAGAGAGCAATTATATTCCATATCGATAATAATGTTATCAACTAGTGACCATAAGCAGAAAGGTAATTGAAAGGTAAGAAGGGTGTGAGAGAAGTAGCAGAAGAAATCTGATTGGTCAAAGTACACAGCCACTGTGATGCAGGAAAGAATAACAAGAGACTTTCAAATGGAGCAGAAGTAGTACAGTTCAATCTTTTAGCACTAAACTCAGAAATTACAACTCCGAAATTGTATTAGGGAGGAGGGAACTGGTGAAACTGCTGATTAGAGGTAAGAATGGAGTAAATGTTGGGGATAACATTGAAGGGGAGACTCTTGAGGGATGAATTAGTGGAGCCCTGTTTTGGGGGGTATTTGAGATCATAGAAATGTATTTCTTTTTTAGAATGGCTTTTGATTTATACCACAGGAGAGTGAGGTGTAGTGTGTAATGCAAGAGTGGATGGCAGAGATTATACAGCTATGGAATGGTTAGTACAGGGAAATACAGAAGGTGGTAACACATTGTGTCAAAAGGAGAAAATGCAGTACAGTGAGGCACCCATTTTGCCTAAATTAGGAAGTGGAAGGAACTACATATGAAATGAGTAGCTTCTCAGCTGGCAACCCTTGATTTAATATGCAATTCATCCATGAGGCTCATTGCATATGCAGCCAAAGGGACGACTAGGCAGTGGGTTCTGGTGTGGCCATAAGGAGACACAACTGGATGTTCTTATGTGAGTTTGTGGAGCCATTCAAGTCCCTTTGACGGAACATCTCTTTTTGGCCCCAAAGTTAGAGACCCTCAAAGTTAGAGACCGTTGCCAGATGTGAGAAGGATGGGAAGACCCTTTCTGCCATGGGCGTATACTTTTCCACTTCTCAGCGGTCATACTGTGGGAACCAGAGAGGTGGGAAACTATGGTTCAAAAAATCCCAAGGACCTTTCCATGACTCACGTGGCAATGACTTCCCCTATGGCAGAAGAGTGTGTTACAATGGAAGACGCTGTGCTTGAGGCAGAGGTGGCTTGCAAAATCAGGGTTCCAGGGATTCATTCCCTGGTAACTCCTATTAGCGCTCCTGAATGGAGGCCCAATTGCCATCCTCTGGAGGCAGTCGGGGGACAATTATCCCTACACTTATCTGCCTGTCTAAATATAACAGTGGACAATTGGGTGCAGAGGATTATAAGCAGAAGTTACAAAATCCCAATTTCAAAGAATCCCAGACATTCCACCCAGTTTCAGAGATGCAGCAGTCTTAAAATTTAAAAACTGTTCAACAAAATGGTCATACAAGCAGTCCCACCAGACCAAATAGCGTCTGGAATTTACTCAAGATTCTTTTTAGTGCCAAAGAAAACAGGGACTGGAGACCAATTTTGGATCTCAGTGTGATGAACAAGTCAGTTAAAAAAAAACAGATTCTGAATGGTTACAATTCAGTCTGTACTTCCGTTCTTAGGAAAAGATGACTGGATGTGCTAAACAGATCTTCAGGATGTTTATTATCACATAAAAATGAACAAACACTTCAGAAGATTCCTGCGCTTCCAGCTGGGAGCCAGTCATTATCAATTTAGAGCCCTGCCCTTTGGTCTCACCACAGCCCCCAGAGTGTTCATCAAATGCATGGCAGTGGTAGCAGCACACTTCAGACTGCAAGGATTCCATGTGTTTCCATACCTAGACGACTGGCTGATTACCGCACACACCAGGCATCTACTGCTGCAGGCAAGGAACTACATTCTTCAAACTTGCTCCTCACTGGGAATCACTGCAAACTGTGAAAAATCCAATCTAGAGTGAACACAGCAGTTAGAATTTATAGGAGCAGTATTGAACACAAGCACCGGTATCGCGTCTCTTCCCCCAGAAAGACTTCAAAGAATAAAATCGCAAGTCAGCCAGGTTATTTGCAGCAAAAAGGTGACTGCAAGACTTGTTCCAAACTCTAGGATCAATGTTAGCTGCTATCACTTTAGTTCCCTTTGCGAGATTTCACACGAGTCCTACAGTGGCTGTTGGCTTCACAATGGTCTCTCCTTTTTAATTTCTCCAAATCTTTTGGGTTTCTAATACCATGACAGGACTGGACCCCATTCCTAACTCAAAGTATGATTAAAGTTCATGAAATTAGTATTGTTTCACTCTTTGATGTCAGCCAAAAGTACTCTTCGCAGCACCCGCAGTGTGCCCAGTAATGACTCCTTCTGTAATTCGTATGGAGTTATGTGTATTGGTAGCATATCTAAATAAGATTTTAGACTCTTTTTTATAAGACCCGTTGCTCCTACTACTACTGGAACTATTTGGGTATCTTTCTTCCACATTGCTCTCATTTCTGCTCGGAAATCCTCATAACTTTCTGTCTCTCTGTGCACAGAAGACTGTAGTCACTGGGTGTGGTGATTTTAATGATCAATGCTACTTTTGTCTTCTTTTCCTGGACCACTATATCCAGTTTTCTAGCATCTATCTTTTGAACTTTTGGCAAAGGATGATCCCATGTGATATAGACTTCATCATTTTCTATGATGCTTTGTGGCTCATGTTTCCAGTGTTTTTCAGCCACTTCAACACCATAATGTTTGCACACTCCCCAGTGCAGCAATCTTACCACATTATTATGCCTTTCAGTATACAGTCCTTCTGCCATTAGTATGTCACAACTAGCAACTAGGTGTGCGACAGTTTCCAACTCTGCTTTGCAAAACCAACATTTGTCTGTTTCTCCCACATGTTCAATGGACTTTGTAAACCAATGTGTATGTAGCCCACTATCTTGTGCCACCAATATTAACCTTTCATCTCTTGGTTTGAATTCACCTCTCCTTAACCATTCCTGCATTTGTTCCTGATCAACATGAGGTTCTTCCAGAAGTTTTCTGCACTTGCAACTATATTTATGCATTTTCCACATGTTTTGCCTTTTCATCTGATCCTTCACCTTATATTCTTGCCTTTGTTTTTTGGCACATTCAGTTTCGGCCTGATTTTTATCTACTTCTGGTTTGATTTTCATTCCTGCTTGATGCCCATATGCTTCTGCTAAGTTAAGCACGGAAGTCATCTTAGATTTAGTCTCCTCATATTTCAAAACTTTCACTACGTTTGGGTCTTGTGAGGTCAGCAGATATGTGTGGAGTTCCACGATTGCATATCTATATATGTAATCAATTTCAAGGAGGCCCATCCCTCCTTCAGAACGGGGAATATATAATCTTTGTATGCACTGATTTTTATAAATCATTTGGGTGAGCATGAGGCATCCTTCTTCTTTTAATATCTAAACTATCCAACACATTTTGGGGCCAATCAATCAGTCCAAAACTGTAAGTTAGGACAGGAAGAGAAAATTGGTTTATAGCTTGGATTTTGTTCCTGGACGTCAATGCTGTTTTCAGGATTAATTTAAGTCTTCTAAAATATTCCTTACTAAGTTTTACTCACATCTGTTCATCTTTTATTGCTGTTCCTTCATCAATTCCCAAGTATTTATACAATCCCTCTTGCTCAAGTTCTTTTATATCACATTCTTGTCCCAAACTGATGTTTTCCTGGTGCTGCAGTTTTCCTTCTTTAAAGGTTGCTTTTGCACAATTATCAAGGCCAAATGACATTCTAATATCATCTGAAAAGGTTTTGAGACCCTGCAGCTGTGCTTTCTGTTCCTCATCTGATGAGCTATACAGTTTTAAATCATCGAAAAAGAGAAGATGAGAAGTCTTTAGACTTTATTGTTTTCGAGTAGCCAAATTATAGCCATGGCCTAAGCTGTTAAGTGAACAGTTTAATGGATTAAGGGTAAGTCAGATCAGCAACTGTGACAGAGAGTCACCCTGGAATATCCCCCTTTGAAATTTTATCCCTGGGATAATAATTTGTCCTTTATCATGGTTTAATTGCAAAATGGTCTGCCATTGTTTCATGGTCACTGTAATGTAGTCTGTCAGTTTAGGATGTATCTATACATTTTTAAGCACTCTTTTATCCATGAATGTGGGATACTATCAAATGCTTTTTTGTAGTCAATCCATGCCATACTTCATCTCTTTCCTTTTACAGTTCTCCACTATAAATTTATTTAACAACATATGATCATTTGTTCCATACCACTTTCTTTTATTGCCCTTTTGTTCTGCTGCCATAATTGAGTTTTCTTCTAAATGAGTATAAACTCGGCATTAATTCCCGTGTATAGTTTATACTTCGTCGGAAGGCAAGTTATTGGTCTATAATTTCTGGGGTAGCTTGCAGGTTCACTCTTAAGGAGGAGCATTGCTTTACCTGTTGTTAGCCAGATTGGTGTCTGTTCAGGGAACAATATAAATAGCTCTTACTCATGGCTAGGTCTTCATGCAAAGATGTTAATACTTTTAACCAAAAGTTAGGCACTGCATCTGGGCCTGGGGTTTTCCTGTTAGAGGCTTTTCTTAATTTTGTTTCAATCTCTCTGGCTGTTACTTCATCCCATTTCATATCCTGTACCTCTAAGTTTCTTATTCTTTCTTTCTTTTATCCATTTTGCATCTTTGTTGTGTTCCACATGATCTTCATAGATACTTTTCCAAAACGCATTTATTTCTTCTTTTTTTGGAGGTCTTTCAATTCCTTTTACCTTGTTTCCCAATTCTATATAAAACTTTTTTGGGTCATCACTAAACTGCTTATTTTGTATTTTTCCTTTATATTTATATGCATATCTTCTAAGTTTTTCCACCTGTGCTGAAATTTTTAATTTATTTGCGTGGTAGATCCTGGTCTGTTCTAATACTGTGCACTGTTTTTATCACATGTATCTTTCTTAGTATTTTTGTTGATCTATTCCCTCTTCTATAGTCTTCTAACAGTGACGCTTCTTGTCTTAATTGCTTTATATTTTTCTCTATTCAATACTTCCATGATGGTATTCAATTTCTCCCCTTCCTTTGTCTCACTACCCTGTGCTCTTGTGGTAGAACTTTGTCAGTTATCAATTTAGCTGCACAGTAACATATCTTGTTCACTTCGGTTATATTGCATGGATCTCTATGGACAGTCCTAATTACTGTGTTCATTTGTTTTATCAGATTTCTGACTTTTGGGGTTTTATTAACTTTTTGCAGTCTATTTCTTTCATTGATTTTAATATATCTATGTCCATTAAATCAAGCAACTCTTCCCTTAGTTCATTTTCTTCTAGACTGAGGGCACATCCTTTGTTTTCCAATTCCTGTGGGCATTCTGTAGAAAGTTCTACAGCATCTTCCTGTGGCACCTTCTCTTCAATTTCATCCTGTGCCATCCGTTGCTCTGTCATATGGGAACTCACTGGTCTATCACTTCTCAATCTTGACTGCATCAGAGTTTCCACAGTCTCCTGTTCCTTCCCTTGCTGTCTAGCTTCAAGTGAACTTTTATGCTGGTTTCCTCTGGAAGGCTCCAAACTATCTTGATATGGCACCTGACCGATTGTTTCCTGTTCCACTGGTTTCCCCTTAAAGGAAAACTCCACCCTGGAACTAAAAAGAAAAATATTTTCACTCTATCTTTGTTTCCTGACCTATTTTAACACCTCAAAATCAAAGTGATTTATTTGTTATCACTCTAAGTGCTTTATTTGGAATCACTCTAAGTGCTTTATTTGTAATTTTACCTTGTTTTCCACAACATGGATACTTGATGTATCAACATGATCTTGTACTCCTTCAACCCTTTTTCTTTCCCATAATACTTTGCATGACTCATGCCAGACATAAGGAAGTAACTTTCAATTCCCATACCATTGACATATAATGGGGTTTGGGAGGGTCACTGTTATTTTCTTTACCTTCTGTAAAAGGACTGCTTATTTTCTGTCTCTAATCATCCTCATTTTTATTTGGCTCAGACCTTGATTTACACTATACTTAGAAGTTATCCAGCTGCAGCCAGAAAGCTAACTAAATTGCAGGTCTTTGTTCAGTGTTTTCTTTTGTAGTTCAAGAGGACTTGAGAGTCCCCCCCCCCCCACAACTACTGCAGAGGTGTTAAAACTGTCACTGCACTGAGAGACCCTTTCAGAATCAATTCCTCAGACTGCTAAAGAAAGCCCTGAACAAAAGCCTGCAGTTTAATTACTTTTCTGGCTGTGGCTGGATAACTTCTAAGTATAGTGTACAGGAGCGGCCTTAGGTCAACTGGTGCCCTAGGCAAAAGAGCTCCACGGTACCCCCTATCACACCATCTGGTGCCCCCATCCTGGTCTACCTACACCAAATAAATACTGGAAAAGCACCCCTGCCACACCGGTGCCCTAGGCGGCCGCCTAGTTAGCCTACGCCTAAGGCCGGCTATGATAGTGTATAACAAGGTCTGAGCCAAACATTAATGAGGGTCATTAAAGACAGAAAGTAAAGAAAATAACAGTGACGCACCCAAATCCCATTATATGTCAGTGGCATGGGAATTCAAAGTTACTTCTTTATGACTGGCATGAGTCATACAAAGTATTATGGGAAAGAGATGCTTGAGGGAGTACAAGATCACATTGATACATCAAGCCCCATTGGTAGCCATGTTGTGGAAAACAGGCTAAAATTACAAATAAATCTAGGATGGAGTTTTCCTTTAATTTTGATATCCATTGCGCTATCCTGTTGTGGTACTTTCTGCATTAGGTTTTCTACACTGAATCCTTCACCTTGCAGGTGTTCCATAACTTCAATTTCTTTAACTTCTCCATTACTGATCTCCTTTTCCTCTTTGTCTTCTTATTTTTTGTATTGTAAAGTTTTCCATGTCTGGATTCCTTTGCCTGTATTTCTCTTCAAATATCTTTAGTGCTGCTTTTTGTATTGGTTAGTTTTGCTTTCTCCTTTGCAGAAATATTGCACTATATTAAATCTCTTTTTCACATTTCTTCTTCAGATGTCTCCTGATCTTCCTGCTTCTCCTTACTTTGGGGACTCACTCCATCATGCTGTGATGTAGTCTGTGTTAGACCTTCTACATTAAATCCTTCACTTCGCAGACACTCCATAACTTCAACTTCTATTTCTTTAACTTCTGCTTTACAAATCTTCTTTTCCACATTCCATCTTTGTGATATTAAGTTTTTATTGTGAAATTTTCCATATCTGGATGCCTTTGCCTGTATTTCTCTTTGAATATCTTTGTGTCTGCCTTCTCTATATTAGTTAACTTGGCTTTCTGCTTTGCATAAATATTACACCATATTAAATCTCTCTTTCTTTCCACATATATATATATATATATTTCTTTTTTATACTTTTCAAAAATGTCTAGATTTTGTTGTTTACATTTTCGCACTTCCTCAGATGCTTCTTTTTGAAACCGATCAAAGTTTCTTAATATATATATATATATATATATATATATATATATATATATATATATATTGTTTTTCAAAAATCTTTTGCATTAATGAACTGAATTTTTTTATTTGAAGCTTCTGACAGTTTTTTTTGTGAAAGTATTTTTCTTTCCTCCAATTTATCTCTTAATCTCTTTGTATATCCTCTGTCTGGAAATTCTGGGCTTTTTACAGAATAGTAAGAATACATAATTTCTTTCTTATCCTCAGTAGTTCACTCCATCGTCTTTATGGCTCTTCTTTGGCCTATCGGTTTTTATGATTTTTGTGGACTGCTACTTCCTTCTACAACAGAGGGGCCATCCTTCCCCTGGGCCTGGCCTGTCCCCATTGCAGGAATGCTTTTGGATTTTGAGGATTCTACGCTGTCATTTTTTCCAGTCCTGGCACTAGTGTACTTATCAGGATTGGGCACTTTTTTATCCTGGGTCTTGTGCACCCAGCTATCATTTTTTGTTTTTGACTTACTTCTATCCATGGTATATACTATATAAATACAGTCTATATATCAGTGTCACCTTGGTGAGATTTTGTAAAAAACAGTGTCCACCTTGCGAAGGTTTTCCCCAAGACTTGCAGATATGAATTCAACTTCAGCACTACTACTCTCTTTTGCTTGCTGACTTTTCATCTCTCCATTAGGACAATGGTCTCTCTCTTTTTTTAATTTCTTCAAGTCTTTTGGGTTTCTAATACCATGATGGGAATGGACTCCATTCCTAAGTCAGAGTACGATTAAAGTTCATGAAATTAATATTATTTCACTCTTTGATGTTAGCCAAAAGTGCTCTTTGCAGTACCTGCAATGTGCCCAGCAATGACTCCTTCTGCAATTCATACAGTGTTACATGAATTGGTAACATATCTAAATATGATTGTAAATTCTTTTTTATAAGACCAGTTGCTCCTACTACTATTGGAACTGTCTGGGTATCTTTCTTCCACATGGCTTTTGTTTCTGCCTGCAGATCAAGGTATGTTATGACTTTGCGTCTCTCTGTACGCAAGACACTATAGTCACTAGGTGTGGCAATTTCAATGATCAATGCTACTTTTGTCTTCTTTTCTTGGATCACTATGTCCAGTTTTCTAGCATCTATCTTTTGGACTGTTGGTATTGGGTGATCCCATGTGATGTAAACTTCATCATTTTCTATGATTCTCTGTGGCTCATGTTTCCAATGTTTTTCAGCCACTTCGATACCATAATGTTTGCACAATCTCCAGTGTAACAATCTCGCCAAATTATTATGCCTTTCAGTATACAGTCCCTCTGCCATTAGAGCATCGCAACCAGCAATAAGGTGTGTAACTGTTTCCAACTCGGTTCCACAAAACCTACATATGTTTGTTTCTCCCACATGTTCAATGGACTTAGTAAACCAGCGTGTACGCAGCCCACTCTCTTGGGCTGCCAATATTAAACTTTCATTTCTTTCTATTTCTTTAACTTCTCCATTACTGATCTCCTTTTCCTCTTTGTCTTCTTATTTTTTGTATTGTAAAGTTTTCCATATCTGGATTCCTTTGCCTGTATTTCTCTTCAAATATCTTTAGTGCTGCTTTTTTTGTCATTAAAGACAGAAAAGAAGCAGTCATTTTACAGAAAGTGAAGAAAATAAAACTGACCCTCCCAAATCCCATTATATGTCAGTGGCATGGGAATTCAAACTTACTTCCTTATGTCTGGCATGAGTAATACAATGTATTATGGGAATGAGAGGCTTGAGGACAAGATCACATTGATACATCAAGCCCCATTGGTAGCCATGTTGTGGAAAACAGGCTAAAATTACAAATAAATCTAGGGTGGAGTTTTTCTTTAATTTTGATATCCATTGCTCTATCCTGTTGTGGTGCTTTCTGCATTAGGTTTTCTACACTGAATCCTTCACTTTACAGGAACTCTATAACCTCAATTTCTATTTCTTTAACTTCTCCATTACTAATCTAATTTTCTGCTTTTCCTCTTTGTCTTGTTATTTTTTGTATTGTAAAGTTTTCCATATCTGGATTCCTTTGCCTGTATTTCTCTTCAAATATCTTTAGTGCTGCTTTTTTGTATTGGTTAGTTTTGCTTTCTCCTTTGCATAAATATTGCACCATATTAAATCTCTTTTTCTTTCTCCATGTCCATATTTCTTCTTCAGATGTCTCCTGATCTTCCTGCTTCTCCTTACTTTGGGGACTCACTCCATCATGCTATGATGTAGTCTGTGTTAGACCTTCTACATTAAATCCTTCACTTCGCAGACACTCCATAACTTCAACTTCTATTTCTTTAACTTCTGCTTTACAAATCTTCTTTTCCACATTCTATCTTTGTGATATTAAATTTTTTTTGTGAAATTTTCCATATCTGGATGCCTTTGCCTGTATTTCTGTTTGAATATATTTGTGGCTGCCTTCTCTATATTAGTTAACTTGGCTTTCTCCTTTGCATAAATATTACACCATATCAAATCTCTCTTTTCCATGTATATATTTCTTTTTTATACTTTTCAAAAATGTCTAGGTTTTGTTGTTTACATTTTCGCACTTCCTCAGATGCTTCTTTTTTGAAACAGATCAAAGTTTCTTTATATATATATATATATATATATATATATATATATATATATATATATATATATATATATATCTTGTTTTTCAAAAATCTGTTGCATTAATGAACGGAATTTTTTTATTTGAAGTTTCTGACAGTTTTTCTTGTGAAAGTATTTTTCTTTCCTCCAATTTATCTCTTAATCTCTTTGTATATCTTCTGTCTGGAAATTCTGGGCTTTTTACAGAATAGTAAGAATACATAATTTCTTTCTTATCCTCAGTAGTCCACTCCATCGTCTTTATGGCTCTTCTTTGGCCTATCGTTTTTTATGATTTTTGTGGACTGCTACTTCCTTCTACAACAGAGGGGCCATCCTTCCCCTGGGCCTGGCCTGTCCCCATTATAGGAATGTTTTTGGATTTTGAGGATTCTACGCTGTCATTTTTTCCAGTCCTGGCACCAGTGTGCTTACCGGGATTGGGCACTTTTTTATCCTGGGACTTGTGCACCCAGCTATCATTTTTTGTTTTTGACTTACTTCTATCCATAATATATGCTATATAAATACAGTTTATATATCAGTGTCACCTTGGTGAGATTTTGTAAAAAACAGGGTCCACCTTGCGAAGGTGCTCACCAAGACTTGAAGATATGAATTCAACTTCAACTTCAGCACTACTACTCTCCTTTGCTTGCTGACTTTTCATCTCTCCATTAGGACAATGGTCTCTCTCTTTTTTAATTTCTCCTAGTCTTTTGGGTTTCTAATACCGTGACGAGAATGGACCCCATTCCTAAGTCAGAGTACGATTAAAGTTCATGAAATTAGTATTATTTCACTCTTTGATGTTAGTCAAAAGTGCTCTTCGCAGTACCCGCAATGTGCCCAGCAATGATTCATTCTGCAATTCATACGGTGTTACATGAATTGGTAACATATCTAAATATGATTGTAAATTCTTTTTTATAAGACCAGTTGCTCCTACTACTATTGGAACTGTCTGGGTATCTTTTTTCTACATGGCTTTTGTTTCTGCCTGCAGATCAAGGTATTTTATGGCTTTGCATCTCTCTGTACGCAAGACACTATAGTCAACAGGTGTGGCAATTTCAATGATCAATGCTACTTATGTCTTCTTTTCTTGGATCACTATGTCCAGTTTTCTAGAATCTATCTTTTGGACTGTTGGTATTGGATGATCCCATGTGATGTAAACTTCATCATTTTCTATGATTCTCTGTGGCTCATGTTTCCAATGTTTTTCAGCCACTTCGATACCATAATGTTTGCACAATCTCCAGTGTAACAATCTCGCCACATTATTATTCCTTTCAGTATACAGTCCCTCTGCCATTAGAGCATCGCAACAAGCAATAAGGTGTGTAACTGTTTCCAACTTGGTTCCAGAAAACCTACATATGTCTGTTTCTCCCACATGTTCAATGGACTTAGTAAACCAGCTTGTACACAGCCCACTATCTTGGGCTGCCAATATTAACCTTTCATTTCTTGATGTAAATTCACCTCTCCTTAACCATTCCTGCGTTCCTTCTTGATCAACATGAGGCTCTTCTAGAAGTTTTTTTTACTTGCATCTATATTTGTTTTTTTCCACATTTCTTGCCTTCTCATCTGATCCTTCACCTTATATTCTTTCTTTTCTTTTTTAGCACATTCAGTTGCTGCCTGGTTTTTATCCACTTCTGGTTTGATTTCAATTCCTGCTTGATGTCGATATGCTTCTGCTAAATTAAGCAGAGATGTCATCTTAGATTTATTCTCCTCATGTTTCAAAACTTTCACCACATTTTGATCTTATGAGGTCAATAGATATGTAGAGTCCCACGATTGCAGATCTATACATGTAATCAATTTCAAGGAGGCCCATCCCTCCTTCAGAATGGGGGATATATAATCTTGGTATACACTGACTTTTATAAATCATTTGTTGAGCATGAAGCATCCTTCTTGTTTTGATATCCAATCTATCCAACACTTTTTGGGGCCAGTCAATCACTCCAAAACTATAACTTAGGAAAGGAGGAGCAAATTGATTTATAGCTTGGATCTTGTTCCTAGATGTCAGTGCTGTTTTTGAGGATTAATTTAAGTCTTCTGAAGTACTCCTTACAAGCCTTATTCACATTTGTTCATGTTTTATTGCTGACCCTTCATCAATTCCCAAGTATTTATACACCCCCTCTTGCTCAAGTTCTTTTATATCACATTCTTGTCCCAAACTGATGTTTTCCTGGTGCTGCAATTTTCCTTTTTTAAAGGTTGCTTTTGCACATTTATCAAGACCAAATGACATTCTGATATCATCTGAAAAAGTTTTGACAACCTGCAGCAGTGCTTTCAGTTCCTCATCTGATGAGCTATACAATTTTAAATAATCAACAAAGAGAAAATGAGAAGTCATTAGACATTGTTTTCTAGAAGCTTAATGGGTTAATGGCAAGGCAGAATAACAAGGGTGACAGAGAGTTGCCCTGGAATATCCCCCCTTGAATTTTTATCCCTGGGATAATAAATCTGTCCTTTATCATGGCTTAATTGCAAAGTGGTCTGCCACTGTTTCATAGTTACTGTAATGTAATCAATCAGTGTAGGGTGTATCTTATTCATTTTTAAGCATTCTTTTATCCATGAATGTGGAATACTATCAAATGCTTTTTTTAGTCAATCCATGCCATACTTAGGTTCTTCCCCTTCTTACAATTTTCCACTATAACTTTGTTTAACAACAAATGGCCCTTTGTTCCATATGACTTTCTTTTATTGCCCTTTTGTTCTACTGCCATAATTGAGTTTTCTTCTAAATGATTATAAACTCTGTCAGTGTCAATTCCCGTGTGTAGTTTGTATGTTGTTGGAAGACAAGTTATTGGACTATAATTTTAGGGTAGTTTGCAGGTTCACTCTTACATAAGAGCATTGTTTTTCCTGTTGTTAACCAGTGCGGTGTGTGTTCGGGGTGCATATATAAATAGTTCTTACTCATGGCTAAATCATCGGGCAAAGAAGGTAATACTTTAAGCCAAAAGTTAGGTACTACATCTGGGCCTGGGGTTTTCCAGTTAGAGGCTTTTCTCAACTTTATTTCAATCTCTCTAGTTGTTATTTCATCCCATTTCATATCATGTACCTTTAAACTTCTTATTCCCTCTTTTACTTCTTCTATCCATTTAGCATCTTTGTTATGTTCCAGAGGATCTTCATTGATCAATGGTCCTTACTGAATCAGCCAATGTCCCATCAGGTAATGATTACTAATCTGTGCACTATAGACCTGAGTTGGTAGGTTCACTCCAACTAAATTTTGTTGTGCCGACCCTTTGTCCCTCCTTAACCCCAAGCAAGAGTGACCATGGACACAACCAGGTTAGGGTGGGGGGCGCATTATCTAGGAAAGACAGTCCAAGGTACTTGGTCCCAGTTAGAGTCCAATCTGCATATCAGTGTTCTAGAGATGAGGACAGTGCTTTTGGCATTGCAAGCATTCCAAGAAGCCCTCCCCTTGGGAATGATTGCGATCGAGACTAAGAACATGTCAGTTGTTTGGTACATCAACAAGCAAGGCTGAACCAGGTCTTACCCTCTTTATCAAAAAGTACTCAGGGTGTGGCAGTGGGCAGTTTCATCTGACCACTTTTTAATTGCAATGCATATTACGGGGAGCTCCAATGTGATTGTGGACAAACTGAGCAGGAGCATCCTAATGCCTCACGAGTGGTCTCTCAATCCTTTGGTGGTGGAAAGGATATTTTACCAATGGGGCCAGCCCTTCTGCGACCTCTTTGCATTCTCCCGAACAACAAGTGCAGCAGCCACTTTGCCCTGATCTCCCCCTTTGGATGAGTCACCGAGAGATGCTCTCCTTCACAATTGGCCCTCTGGTTTCTTGTATGCTTTCCCCCTGATACCTCTCATTTCACAGTTTCTGAAGGTCAAAGAACAGGATAATTCTCATTGCCCCATTCTGGTCTTGACAGATATAGTTTCCCTTTCTTTGGCCTCACCTGATTTGGAAACCTTGGACTCTAGACCCAGCTCCAGACTTCTTGTCCAATCCAGAGGGACTCATTCATCCGAATCTTCAAAATCTCAAACTCACTGTGTGGCTTCTCCAGTTCCAGTGATTGCCAGGCATACTACTCTCACTGCCCCAGTTCAACAAATTGTTCTAGGCTTCCATAAACCTTCAAGTAGATGACTGTACATCAGCAAGTGGCATACATTTTCAAAATGGGCTACAGAGAGTAACCTTGACCCATTTTCTGCAACAGTTGATAGGGAGTTGATCTTGGAGTTTTGAGCATTGCTTTTCGATGCAGGTGCATCTTTCTTGACCATATGAGTACATCTAGCTGCAATTCCAAACTTTCATAATGGTCTAAATGATACAGCTCTAATGTCCCACAAACTTTGTAAAGCATTTCTTAAAAGAACTTTAATGCTCAGACCTCCATACAAGGACCCTTCTACACCATGGGACTTGAATCTGGTGCTACAGTCTATAATTAATTCTCCATTTGAACCATCTGCAAATTGTGATTTAAAGTATTTAGCTTGAAAAACCTTATTTTTGGTTGCTGTTACATCTGCTAGGAAAATATCTGAGCTACAAGCTTTGTCTTGCAAACCTCCTTATCTAATCTACAACAGGACAGGGTGTCATTATGAACAAATACTTCCTTCCTACCAAAAATAGTGTCTGAGACTAATATCAACCGGACTATACAACTTCCCATATTTTTTCCCAAATTTTTAAACAAGGGTAAATATTGTTTGTATTTGCTAGATGTTCATAGACAATTATGTTTCTACCTTCACAAAACAAAAGAATTCAGAAAATCGGATCAGTTTGTTTCTTTCTCTTTTACTACTCTAGGCAAACCAGTTTCTAAGGTTACTCTGGCTAAATGTCTCAAGGACTGTATAACCTTTATTTATAACAAAAGGAAAGTGCAACTACCAGGACCTGTAAAGGCACATTCAACAAGGGCAATAGCCGCTTCTGCAGTCTTTCATTCCTGAGCTTCTATAGACGATATATGTGCAGCTGCTACTTGGGCATCTCCACATACCTTTATTACTCATTACAAGCTGGACCAGGTCTCTAGGGGACGAGCATCATTTGGTTCGATGGTGGTTAGGAATATACTTTGTGAGACCTCCCAAGATTTAGGTAGCTGGGGACTCTGTCCTACAGTCAAGGATTAAGTGAAGATTGACAACATCAGATAAAAAAGTTATGACTTACCATAATGTTCCATTTGTGTTGTCCATCTTCACTTATTCCTGACATTCCCACCCTCCTTCCCCCTGCCTTTCTGGCTTCTTGATGGAACGGATCTATCCCAGTAGATTGAATTCTCCTTTTATGAATACAGATATGGTCTTCGATCTGTTATTTCCTGTTTGTCACTATCTAGTGCAAAACTTGATCTGAGGTAATCCTGAGTAGAAAATTATGGATAAAGCTAAGCTCAAAAGGTTTTGGAAGGCGTGAGTTGGATTAACGGCTGAGTCTGTTCCAAGATACGGAACCGAACCCACAGTCAAGGATAAGTGAAGATTGACAACACAGATGGAACTTTATTGTAAAACATAACTTCTTTTTTTGTCATTTCAGTAAGAGGTTGAGAATATTATGTTTAAGGAGAGTATTTGGATAGTATTGCACAGTATAAAATGTTTTTACCCTCTGATGATCATTTGCTAGACCAGGATTGGTTAAGATGCTGTTTAAGCAGTGAGTTAAAACTATTCAGTTTGTCAGAGTTTTATTTGCATGGGGATACTATTTCAGAGTTTAGCACTGCATTGGAAGTAGAGTGAGTTTCCTGCAATATTACTTGACTTGTTTGTAAGTAATAATAATTTGTTAGTAGAAAGGAGGTCCCTTGCTGGACAGTAGGGTAGTAATAAGTTTTGTAGTGCAGGGCATTTTTCTGAATGATGGATGAGTTTTGTATGCTGTAGTCAGTTGTGAATATGTTAAGAGAGTTGTGCAGTTCAAGACAGTGTAATTGCTTTAAGCTAAGACAGTGGTGCATCCTGTGAGGGAGACTGGTGGCAAATTTAGCTGTTTTATTGTAGCAGGAGGCAAGTTTCTTTCTTTGAGTATTGTTTATGTTTGTTAGGATATCAGCGGCATGTGAGAGTCAGCAGTAAGAAGGTAGTGGCTAGAGGTTTTCTTGCAGTTGCAGTATCTGTAAGGAATCCATTGATCCTATAAAGGGAGCCTAGTTTCTGATGTGTAGATTTAATGGTGTGCAGTGCATGGTGGCAATATATGAGACTGTTGTCTATTATAACGCCTAGAAGTTTACTGTGAGTTACAGTTTCAATGGCAGTATTATTTGCTGACTTTATGGTAAAAGAGTGCTTTTGATTTTGGCAACATTTTGAGGTGAAAAGCATTAACTTAATTTTTTTGGTGTTGAATAGGAAGTTTGATTCTTTGAGCCATGTTTCTACAGAGGAGAAAGATTTTTGGGTAATGTCTTGGAACTTATTTATTGTTGAGGCTGCACATGTTAATGTTGAGTCACCTGCACAGTGAACTAAACTAGCATGGTGAGTGCAGGTGTGGAGGTCCTTAATAAATATATTAAATACTAGAGGACCCAGGATATAGCCCTGAGGGACACCTGTAGTATCTGGTTGAAAAGATGAGTAGGTTTGTTGCCATTTAATGGCTTGTTGCCTTCCAGGTTGGTAACTATGGAACCACAACAAGGAGTACTGTGAAAATCCTATTGAGGAGAGTCGAACAAGCAGCTGCTGGTGTGAGACAGTATCAAATGCCTTCGACAAGTCTAAGAACATGGTGGACACAAACACAAGCAGACCATTGTTTCTGTGTCAGTTTATGATATTGGTAAAATGAAGTAGAGCAGTAGTGGTGCTGTGCTGGGGCCTAAAGCCATGTTGTGTTTCTGAAGGCAGGTTATTTGTGGTTAGGTATTGCATCAGCTGCATATGGATGCATTTCTCTAGTATTTTTAAGGGGGGAGAGAATCGCTGTTGGTCTGTAGTTATTAAACTCTCTAGATGTGCAGCGATTCTGTAGTGGTATGATGTAGGATTTTTTCCACAGTGATGTGGTGTATCTTTCTGCTATGGACCTATTAATTAGTATGAACACAGGGAAGGCTATGACGTCTGCAGCCATTTTAGGTGGTCTGATGGTAGTTGGTCTACAGCTACAGTAGTAGTTTTTAGTTTAAGGAGCAACTTCCTTACAAGTGAGGTAGGTACTGAACTAAAATTGAAGAGCTGTGGGTGGTTTTGATTGGACAGAGATAGAGTGAGGAGGACAGTATGTGTTAGTGTCTAAGTGAGATAATATTGATTTTATAAAGTAGGAATTAAACCCTGTGGGGATAGAGTCTGTCATATTATCTGTCTTTGGAGATTTGGAGAGGGAATAGTGGTCTTGCCAGGATGGAGTAGTTTATTTAGTGATGACCAAAAACGTTTTGGATTGTTTATATGTTTGTCTTTTAGGTTGGTATAGTATGTTTGCTTATTCTGTTTGGGTCTACATTAGATCAGCGAACGCTTAAAAAAGCGAACACTGATTGAGCGACCTTATGTAAGCGAAAGCTTACAATCTCGAACTGTAAGATCAGCAATTTATTTCCTAGAGAAAAAAATTCACACCAAACAAACAGAAATCCACACACATACACCTAAAATCTGACACCTAACCCTACACTAAACTATGTACACACCACTAACTATCCACTTACCTTAACCCAAACCCTAACCCTAAGGTCCGTCACTATCGCACACTCATCTCACCCACTCCCTAACCCTAACTCACCTAAACCCGCCCTAACCCTCACGTCCACACAGTTGCTCACATACCTAACCTGCACCCTAACCCTAACTCACCTAACCCACCCTAACACTCACATCCACACAATTGCACACTTACCTGAAACCGACCCGTAACTTTCCACCACAGCACTAAAAATACCAAAGCAACAGAAATGGACAACCAAATTCTTTCCCTAGGAAACAATTCGGATTTCTGTTGCTTCGATAATTTGAACATTCGCTTAAATAAGGTCGATCAATCAGTGTTCGCTTGTTTAAGCGTTCGCTGATTTAATATAGACCCTCCTGTTTGACAAGGCGTTTTGCAAGGTTTCTAAGATGTCTAAATTGCTGGAGGGCATTTTGAGTTCTATTTTATGCCAGTTTTTCCAGGCTTTATCTCTTTTTATCACGATTTTTTTTGTTTCCTTTGTCAGCCATGGTGCGGGGTTGGACTTAACTCTTTTATTATGTACTGATGCTAGATTATTTAAGGTCTGTACGAATACATTATTAAAGTATTCTACAGCAATATCTAGCGGCATTGTTCTAAGTACATTCCAGTTATACTTTTTTAGTGTTTCATTGAAAATGTCTTTGGTCCACAGTATAATTTAAACAGAATTATAAATCAACATTGGTTACAAAGACTAAGAATCACACAGGAGTACAATTTGTGGATACAATAAAAGAAGAAAATATGGTAGAAAGTTGATTATCCAAACTAATTGGGCCTAGGGTAGTTCGGATAATCAAACATACAATTGAATTGGATAAAAAAAACTTCTAAAATCTTGTTTTTTTCAGCATGCAGGAATACAATTTTCAATCATTCAGTGATTCCAGTGGACAATAAAGAATATTTTTCACACACAAGCTGGCTAGAAGCTCAAAAAACATGCTCAAGCAACTAATTATAATGTTTATATATTCAGACTTTATGATTTTTTCTACCAGAAAACTTTGGAAGGCTGGTTCTGATAACTGACATTCGGATAATCAACTGTCTACTGTAAGCAAATGTAAAGGAAACAATAAAGCTGAAGACAGATACATTATATAGAAGAGAGTTCCTAATATGTATGTTACATAATGTATGAAAGCTATATTAAAGAATAAGTAATAAGTTTAAGGTTACCATACATCTGGGTTTCCCTGGACACGTCCTCTTTTTTGGGCTCCTGTCCGGGCGTTTTTTGAAAATTCTGAGATTTGTCCGGGTTTAAAACAGAAAATTTTGAAATAGAAGAGGGTCCACTGTGTGCATTTTTGATTGGCTCTTATACCGGTATATGGGGGGATAAATAAAGGTTAGTGTAAAAATAGAGAGAAGGAACAATAGAAGGAATTATAGAAAGGCTAGGCTAGAAAGTAGATAATGCAGGAAGGGAAGTAGGATAGATCAAGAAAAAGTCTATTAAGATTGGGTAGAAGGGAATGGAAAAGATGGTGTGGGGCATGGGGCAAATCCTAAACTTAAAGGAATAGTATTGGGGTATAAGTCTGATTCTGGAATGCTATGCCATGATTTGGCAACACAGTGAGAGTACAGACTAACACTGTTAGATCTTTCAGGCTTGTAGATAGATAGTAGATACTTGTGAGAAGAGAGTAGGTCAGGAGATGGAATGTTGTGTTGAAATAGTGATAATGTAGTTTGTGAAAAAGGGGAGAGTTGTACAGTATTTTGTGTGTTAATGTTAGTTGATTGAAGGTGAGAAGGTAGGGTATTTGGAGCCAATTTAGGGACTTGAGACAAATGCAATGGTGAAAGTAGTGGGCTTGGCCTGTGGTAAATGTAGCTGTTTTATTATAAGATTGACCAAGTTTTACTTTTAGGGAAGAGTGAAGATTGGTTAGAATAGATGAAGCTTTTAGAAGGGAGGGTAAGAGATAGGCGGTGGCAAGTTTGAAGCTGTTCAAGTTTATGGATTCAGTGGGGCTTGCCAGTCTATATTTAAGTCTCCAAGTATTATATTTTCCTGGTTAATTTGTTGGGATATCCAATACAGGATGCTTTCAGCAGTATCACTGTTATTCCCTGGTGGAATTTGGCATTTAAACATCTATTTTTCCTATTGTTGATTTTTAAGAGTGTTATTATTAGTTCAGCGTTGTTAAATGTGGGTTTTTCCTGTGGAAGTGAGGTGATGGATAGGGAATGTTTGTAGATGATTGCTACACCACCTGTACGCTTGTTTTGGCTGTCATGCCTGAGTATATTGTATCTGGGGGGAGGGATCTCATTATCCTTATTGTATCTGGGGGGAGGGATCTCATTATCCTTATTGCATCTGGGGGGAGGGATCTCATTATCCTTATTGTATCTGGGGGGAGGGATCTCATTATCCTTATTGTATCTGGGGGGAGGGATCTCATTATCCTTATTGTATCTGGGGGGAGGGATCTCATTATCCTTATTGTATCTGGGGGGAGGGATCTCATTATCCTTTATTGTATCTGGGGGGAGGGATCTCATTATCCTTATTGTATCTGGGGGGAGGGATCTCATTATCCTTTATTTCTTTTTTTAACCAGGTTTCAGTAGCTAAGACTACATCAGGAGTGTATGTGGCAAGATAAACATGTATGTCATAAATTTTATTGCACATACTTATTAAGTTCATATTTAGTAAGGCGAGTTTGGATTCTGTATTAGGTGACTGGTTTATTTTGAGGTTGTAAGTGATGGTTTTATGAAGAGTGAGGCCAGGGTTGGGGTGAATATCTCAGCTAATTATTTTTAATCGATATTTTACAGAGGGAAGAGTGTGGCCAGTTATATTTTGGTCTTGGTTTGCTGTTTGATCATAAATTTGGATGCTTAGTTTTAAAATATTTGTAGAAAAGTACATCAGACGTGGTTTGTTTATAGAAATAGGGTGTTTGTTGTAACAACGTTGTTGCAATAGGTGGGGGTCTATGAACGGAATAAATACTTATAGATAAGTTAGAGTTATTTAGGTGGTATGATGAAGCTCAGTTAAGGATGAAATCACTCATCTATTTAATGTTTTAATTCTAAAAATGGAAGTATCAATTTCTAAACATGTTGTAAGTGCTTAGTTACTTTAAAGTCTCGGCTGAGATTATCTACAGTTTGTGGTTCTTTTTTTTCCTGATTTTAAGAAATCTCATCCAGCAACTTCATTGCTCAGGAAGTACCAGTTTTCTCTGTGGTTTAACTTTTTTTGTATGGGTGGGAGACATCTTACCTCCTAAGGCTGTAGAACTATTGCAACTCAGTATGAGGATTTTTTTCATATATGGTTCTAGTCACTTGATTGAATGTCTTTTTGACTGAACCAAATGTTCAAACAAAATTGACAGAGAACACGTTTGACTGAAAACACATTTGAATCATAATTTATAGAAAACTGTACAAGTCTATAGGTAGTATTTGGTGGTGTCATTTTTGATCACAGGACTTGTGAGGGAAATGACTGTAGAATGAAATGCTCATCATGTCAGATTCCCACATCTCTTGATGTTTATATTTGTGTGTCAGCACTGATGCATCCATATGTAGCATTTATTTCTTGACTCCACAGTTGTGTGATCATTGGGTTAGTGGGGACAATGCTTGGGGAGTGGAGGAGGGCTTGTGTATCATTGTTGTTTTGAATGGTTTCATTCAGTTGTGATTGCGTCAAATGAGTATTCAGTCAAATGTATTTTTAGTCATTTGTAGTCACTAATTTTGCTTTTCTTCAAATGAGCATTTGATCAGCTCTCAAAGAACCATATATACATACATACGCAAACATGAGCGCACACGGATGTATATATTTTAGGAATGTGTGCAAATAATCAGGAAAAGAAATATGGCTTGAAATCAGCAGCAGATTCCAGTTGAAATGTACAGGTCCAAAATATCAATCATTTCATACATTTGAAGCAAAGTTACTGCTTTTTGTGAGGCAGAAATCCCTCATGACAGGGGGATGTACCTCCTGCATTTCCCTAATTGTTATAATCCGCTCTTTGATGCTGTCTGGGGGAAAGGAGAATTGTCGACTCCTCCCCCTGCAACAATCTGACATTTTATTGACTTTTTCAATTAAGTAACCTAGATGATAGTATTTTAGTCATGGAACTGATTGATTCTCTTGTTTTGCATTGCTCCCATATTTCATCACCTCTAGCAGTTTTACTTTCTGTCGAAGGTATTGCTGGGCAGCATTTGATGAGTTATATTTCAAGGTCTGTATATACTGACAACAGTAGTAATAGTAGTATGGAACATTGACTAGATAGAAAAAAAGTTAGGGTTGAAAGAAAGAGTTGATGAAATACAGAAACTGAAAATATTTAGCTGAAGTCACTGTTGCCTAATTGCCACACAGAAATAGACAGACTGTAAAGTGAATTCCTAGATGCTGTTGAAAGTCAACAAAGGTCAGTAAAGAGGATCAGCATTAGGAACTGTAGGTTGATGTCACCATTCATTCACTCATTGGTTTTGTTGCACTGTTGTACCAGGACTGTTGTGCATGCTTGCATAATGCACTGTTGTGACTGGGCTATTGCACTTGGTTCATGAGCATGCTTGCTGCATTTTGTGGAAGTGTGCTGTTAGACTGGGCTCCTAAACATGTGCATTGTATTGTTGTACCTGGTCTTATGTGTATGTATGTGCATGCTTACTTGCTACACTTTGCTGGATGTGTGTATACTGGTTACACCATTGTAACTGGCCAGATAACCATGTGTACTGTGATGTCCCTCCTTTGGGCCAGTAATCAAGGAGTTTGAATCCGCATCACTGATACTGGAGAGGGATGTTCACTTGGAACAAAACTAGATACACACAGTATTTCCAGATGCAGCTCTCTGCATCAAGCACAATTTCTCTTAAGAGCACACAGGGAGCACACACAGTCCAGGGGCTGGGTTTCCCTCTCTCTCCAGGCCCCCAGTAAGACAGTCTCCAAGCCAAGTGCTCCACCACTCTGTCTGTGAAACCAGTGATGTGAGAGTGTTCGATCTCGCCGTTTGTTCTTACACCTGGGTTCGGAGCCGATCCTCGGCTCCGTGTCAGCCGCTTGCAAGCTCTGCATCGAGAAGAAGCTTGAGACTAACCTAACTCCCACAATCCCCCTCTGCCTTTACCTCAGATCTAGTTTGCCGCTGCAGCGTTCGCATCACTTGATCGAGCTCGAGCACCTAAAGCTAAGATTTAAATATTTTTTCTTATATTTCTTAAGAATTATTTTTTTCCAAAAAGTTATTTAGTGACTGTGTGTGTGTGTGATACTGTTTCGAGGAATTCTCGGTTCCGTTTAAAGTTATTTTAAACTTTATTAGAGTTTCCCTCGGGGACTATCCCCACCCTTTACTGGATTGACTACCGGATAAACATTCTTTTTACTGGATTTGACAAAATTACCGGATTGGACATACCTACTGGACTTGACTTTTACTCCTCTTTGTTAGCTTTACTTAAGATGTCTGAGAAAGCTAAATCTGGGTTTAAACGTTGCCAATGTGGGCAAAAGATGTCAGTTACTGACAACCATAGTTCCTGCGTCTACTGTCTTGGCCCTCTCCATCTGCAAGAAAACTGTTCAATTTGTCATTCTTTCAGTGGAAGGGTCATGACAGATAGGCGCAGGAAACTCATGGATAGGGGTCTTTTAAAACCTACTTTTCAAGAGGCTCTGGATGCTTCAGACCAGGCATCCAAATCCTCGAAGGAATCGAAGACATCAGAGCCCAAGTCATCGGCTCCGAGCTCTTCAGTTAAAGTTCGATCACCGGTTCCACAGACTTCGGGACCGAGTGTTCAACTGTTGTCAGTTTCCGAGCCTCGAGTCTTGGAACCGGTGACGGAGCTCCCTCCCCCGACACTGTTGAGGTCGGCTCCGTCTTCGATTCCTTCGACACGCTCTTCCAGACCCCTCTCCGACACTGATGTAGACCGCGTGGTGCAGAAGTTAATGGAGAATACGGCCTTATCCAAACTCATCTCGGTCTCCTCTCAATTGGTGTCGAGACTTGAAGGCCTTCCCTTATCTCCATCTATTCCTCCTCCGAGACCTGTCCAGTCTTCGGAGCCGGAAGAGGCTGATCTGCTGATTGTGGAGCCCTCGGTGCCAGAACCGTCCTTCTCTCGGTCGGCTCCATTCACCTCGACTCCGTCGGATCCGGTAGCGGAGTCTCGGAGCCGAAGATCCATCCTTGGTTCCGGGACCGAGAGTCGGACCGATGTTTCGGTTCCGACGCTCCTCTCGGGCCTCGGCTCGGATCGACTCGGTTCCGTCCTCGGGTCGATGCCTTCGGTGCCTGTTTCGGGATTCTTCTCATTTCTTCGGAACCGGGAGATACCTCGACTCGGGACCCGGGGCCTTCGACCTCATGAGGAAGGTGTTGTCTACCCAGACAACCACATCAGCAGAAGCAGCCTCTCCTCCCCATAAAGGACCGTTATCCTCCTCTGCACCCACGGCTACATCTAAGCGCCGAGCACCTGTGTCTCAGCCACCCCTGGAGGGTGCCCACTCTTCCTCGGAGGCTTCTTCGGATGCCCCCCCCCCCAAGAAGTCCCTAGGAAAAGATTGTGTAAGAGGAGACACTTAGATTCTCCACAAGAATCATTGACATCAGACACTGACTTGGATGAGTCAGAAGGGTCCCCAAAGTCACCTTCAGAGGATGTCTCTTTTTCTGACATCTTGGAGATCCTAAAGCAGAGAGGTGATTGGCAATCCCTCCCCCCTTCTGAGGATGAGTCAGTCTTGCTGAAGGCATTTGGTGCTCGCCCTTCCTCCTCCTGGGTCACTCCGCCCTTCGATGAGTTAATGGAGCTGATTGCTCGAAGGGCGTGGGAGACACCTGACACGGTGGAACCAGTCCCTAGAAAGCCTAATAAGTATATTACTGCACCCCAAGACAAGGCTTATCTAACAAAGGGAGTTCCAGTGGACGCTATGGTGGTGGCAGCGGCCACGAAAAAGGAGATGTCAGAATCTTCCTCATCTGTCCATCCGCCTAACAGAGATTCTAGGACTATGGACAGGTACGGGAAGCGCATTTTTAGTTCAGCGGCTTTTTCTATATGATCCCTGAACTATTTGACCCACTTTACACGACTACAGAGGGATCTAGTCAAAGAGTTGGGAGATACCCTCCAGGATACTACAGATGCTGCTGTTTCAGAGAAAGTTACAGCACATCTCAATACCCTTACATCCATTGTAAACCCGCCCATGAGGCTGATCTCATACGCAGCCGAAGGATCAAGTAGGGCAGCAGCTTCAGCGATTGCTCTTCGTAGACAATCCTGGATGCGCTTATGTTAATTTGCGGAAGCCTTCAAGTCTTCCTTTACTAACGCCCCATTTGACGGTGCCACTCTCTTTGGCCCCAAAGTAAAGGAGACCCTTACCCGGTGTGAACAGGGGGGAAAGACTCTGTCTGCTGTCGGAGTCCATTTTTCCACCCCATCCAGACCGTACCCCAAAGGGCAACGCGGTGGAAAAATGTGGTTTCAAAAACCCCAAGGATCTTTCCCAGGCAATAGGGTGATGCCCCCTCTAGAGGCAGAGGAGGGGGCAGAGGTGGAAGATGCCGCCCTGGCGGCAGAGGGGGTCCGCAAAACCAAGGTGACAGGGATACACCCCCTGGAAAACCTTTCCAGCACTCCTGAGAGGAGGCCCGACTGTCCTGCTCTGGAGGCAGTCGGGTCGCTAGCTTTATACCCTCAGGCCTGGCAAAATCTTACATCAGACAACTGGGTAAAAAGCGTTGTTACCAGAGGCTACAGAATACCCTTCCTAGTGCCCCCCGTTCCAATGAGAAGACTCCCAGATGTGCCGCCCCATCTGCGAGACCCTGCAGCTATATAAATTTCAAAGCTGCTAGAAAAAAAGAGTCATCCAACCAGTCCCAGCGGACCAAAGAGGATTCGGAACTTACTCAAGGTTCTTTTTAGTTCCAAAGAAGACAGGGGACTGGAGGCCGATTCTGGACCTAAGCAACCTCAATACCTTCATCAAGAAAGAAAAGTTCCAAATGGTCACGCTTCAATCGATCCTTCCATTTTTACAGAAGGACGACTGGATGTGCTCAATAGATCTGAAGGACGCATACTACCACATCAAAATGGCCAGGGCGTCCAGGGATCACTTCCGCTTCCGGCTGGTAGCCAGCCATTTTCAGTTTCGAGCCCTGCTCTTTGGTCTGACCTCAGCCCCCAGGGTTTTCACCAAATGCATGGCAGTGGTGGCGTCTCACCTGAGACGCCTGGGATTCCAGGTGTTTCCGTATCTGGACGACTGGCTCCTATCTGCCACCACCCAGCGTCAACTGATTCAGGCCAGGGATTACACACTACAGCTTTGTGTTCACCTCGGAATTTCCGTAAATTTCGAAAAATCTTCACTACAGCCATCACAGCATATCTCATTCATAGGAGCAGAATTGGATATGCATCATTTAATTCTAAGGCTTCCTCCAGAAAGGATAGCCTCACTACAAAGCCACATATCTCTTCTTCTGTCATCCAGAAAATCCCCAGCAAAACTGGTTCTGAAGGTTTTGGGTCTCATGGCAGCTTCCCTCATTGCGATACCATTGGGAAGACTGCACATGAGAGTTCTGCAATGGCTACTGTTTTCACAATGGTCGTTCCAACAACTACCTCTGACACACGAAATTCTGATCACAAACACATGCAAATCACACCTAGCCTGGTGGCTTCAAACTTGCAACCTTTCCAGCGGAAGACCATTTGTGCTACCCACGCCGACAGCTACGGTGACCACGGACGCTTCCTGATAGGGTGGGGGGCATCTTTCAGGGACAGACAGTCCAAGGCTAATGGACCGAGTTAGAGTACAATCTGCACATCAATGTTCTAGAGTTGAGGGCAGTGTTTCTAGCGTTGCAACACTTTGCTTCCCTTCTTCCTCTAGGGACTATTGCAGTTCAGACGGACAACATGTCCGTAGTCTGGTACATAAACAAACAAGGGGAACCAAGTCTTATCAGCTATGCAGAGAGGCCATGAGAATCTGGCAATGGACGGAGTCCACGGTCGCTTTCTGATCGCAACGCATATCCCGGGTCATCCAACGCCATAGCCGACAGGCTGAGCAGAGCAATCCTGTTGCCTCACGAGTGGTCCCTCAAACAGTCAGTTGCGAAGAGAATTTTTCGCAAGTGGGGCCAGCCTTCCTGCGATCTTTTATGCCTCCAATGAACGCCAAATGCAGGAGCTACTTTGCCCTATTACCCCCTCCAGGGGAAGTCCCCAGGGACGCGCTGGTTCACGATTGGCCCCCGGGTCTCCTGTACGCTTTTCCTCCCTTTCCCTGATTGCAAAGTTTCTGCAGAAAGCCAACAACCTGCAAAGGACGATTATCCTCATTGCCCCATTCTGGCCTCACAAATTTGGTTCCCCTTTCTTCTGGCACATCGCATTCAGGGACCCTGGATGCTGGACTCGGAACCAGATCTACTGACCCACTCGTCAGGGGCTCCCCACCCCTCGCTCTTGTCACTCCATCTAGCAGCTTGGCTGCTCCGCTTCCCTACTTAGCCAGGTCTGATCTTCTCTCACCTGCAGTTCAGAATATACTAGTAGCTTTCTCATAAAGCTTCCACTACAAAGACCTACACTAGTAAATGGAAGCGTTTTGTGTTCTGGGCAAATACACAGCATTTGGACCCTGTTATAGCTCCTTTAAACAAGATCTTGGAGTTTTTAACAGAATTGTTCCACCAAGGAGCTTCTCCAGCCACTTTAAGGGTGCAATTGGCTGCCATTTCCAACTTTCATGTGGAAGAATGTGGGGCACCTATTATGGCTCACAGACTTTGTAAGGCCTTTTTAAAAGGATCTTTCCATATTAGACCACCAGTTAGAACTCCTACATCTCCTTGGAATCTAAATCTCTTATTATCTAAATTGATGTTACCTCCATTTGAGCCAGCCTCCTCTTGTCCATTGAAGTATTTGTCGTGGAAGACCCTCTTTTGGTAGCCATTACATCTGCTAGGCGAGTGTCTGAGCTTCAGGCTCTTTCCATTAAACACCCTTATCTGATCTTTCACTCTGACAGAGTATCTCTTCGCACTAATCCATCCTTTCTCCCCAAAGTTTGCTCTATTAATAACATTAATCAATCCATTGAACTGCCTACCTTTTTCAAAAATCACTCCAATAAGTTGGAGTATATGTTACACAAGTTGGATGTTCATAGACAACTTAGATTTTACTTGGATAGAACAAAGGATCACAGGAAATCTGATCAACTTTTGTAGCTTTCGCTGATAGCAGGAAAGGTGTACCAGTTACTAAACCAACCCTTTCCAAATGGCCAACTGATTGCATTATATTCGCCTATGATTGTTCAGAACAAACTTTACCTGTCAAACCCAAGGGGCACTCTACAAGATCAGTTTCTACAGGTCTTTAGACAGATGGGGCAAAAGGTTTACACCTCAGCTACTCTCTCAGCCAGAGCTTTAAACTGACAGTTTCACATGATACAATACCAAGAGTTTATGCTTGATCAGTTAACTAAAAGCTATCCTCTGATGACTCTATAGATAAGAAATATGTATTAGAGATGGTAAATAACATACAACAGGTTAGTAACCATTCACTGAAATGTGGCTATGATGCACTGGAGGCTTCATTTAGATCAGCCATGACTGGCACAGTGATAAGAAGACATGCATGGCTGAAGGAACAGGTCTTACCGGATCATGTTAAAGCTAAGTTATTAGATGCTCCTATGGATAAGGCCAGTTTGTTTGGTACGCCTGCCCAACAGGTAATGAAGAAAATGGAAGAAAAGGCAAAATCTGTCCAAACAGTAAAAGATTTCTTGCAGGTTCAGCCCCAAGGTTTAGCAGGAACTGGCCTGCCAAAAACTGGTCCTTTCCTGACTCCACAAGATCCCAAAGGGGCAGGAATAGACGTTCCAGAGGCAGAAATCAATCCAGAGGGGGTGCCTACAGAGGGCGACAGTGGCAAGGTAATAACAGAGGCACAGACACAGCCACTACCACTACAAAAGCACAACAACAGTGACTTGATTCTAACTCCGCCTACCAGGGAACAAATAGCAGCACCATTAGGCGGAAAATTAACCTTATTTTCAAAGAACTGGCACTATATCACAAAAGACAAGTGGATTTTGCAAACCATAGACCAAGGTTACCGGTTCCACTTCCACACTTTACCAGTCAAAAGAGGAATGCCAAACCTGCCTCCAAATCAAAAAACAGAAGCTCTACAACAGATAATGCAATTAACAAAGATGAGAGCTGTGGAAAGAGTTCCAAGAACAGAACAAGGCAAAGGATTTTACTCCAGACTATTCCTAGTTCCAAGAAAGGAAAAAAGTTGGAGACCTATTCTATACCTGTCCACCTTAAATACATACATCATTGTCCCAAAATTCAAAATGCTGACTCTACAACAACTTCTTCCCATGCTGGGCAAGGAGTGTTGGCTGGTAACTCTAGATCTCAAGGAGGCATACCTGCACGTCCCCATCCGACCAATTTGCAGAAGATACCTCAGATTTCTTGCAGGATCAGAGCACTATCAATTCTCAGCATTGCCCTTTGGCTTATCTACTGCCCAGAGTATTCACAAAATGCCTGGCATCAGTGATCGCCCACTGCAGACTACAGGAATTCAAATTTATCCATACCTGGACGACTGTCTGCTACAAGGGACAACTCAAGCAAGCTGACAACAGATTTACAAAGGGTCATTTACTTGCTACAAGCTCTGGATACACAGTCAATTTACAAAAGTCAAGGCTGATACCATCCCAAACAAGGACATTCTTGGGCGGAATTGGACACAGTAAAACAAATGGCATTCCTAACTACAGAAAAACAAAAGAACTCCCTCTTTACTTCTTGGCATTAACAAGACGGAACAAGCTAACAGCAAGAAAAGTTCTGCAGGCCCTGGGCTTCATGGCATCATGCATAATCTTAGTTCCACATGCCAGGCTACATGTGAGAAAACTACAGTGGTACCTAAAGAATTTATGGTCCCAACACAGGCACAGCCTAGAAGCAGAAATTCCACTAATACCATGCCTAAAACAGGAGTTCCTATGGTGGGCTCAAGCATGCCAGTCAAACCCAGGCCTACCCTTTCACAACTATCAAGCAAGCCAAACCATCACAACAGACGCCTCAGACCTGGGATGGGGGCTCACATGCTGGGCAAATGCGCACAAGGATTATGGACGCAGGACCAGCTTCACCTGCACATCAACCTAAAAGAAATGCTGGCAGTAAAACTGGCAATCCAAAACTTCAGACCATTCCTCAAAGAAGGCCAATTGATGATAAGGACAGACAACACCACTGTCATGTGGTACATCAACAAACAGGGAGGCACTCATTCATACCCCCTGTGCAGAATGACCTTGGACCTTTGGAACCTGGCACTCAGCTACAACATCCAGTTACAGGCAATATTCGTACCAGGAAAGGAGAATACTCTAGCAGACATGTTAAGCAGAACCACCTCGGATGCTCACGAATGGATGCTACACCCGGACATCTTCAAGACCATCTCAAAGAAATGGGGAATGCCACAGATAGATCTATTCGCTTCCCCTCTCAATCACCAGCTCAAAATTCTGCACAAGGACATTCCACCCACTTGCATGGAAAGTGGACTCGCTCTCCTTCAGCTGGAAAGGTCTGACACCATATGCATTCCCACCTCTTCCCTTGCTACACAAGGTATTACTAAAAATCAAGGAGGGCCAACCGATAATCCTGATAGCTCCAAACTGGCCAAGACAACACTGGTACCCATTGCTAAGGAGCATGTCTCGGGACAAGATGTGGTCAATACCCCTGAGGCCTTTGATGTTAACTCAGAACAACTACAACATCATGCATCCAAACCTAAAAACGTTGCAACTGACTGCATGGAACATTACATAGCAACAACTAATCCAGAACTTTCCCAAAGGGTGAAAGACATTATCCTTGAAGCCCGCAGACCTTCAACAAGAAGGAACTATGCAGGAAAATGGAAAAGATTTGTCATTTGGAGTGCTGAAAGAGGAAAGGATGTGTCAAATATAGATATGGCTAACATTCTGGAGTATTTGGCAGAACTTCTGCATACAGGCCTGTCCTACTCCTCCATCAAGATACATGCATCAGCTATTTCAGCAGAATACAGCTTTGATCCACCTGTCTTTTCTCATCCTTTACTCAGGCAGTTCCTCAGAGGGATTAAGAATGTAAAACCCCCTAGGAAACCACCATTGCCAGCTTGGGATTTGAACTTTGTGCTAGAAAAGCTGACACTCGCACCTTTTGAGCCAGTAGCAACAGCAGAGCTACAGCATCCATCGTGGAAAACTGCTTTCCTACTGGCAATAACCTCAGCAAGGAGGGTGTCTGAACTTCAGGCCCTAATGGCAGTACAGCCCTTCCTAATCTTCCACCAAGATAGAGTGTCCATGAGGACTAATCCTACATTTATGCCTAAGGTGGTATCCAGAGTGTCTTTAAACCAGGCAATCCACCTACCTACCTTCTTCCCCAACCCTCAAAACAGAGGGGAAAGAATGCTGCATACCTTGGATGTACATAGACAGTTACGCTACTACCTGGACAGAACAAAAGTAACAGAAAAACTGACCAGCTTTTTGTAGCCTATGCAACAGGAAGAGAAGGAAAAGCTATTTCCAAACAGACAATCTCCAAATGGATAGGAAATTGCATACGATTCTGTTACTCCTTCCATGGAAAACCAATTCCACAGAACATAAGGCCTCATTCTACAAGGGCAACAGCCACTACCACAGCCTTCTTACGAGGAGTGGCAACCAAGGACATTATTGAGGCGGCTACTTGGACCTCCGTGCATACATTTGCCAAGCATTATAATTTACCTTTGTACTCCAGATCCCAAGCAGGGTTTGCCACTGCTGTACTGCAAGGATCCTAACCACACCATAATCTATTTTTTCCTCCCCCCTTAGTTGGCTATGGTATTCTACCCAGTTGTTATGACTGCAGATGCATCCATGAAGGACATAGTACAGTTTTGTACTTACCATAAATGTAGATGTCCGAACTGGATAGCATCTGCAGTCAGGATTACCCTCCCTCCTTCCCCTCTGTGGTACTCCTAGGGTATTTACCCTCCTAATAGCTAGCTGGTGGGGGGAGTCTCTTATGGTGTATTTGTTTGTATATATGTACATACATGCTTATTTTCTGAGTTTGCCTTCTATCCTTTTGCAAACATTGGCATTTATCCAAAATTTAGCCTTCCAGGGAGGGCGACTGGCATCTGGGGCAAGAAACACTGAAGAAAATGGCGTCGGCTGATGCCTTTATACCCGAAGACCAGCAGAGATGACGTCGGGTGAAGTGCGACATCAGCCGAAGCCGGACCCGGACTTTGGAATCCGGCCGACTGAAGGGCTGCCTGACGACAGGACAAACCCAGTTGTTATGACTGCAGATGCTATCCAGTTCGGACATCTACATTTATGGTAAGTACAAAACTGTACTTTCTTTTTAGTTCCAAAGAAGACAGGGGACTGGAGGCCGATTCTGGACCTAAGCAACCTCAATACCTTCGTCAAGAAAGAAAAGTTCCAAATGGTCACGCTTCAATCGATCCTTCCATTTTTACAGAAGGACGACTGGATGTGCTCAATAGATCTGAAGGACGCATACTACCACATCAAAATGGCCAGGGCGTCCAGGGATCACTTCCGCTTCCGGCTGGGAGCCAGCCATTTTCAGTTTCGAGCCCTGCTCTTTGGTCTGACCTCAGCCCCCAGGGATTTCACCAAATGCATGGCAGTGGTGGCGTCTCACCTGAGACGCCTGGGATTCCAGGTGTTTCCGTATCTGGACGACTGGCTCCTATCTGCCACCACCCAGCGTCAACTGATTCAGGCCAGGGATTACACACTACAGCTTTGTGTTCACCTCGGAATTTCCGTAAATTTCGAAAAATCTTCACTACAGCCATCACAGCATATCTCATTCATAGGAGCAGAATTGGATACGCATCATTTAATTCTAAGGCTTCCTCCAGAAAGGATAGCCTCACTACAAAGCCACATATCTCTTCTTCTGTCATCCAGAAAATCCCCAGCAAAACTGGTTCTGAAGGTTTTGGGTCTCATGGCAGCTTCCCTCATTGCGATACCATTGGGAAGACTGCACATGAGAGTTCTGCAATGGCTACTGTTTTCACAATGGTCGTTCCAACAACTACCTCTGACACACGAAATTCTGATCACAAACACATGCAAATCACACCTAGCCTGGTGGCTTCAAACTTGCAACCTTTCCAGCGGAAGACCATTTGTGCTACCCACGCCGACAGCTACGGTGACCACGGACGCTTCCCTGATAGGGTGGGGGGGCATCTTTCAGGGACAGACAGTCCAAGGCGAATGGACCTGATTTAGAGTACAATCTGCACATCAATGTTCTAGAGTTGAGGGCAGTGTTTCTAGCGTTGCAACACTTTGCTTCCCTTCTTCCTCTAGGGACTATTGCAGTTCAGACGGACAACATGTCCGTAGTCTGGTACATAAACAAACAAGGGGGAACCAAGTCTTATCAGCTATGCAGAGAGGCCATGAGAATCTGGCAATGGGCGGAGTCCACGGGTCGCTTTCTGATCGCAACGCATATCCCGGGGTCATCCAACGTCATAGCCGACAGGCTGAGCAGAGCAATCCTGTTGCCTCACGAGTGGTCCCTCAAACAGTCAGTTGCGCAAAAAATTTTTCTTAAGTGGGGCCAGCCTTCCTGCGATCTTTTTGCGTCTCCAATGAACGCCAAATGCAGGAGCTACTTTGCCCTATTACCCCCTCCAGGGGAAGTCCCCAGGGACGCGCTGGTTCACGATTGGCCCCCGGGTCTCCTGTACGCTTTTCTTCCCTTTCCCCTGATTGCAAAGTTTCTGCAGAAAGCCAACAACCTGCAAAGGACGATTATCCTCATTGCCCCATTCTGGCCTCGTCAAATTTGGTTCCCCTTTCTTCTGGCACATCGCATTCAGGGACCCTGGATGCTGGACCCGGAACCAGATCTACTGACCCACTCGTCAGGGGCTCCCCACCCCTCGCTCTTGTCACTCCATCTAGCAGCTTGGCTGCTCCGCTTCCCTACTTAGCCAGGTCTGATCTTCTCTCACCTGCAGTTCAGAATATACTAGTAGCTTCTCATAAAGCTTCCACTACAAAGACCTACACTAGTAAATGGAAGCGTTTTGTGTTCTGGGCAAATACACAGCATTTGGACCCTGTTATAGCTCCTTTAAACAAGATCTTGGAGTTTTTAACAGAATTGTTCCACCAAGGAGCTTCTCCAGCCACTTTAAGGGTGCAATTGGCTGCCATTTCCAACTTTCATGTGGAAGAATGTGGGGCACCTATTATGGCTCACAGACTTTGTAAGGCCTTTTTAAAAGGATCTTTCCATATTAGACCACCAGTTAGAACTCCTACATCTCCTTGGAATCTAAATCTCTTATTATCTAAATTGATGTTACCTCCATTTGAGCCAGCCTCCTCTTGTCCATTGAAGTATTTGTCGTGGAAGACCCTCTTCTTGGTAGCCATTACATCTGCTAGGCGAGTGTCTGAGCTTCAGGCTCTTTCCATTAAACACCCTTATCTGATCTTTCACTCTGACAGAGTATCTCTTCGCACTAATCCATCCTTTCTCCCCAAAGTTTGCTCTATTAATAACATTAATCAATCCATTGAACTGCCTACCTTTTTCAAAAATCACTCCAATAAGTTGGAGTATATGTTACACAAGTAAGATGTTCATAGACAACTTAGATTTTACTTGGATAGAACAAAGGATCACAGGAAATCTGATCAACTTTTTGTAGCTTTCGCTGATAGCAGGAAAGGTGTAGCAGTTACTAAACGAACCCTTTCCAAATGGCTAACTGATTGCATTATATTCGTTTATGATTCTTCAAAACAAACTTTACCTGTCAAACCCAAGGGGCACTCTACAAGATCAGTTTCTACATCCCTGGCTCATGCAGCTCGCCTACCATTAGACACTATTTGTGCAGCTGCCACTTGGTCTAAACCACATACATTCATTTCTCATTACAAGGTAGACAGGGTTTCTAGGGACAGGGCAACCTTTGGTTCCACTGTGCTCAAGAACGTTCTCCCGTGAGTTCCTCAGGAACATGGAGCTAGGGACGCTACCCAGGTGTAAGAACAAATGGCGAGATCGAACACTCTCACATTTAGAAGTTATGTCCTTACCATAACGTTCCATGTGGAGTGTTCATCTCGCTTTGTTCTTACATTCCCACCCTCCCACCCTCAGGAAGAACGTACAGTTTGGTGCCTGGTCTGGATTATTTGGCTTCTGCTTTTGCAGTGGTTGTATATATATGTATATCTTGTATATATATATATGGATAAGTGCTTGTACAGTTATGTTGTTTGTTTTTGCATGAATATGCTCTCTCTCTGACTTCTGGTTTGCTTGCAAACTAGATCTGAGGTAAAGGCAGAGGGGGATTGTGGGAGTTAGGTTAGTCTCGAGCTTCTTCTCGATGCAGAGCTTGCAAGCGGCTGACACGGAGCCGAGGATCGGCTCCGAACCCAGGTGTAAGAACAAAGGCGAGATGAACACTCCACATGGAACGTTATGGTAAGGACATAACTTCTAATTCTGTGTCCCTGCTACAAGCAGCTGACACACACTCTTTGAGATTTGATTTGCGCACACACACACACACACACACACACACATACACACACCTAGGAAGGCTGGCACAGATTTACTCGCTCTGCTACCCTTTTCCCAGACTATAAGGTAGTTACTGCCACCAGACACTCCAAAGTCAGCTACTCTGAGATTCTTACAAGGGTACCCAATTATACCAAGTGAAATTAATACTACTACAAATGGTAATGTTTGACAACTGCAGTAAGGCTTTCAGGAGCGGCCACAGTGTCATCAGGTAAATATAAGTACTCTCAACTGTTAAAATATTCTCTAAAGGACCAGCCACAATAAAAAGTTTAAATATAATTAATAATAAATAATAAAAGAGCATGAAAATGCTAAATATCTATTTACAATAAACACCAGAGTTTCAATCACAGGAAATATTAAAATAATACAGATGAAATAGATTCACAAAGATGCAGTGAAAACAGTATTTAACTAATCTCACTATATTTTCCTGACTGATCTAAAGAATTACTTTAACCTGGTTACTTACTAAAACAAGACAAGATGAAGTAGGTGAGTGATCCTTCTATGTAAACTTTCAAAAACAGACTGTCCTGAAACTTCATTAACATATCACTTTTGTGCTGGATTACAGAATGACATCACATACGTCTGGTCATCTGACTTCTGGTTCCCATGCTACCACCCTTTATTAGAAACTGAATCAGAATCTCACACACGTGTTACCATAAACAAAGATAGAGCTTTGCTAATATGTGTTGCAGCTTCTGGAAGTTTTAAAACAATTTCAAACTTCAACCCTTACAGGGTACCATTAGTTCACACCAAGGACCATACAGAAGGTTTCCTAGTACAGACTTTTTGTCTCTGGTTGCACTGAGACCTGTGAGATGCAATCTTTATGGCTTAAATTAAGTAATTCAATTCCAAGATATTTTTCTAAAAGTTAGCTGGGGCTGAGCTTAACCTTTTCTCTTCCAGTATCCTCTGTTACAATATTAATTTCAACAATTGTAATACAGTTTGACATACAGATGTATTTCTTTTTTTTTTTTCTGTCCAGCAGGATCCACTATCGGTACTTTTTTTAACACAAGCAGCTTTACAAATATATTTTCAACACAAGCACTTGTACAAATCATTTGATATACAAATGACATATAATTCTTTACAAAACTCAGGCTAGCTGTGCTGGCATATGTTGCACATCCACTGACCTACGTCTCCTGACATAGCTGGAAATACCTTATATCGTCACATGTACTACAGTGTGTTATATTCAGTTCATTTGCCTGTTTATTGCACCTCATTGGATGTGTGTACGCTTAATGGATTTTGTTGGGTTTGTGCCTGTTTACTGCATTGTTGTACATGGATTCATGCATATATGTATTGCAGTATTGTATTTGGATTCATATGTCCTTTGTTGTAGACTGACTTATGTGTAATGTGCTGCTGTAATCAGTCTCGTGTGCAGGGTTATTGCATTTTGTTGGCTGTGGGCTTGTTTTTATTTCAGTTTTGTAACTGCAGTCATAACCATGCATACGGCAGTATTATAAATGGGTTCATATATGTTTACTGCAATTTACTAATTGCACTTTTTTGAGTTTGTACCACTTACTTCATTATTGTACTTGGACTTGTGAAATGTGTATTGCAGTATTATACTTGGGCTCGTGTATTTTTATTTACTGCACTGTTACAGATGGACTCATGAAACATATATACTGCATTTTTGTAAGTGAGCTCATGGCACATGTTTACTGCACACTTGTAGCTGGACTCATCTGCATGCTTACTGTGCTACTTTTGATGTGTACATGCTTTCTGCACTATTATAATTAGGCCTATTCATTGCTTCCTGCAATGTTGTGGTTAGGCTGAAGTTTATCTTTACTCTGTTATTGTACTTGTATTTGTATGCATGTATACTGTGCTGTTGTGATGGAGTCTTGTGTGTTGTATATTACTACTGTGCCATTCATAACCACCCATGCACCATGGTGCAGTGAGTACAATGGCAGTTTCTACATAGTGGAAAAGATGGACTCTGTCTCTGTTCTATTTTCATGGTATGCCATGTAGTCCCAGGATTGCTCTAATGCCTTCCATCATCCATACTTATGAGTCACAACCAATTTCCCTAGTGACATTGTGAGCACCCATTGCCATCTATGGAGTTTACTAGGCAAGGGGTGGGCAGACATAGATTGACAAGGCTTTATATCATATCACACACTCACTCACATACCTATGGCGAATTTAGAAGTTGCCAGTCTGCCTACTCATGTCTTTATAATGTGAATGGAAACCAGAGCACCCAAAGAAAATCCATGTGAATGCAAGGAGGATGTGCAGACTCTGCACAGAAGGCACCTCAGCTAGGAACCGAACCATTGCACCTCTTGATATAAAGTGAC
>NC_056742.1:404069203-404109203 GCF_019279795.1 Protopterus annectens | reverse complement strand
TTTACTGTGGAAGTGCAGTGAAAGAAGCAAATGTTTTAGTTGCAGATATTTAAGTTTTAACGTTATTTGTGACTGTTCAGTAATTAAATGTTGCCGATATGAAACAACTTTGGAAAGTAGCAGAATGTCCCATATGCATCATATGCTGGTTTTTAATACTGAGGTGATAACACTGGTTAAACAGTGGAGAATTTCATTTTTTAGTTGTTGCATTTCTCTCTTCACTTGTTTCCAAGAATTATATTAATAATTGTTTAGCATGAGGGGGTAGAAGGGGTGTCTTAGGTGTTTCATGAAACAAAGTTGATGCTACCTCCAAGATGGCTCCATGGTCTACATGGATGGAGCCCTGATTAGGACTCAAACAACCTGAGACTGGTTAGCGACCTGGATACTGGAAGAAAGCCACTAGGGAGGCATAGGAGTGAGTGACCAATGAAGAACAGTTGGTTCCAGGCCATCTGAAGGTCAAACTCTAACCACATACTGCATGCATGTAGAATGGGATGTGAAAGTGTAGGCCTGCTAGGGAGAATTTAACATTCTAGTCAGGCACTGTGTGTGTGTGTGTGTGTGTGTGTGTGTGTGTGTGTGTGTGTGTGTGTGTGTGTGTGTGTGTGTGTGTGTGTGTGTGTGTGTGTCTGTGATTTACCTGTACAATAAACACCCAGTCAACTCTGATATAGCAGGCATTGCAGCTCTCCAGCCAGCCAATAGGGAAGGTTGCAAGGTGCAAACAATTATCTTCTCTAATGCCTTAATTAGGTGATGGCAGTAATTCTGTCTCTTGCCTCCTTCAAGTAGCAACTTTTGATGCTAGTATATGGGCAAGGCTGAGTGGGATAGTAGGAAATTGAATAAAAAAACACCATAGAATACAGGAACTAGAAAAAGTAAAACATTTATAGATAAGACTGAGCGATTTCATCTACCACAGACTTCATCAGACACTTATTTTCATATTTTATTATTGTATTCTTTACCCCTCTGCTGGTTTGTCTTACATGTTTTTTGCTTTGTTTTTGTTTTATAGTAGAAAACTGAGCTGAGTGGACAAAGGGAGGAAGGGGAGGGATGAAATAAAAAAAGAGATTAAAAAAAATGATCTCTTCCAGCCATAAACGTCATACTGGAAAAAGGGAGTAGTTGAATTATATAAGAATCTTTGGTGCAGGTCGAGTATTTTATTTTTTTTATTTTGGCTGATTCATTAAATCACACTTGCAAAGAATGGGTTTCTCCTTACTCTTGTGCAGTGACCTCAGAGTTGAATATATTAACTGCAAGGGATACACCTTCTCCCAGTGGCGACAAGTGATCTGTGCAACCCCCATCCAAAAATGTGCTTTGAAATATTTCAATGTATGCAGTTTTGGACAATGTATTTTGAAGTTGTATTTGTTCTTGTTACATTTGTAGAACTAACGTAAATCAAGTGAAACCACTTCCAGTGGGATCAGTGATTAGCAAATACCTGTGTCTAGTATCATTGCATGTAAGGACCACATAGCCCCCTGGTTCTACCTGTTATTTATTGGATTAGCTACAGATTATACTTATAAAATAGATTACCCCATCCCTCCTTTACAAGGTTGGCCCTCTGCCTGTCTATTAATTATTGAATTGTTTCACTCTTTCTTTTTGTCATGGTTCTTCTTCTGTAAGGTAGTTTCAATTATTTGCCACCTTTTATGTGAAGTAATATTTTCTTATAGGTACGGAGACATCTGCCTGTCATTCTTATAAATCTTTCTTTTTTTTAAATTTGGACTGTAGATTTTCTTGGGGTCCTTAAGTGTTTTGGTCAAACCCTCACTCCACTTCCATTCTTCTAGACTGTGCACGTTCATTTTTTCATCCTCTTTTTATGTGCTTGTGATGCAGGCCATGAACCATTTTTTTCTTGCTACTTTCTGAGCTGCTGCTATTCTGTCTGTGTTACCATGCCAGTTTAGCATCCAGAACTGTACACTGTAGTCTTCATGATGTCTTAAATGTATTCCACCAAAAAGGGCTAATACTCTGTTGCTTACAGGTGACATTTCTCTTAGCCTCTATTACAGCTTTCTCATACTGTCTGTTTATCATTAGGCCATGTGATCTTACCTCAGTTGTCTTTGCTATTATGTTCTCCAAAAGGAAGATGAAATGGTAGTTGTATGGATGTATCTTACCTTGTACTTTATGCTTCTGTGTGTTCAAATTGTCTTCTTTTCACTGTGGCTGGTTTGGTAGATATTCCATGGGGAGTATATGTACAAATGTACTGGCTATCGGTTGCACTTACATACGATCAGATGTAATCCATGTACTACACCAGTAAACAAATATAAAATAATCATCTTTTATATTTTCTTCACCAGGTATGTCTTATTGAGCACCATGTCCCTTTTCAGGGGACACCTGAGTAGATAAATGTAACATAATCCAGAAATTAATTATAGTTATTCATTTGTTTGTCAGACAAGACCTCTTGGGACAGGTGTATGTTTCTAGATGTGCTCCAGAAGCATTGATTTGGTTTAGTGACCTGCCCAGAGTCACAAAGTGTGTAAACACTGAGTGCTGGAATCACTGTAAGATAGTGGTTAAATTTCTGTCGTATACATCCAGATCAAATTATTATAGTTGTCGGGGTACCACTGAGGTGGTCAAAGGTTCAGTCTGTGGACCGCACTTTTCAGGAGAATCTCTTAATAAAGGTAAGTTTCCTTGATTAGTTGATTGAAATTTGTGCAGTTGAACTTGTGCCAGTATTCTGTTGTGAGAAACTGTGGTACAGCAGAAATTGGGGATGTGATCTTTCTGCATTGTTTTACAATGTCAGAACTGGTGCATATAAAGTAGTAGAAGTGTGGTAGGGGGTGCATGGGGACTTGCCCCCTGCAAAAACAGTTTTGTAGGTTGAAGTGCATTAGTGTGTGTGATGTGATGAGTTAGTGTTTTTGTTGTGTGGAAGTGGGTTGGTATGGATGTTTGGTTGGAGTTTGGTCTTTTTTTGTTTTGAATGAGGTTTGATTGAGTGTTGGAGTGTTTCCGAGTATGCTTGATAGTGTGCATTGTTTCAGTTGCATGTCTCACAAACATTTTGTGGTACAGCAGGTATATAGCTCTGGGATGTTGATCTCTAGCCTTGCTATAAAGGAGAGCAGCTTATCGGTGCATCATATTTCAGGTAGCATGTGGTCCCACAGTTTGGTGAGGCTGTTGTCATGAAAGCTCAACCATATGAATTTATGTTTGCCTGTGCACAACCCATGAAGTAGATGGTCAGAGGCCATTTATTGTCTGAAATTGGAGACCCTCTCTACACGTCAGCTTGTCCATGTGCACAGTAAAATTTCCTTCACTTACTAACTGTAGTAAAATTTTTCTTTCATTCTTTCATACCTTTTTTCTCTTTCTTTCTTTTGGATTGACGGGATTTTAGCCCATATTCAGTGGAGTTTCTGGAGAAATACATACGGTAATAAAATAAAGGAAATAATTGCATTTTTTAAATATATTTATGTATTTATTTTATTTATTTTACATTTGTTGACCGGGCTAGTCCAATTTGGATATATGTCCATTTTCAGTAGAGGCCCAGGGAGATAAGCTCCACAAAGAGATAATAGCAACATCAGTACAGTACAATTTTAAGACCAGAAATGCAATTTTACATAATAGCATTGTATTCATATAGCTAACATATTTTAAAAAGAAAGAAACAAGAATTTATAAGGTAGGTATAGGTTTATACAGTAGAAAGCTTGCTATGCAAGTTCATACTCTGTAGAGGTTCCCAATAAAGACTAAGTCAAGACAGACTTAAGTAGCTTGCAGATCATATTCTCTGAGGTTCATGAAGGAGGTAGACAGAGTGCAGCAGCAGTGAGATAAGTAAGCAGTGGACATAGCAGAAGGGGTTTACTAGTCTGAGTTAGTGCATGGGCATAGCCAGTGAGAATTAAGGTAAACTTTAAGTTGCTTTTTGAAAAGTAGTGTTGAGGAAAGAGATGATAGTTCACTAGGAAGCAGGTTCCAGATTTTCCCCACGGTGTTTGAGAACAGTGAGTCTCCAGCCTTATTGTTTGTTTATGAAAGGATACCAGTAATTTGCTGAGCATAGGGCTGTAAGATTTTTGTAGGGGGTGATAAGGCTAGTGAGTATTGGAGTATTACTAGGATGATAAAGGGTCTTGTGGGCAATAATAAGTTGGTGAAATTAAAGCTAATTATGCAGTTCCAGCCATCCAAGCTGTTTTAGATTGTGACAATGGTGGGTTCTAAATGGGGAGCCAGTGGCAAATCTGGCAATATTATTATAGGAGGTTGCCAGTTTGTTGAGGTTGGTTTTGGATAGATTGGTATAAATGGGTGAGGCATAGAGGAGGGTGGAGATAAGATGGGTGTGGGCAATAGTAGTTCTAGCCGTTGTAATAAGGAAGGCCTTAATCCTATAAAGGGAGCCTAGTTTTCTGTTAACTGATTTTATTTTGGTGTTAATGTGTGTGCCAAAGTTAAGGTTGTGGTCAATTATTACTCCTAAGAGTTTAGCAGTTGGGTCAGGAGATATGACAGTGCCATTATTAGATGTAATTGTGATGTTTATTGGGGGGGGGGGCTTTTGTGCTGGAGTGAAGATCAATACTTTTGTTTTTTTGGGGTTCAGGAGGAGGCAGCGCTGTAGGAACCAGTTTTATACTATATTAAACACTTTTTGGGTAAGGGAGTGGAGTTCAGATGAAGAAGTACTGGAGCATATTAATGTGGAATCATCTGCATATTGTATGCAGGTAGCTTGAGGAATTTTTTCATTTAGATCGTTAATAAAAATTGAGAATAGGAGAGGGCCCAAAATAGAGCCTTGAGGGACACCAAAGGTAATAGGGAGATGTGTGGATAGATTGTTATCCCAAAGCACAGCCTGTTGCTGACTTTCTAAGTAGGATTTGAACCATTGTAGTGCTTGTGTATCTAGAGAGATGGATTTAAATAAATTTATAACTAGTTGATGGTTAACCATGTCGAAGGCTTTTGAGAGGTCAATAAACAGTGCCGAGGTTAGAGTATTGGTATTACAATTTTTGTTAATGCGGTCAGAAAATGATGAGGGCAGTGGTGGTGCTATGGAATGGCCTAAAACCATGCTGACAGTTAGCTAGTAAATTAGTTTGGAGTAGGTAATCTAGTATTTGTCGGTGGATGCATTTTTCCATGATTTTTCCATGATTTTTGCCAAAGGAGAGATTAAGGCTATTGGGCGGTAGAGAGTTCAGTTGAGTTACTACCCCTATGTAGTGGGATAATATGGGAGATTTTCCAGATAGATGGGATGGTTCCTTCAGTAATGGTTCTGTTTATTAGGATTGAAATGGGATAGGCTACAACTTTAGCTGCTATTTGCAGATATTCAGCTGGGGGGTGCATGGTTTGAGTTTTTGAAGAAGGGTGCAGATGAGGGATGTTGGGACTGGTTGTAGATGAGATGAGGGAGGTAAGCTAGTTGTGAAGGAAGGCAGGTTTGTGCTAACAGAAGGTATGGAATTAGCTAGAGATTGGATGGCCTCAGTAAAGATGGTATTAAAGGCATCCGCAATAAGCTTAGGATTGTCATGGGTGGTGCCTGACGGGGTTGGTGTTTTGGAGTGCCCTGGATGGAGAAGTCTATTAATACCTGTCCAGAACTTTTGTGGTTTATGTTGGTGAGTTAGTTGGAGTTGAAAGTAAAAGTTTTTTTTGTCAAGAAGTATTGATTTTTAGTAGCATTTCTCAGCTGTCTAAATTTTTGATGATCTGATGGGTTTTTAGAAGATCTCCATTTGACCCAGAGTTTATTTCTTAGTAGGGTTTTATGCCTTGTCTCTTTTGTGAGCCATGAAGTAGTTTTAGTCCTATTTCTGACAGATTGAATAGGGGCATGGTAGTCCAGGATTTGTAGGAATTTGGTGTTAAAGTATAACACTGCTTCCTCTAGTTGGAGGTGTTTTAGGGGTGACCAATCACATGCCATAAGTTCAGTTTGGAAGCTTTCTGGGTTAAAATTTCTGTTAGTCTGTGTAGTTTTATATGGGTTGGGAATATTGATCTTTTGTCTAATTATATAGGTCAGTGAGTGGTCACTAATGTCATCAGGAAGGGTACCTGCTTTATATGTAAGGGGATGACTATTTATCAGAATCCAGTCTAAGGTGTTTTCTTTGTTATTGGGTTTATGGATCCTGGTGGGGGTGGTAATTGTTTGGGAAAAAACATATAGGTTTGTATGGGTTGGTAGGGTTATAAGTATAATTGTTCCAGTCTATATTGAAGTCGCCCAGCACTATGGTTTCTTGAGGGAAGGAAGTAGAAAGCCAGCTAAGGATATTTTCAAGGGTGGTGATGTTATTGCCAGGAGGAAGGTAGGAGCATATTATATAGATGAATTTGCAGGCATTGATCTGAGGTTTAGAAATAAGGATTTCAGCATTACTATCTAAAGGTAGTTGTGCATCTACTGAAGTAATTTGTAGCACTGATTTGTATAATATTGCTACCTCTCCACCCTTTTTGGTTTTGCGGTCTATTCTCAAAATATTGTATCCAGGTGGGGTGATTTCATTGTCTTGGGTTGTAGGTTTTAGCCATGTTTCTGTTAGACATAGGATATCAAAAAAATGTACTTCTAAGAGAGCATGAAGGCCAGCAATTTTATTGTTTAAGCCCCGTATATTGAGATGTGCTATAAAGAGGGAGTTAGGAGTTCTTGTGGGGGTGAAAGAAGTAGAGGGATTTGGTCTTGGGGGGACAGTGGCATCTTTGTTGTTAGGGCCAGGGTTGGGGTGAATGTCACCATCTAGTAGGGGGTGTTGTTTAAGTCTATGTGTGAGCTGTAGGAATTTACGGAATATGTTTGGTGATTTACTGGCTTGGAGATGAGTGGTACTTTGGTAGTAGGTAGATGGATGTAGATGTTATTTTTATGTGGTTTAGGGAGGCTGCTTCAGTTGGTAGTAAAGTTTGCTTAATGGGATGGTAAAATTCAGTGTAGGTGAGGTGTTCATAGGTGGTTAGGACATAGGCTATAGATAGAAAAGGTAGGAATGCATATAAGAGAAATAGCTTTATGTGTCTAGACATAGGTACTATGGGCATTATAAGAGGAAAATGATAAGTTTCTAAAAAGGTTGTAGAGATTGGTAAAGAGTAAGATAGGAGAGAAGTCCTACCTGGTGCGCTAGTACTTTAGTGAGTAGTAGAGACTAACTGGATGATTATTACTTTGTACTTTAATGAGTAACAGTAAGTGATTGGATGTATAGGGATGGGGTGTGGTTACTAGAGGTATAAGGGTAGGAGTACTGGGGTGGGTGGAAATTGGGGGTTGGGTAGGGGAACGGAGTAGGGTTTTACACCAGACCACAATTCTGCAGAGTCAGTCAGTGAGCCTAGTTAAAAAACAAAGGGTATATGCAAGGTAATTTGTTTTAGCTATGTTACCAGCTTCCTTGCAATATCTAGTATTCAGGTACTTTGGGTTTTGGTTTGTTGGGACAAGAAAGCTGTAATCTATCAGGAGGTAGTCTAGAGGAAGATCTGGCTAGTGTTGCGGTTCCCAGGTGGAGTGCTATAGTGATAAGTTAGTCACACACAAAGGTTGATAGCAGTACAAAGTTATTTAACCTTGTGTCCTTTCAGTTAGTTTAGTAGACACTTTAAGATAATGCTGCCGCAGAGTTCTTGTTTGTGTCCACAGAAGTCCCTAGAGTAGCAGATCTTTACTTAAGGGGTGGGCTAGGAAGGGTGAAAGACCTTGGAGTTTCCTAGAGAAAATAATGACAGAAGGTTTATAGAGATTAGAATAGTGTAAATAGCTATTGATACCTTCTGTGCAGTGATAGCTACAGTAACAAAGTCAGGAACCAACTTATGCAAAAAAATGCAGCAGTACATATTTGTACTTGTAAGGCACCAACATATACAAAAACATGCAGCAGTAGATATTCGTACTTGCAAATCTTACAAAACAACCAATAGGAACTGTTTAGAAAGACCGGTCATTGTAAATGCACTTTAAAGTACAGGTATCTGGACTGATAACAACTTTGGAGCTAATTTCAATGGTTACAATGCACAACCTCAGCATTAACACCTTTACTAACCCCTCCTGTTCCCATACAAAACTATCGTAGATAGGCCATGCTTCACTATGCCCACGTGGAAATGTGAGTGGAAGTTTTGCCTTCTATTTTGTAAAGTCAGACTATTTAAGTAAGCAGACTGAAACAGGTTTCACTTCACTTTTCTATACAGATGTGAGCATGTCTCCGGTTTCCAACTTAGCCATCCAACAGATATTATTGAACAGACTTCAGTGTTTCGCCACTGTAAGTTTCCCCTAAAGTAGTATATAGACACTACAGGCTGAGGCAAAGATTGAGCATTTCCACAAGTTATATGCTCAGTCTTCTTCGCTATCTCAAACCAGTTGGGTCGCTTGGATATTACAATTAACAAAGTTAGGCCATGCTTCTCAAAACACACATTTGAGTGGTTTATAGCAATAATAACTTCAATCCCTTGAAATCACAATAATGGCAAAGTTACAAGATAACAAATCAACAACGTTAGGCCATGCTTCTCAAAACACACATTTGAGTGGGTGCATGAGAAAAAGCAAAAATTAATGACTGTCCCTTGGATTCACAACGATAGAGATGTTATAGATCCTGAAATATTCCTCTAAGTAGGGCCGTTCACCTATCTACAATGCTATCCAGCCCACACCTTTTAAACAGTTAGCAAAACGTTACACATGAGAAATAAGCAACAAATGTATTCCTGTATATAGTGTTTGTTCTCCTATCTATAGAGCTGTATATGAAATAATATGCCAACATTGCTTTAAGATCATAGTAGATAATGCAAACTATCTGTTACACTTGTGGTCTGAACAAGAAGGGACACAGAGCAGCATTACTAATGTAATACGGGGGACAGTCACATAAGTAACATTTAAAAAATATAAACAAGACTACTTTGTTGTATCTATAAACAGATAAGATCTCAAACATTGTGTAATATGTAGACAGAAGTGTTTGCAATATGGACGAGAGTTTGCAGTGATCATATAGAATTACAATGGCATAAAATGCACATATCGTGAAAATGTTCAGCTATGTGCTTTTACTAGTAGTCCAGAGTGTGAGCAGTGCAGATGTGATGGTAAGTTTGAAGGAGAAACTTGGAGTTAAGATGTCACAGAATGGGTTAGATTTGTGGATGAAAAGAAATAGTGCCATAAAATTAATTATTCTGAGGGTAAAACATATGATAAGCTCTTGTAAATTTACTTAAATGTAAAGCAAAAGAAGCTTCTTCTTAAATTCTGAGCACCTGTTGATGCATCTGATGTCCTTGGAAAGGATTTTTTCATATGCCATCAACATGGAGAACAGAAGCTACCTCAACACTGTCCCTTCCTTTTGTCACTCAGTGACTTTCTCAAGTCACATAAAGTGAAGAGTCGGGCTGCAGACAAAACTTGACTGGGTCAGCCTGCTGTTGCAGTACCAGGAAATCCACATGTGCTATTAGCTGCCTAGGTGTCAGTGGACTGCCCAGGGTGAATGAATGATTGATGTAGTTTTTGTCTCCTCACTTCTTTGACTGGAGTGGGGGATGTGTGTGTGTCCTGGGGAGATAGTGTACTTCCCATTTAACAATTATTAACTGTGATAGTAGCCAGAGAACTAGCACTAAGCATCCTATGGGGGTGGAATGCTTCTTAGGAGTTAGATTGTTTATAGATGTCTTCAGGTTTCTCACTTCAAGCCAACTGCAAGTATAGCCCTTGGACACTCTTGGGACACATGGTGAAGAAAAGGGGCACATAATGAAAAGAAGATAAATCCTTCCACCTGATAAATTACATAATTTCTCTCAGAAGAAAGGGAAAATGACCTTGTTTAAGTGTAGCCTGGATGACTGGATGGGAAACCATAAATTCCTGTGAGGGATTTTTGCAATGACCATCCTAGATGTGAGCAGTCGTTGCTAACTAGGATCTTCAGTTTAGGCAATATCGTTTATATTGGGTTTCTCTAGTATTATATTGGGCACACATGACTAGGCTTATAAAGATATTTGGGTCAACAGCCCAGTAATCACCTATGAACTTAAAAGCAACATGTATATTGAAGTGTTTGAGTCCATACGTAAGTAAAACAAGCAGTGGTTAAGCCCTCTGAGTACCTTTAGTCAACTTTTCACTCCATGACGTTGCTGTTCAGATGTGTTTCTTTGGTTCTATATCACATTGTCGAACTCTTAAAAGTTTGAACGTCTTATGGTCGACACCATATGATCGAACTTTTAAAAGTTAGAACTTTTCAGCGGAATATCTCTGTACAGTGCGGAATGGGAATATTTCCTTTTTCTACACTGTAGTGTGATCTCAGAGTTGGTGTATTTAAAGAGCGGGGGGTGCAGAGAAGTTTGCCCCCCTGCTTAAACCACTCAGGTAAGTTTTTTCTTTGGTTTATTTTTTTTATTACATTTTTGAACTTTTAAAAGTTCGATCATATGGTATCGACCATATGACGTTCGAACTTTTAAAAGTTTTATTATGTAATATAGATGCATTTCTTCTTCTTATGTTCCTCTGATTCCAATAGCTGCAGCTAGTGACCCTGTCTGGTTAGTGTAAAATGATCACAGATGAAAAGCCACTTGGTGAAATTCTCAGTAACATCATTTATTGCTAGTAAGTTCTTTGAGTTTCAATAAAAGAAATTGTTTTTTGAGATGGTTCCATTAATTAAGTCAATTTCTTCTCTTTTCCTGGGTTATTCACTTTTTAGTGCATAGGGTGGAAAAAACTAATGGACCTATTGTAGCCATTGTGTGGGCCAGTGACAGTATGTATATACGTTGTTGACCCAGTAGGTAACCAAAGCCAATGGAAACAGAACTTGAAGACAAAAAATGCAACATATCCACAAGCTAGGCTATTCAACAACTAGTTAATAAAAATAAAGTGCACCTTCTTAGGATTTATACCTTCCCCATTCCACCCCCTCAACACATATGTACAATCCCACATGAGAAAGCTAAGAATGGGGCACATTGTGTCTGACACTAGTTTCTTCAGTGACTGCATTCATATCTTGAATGCCAGCACATCTTGATGGTGTGGCAAAGGAAGGGCAGGCTCAGATTTAACAAGCTTGTATGAAGTTTCTTTTAATCCCCCCCAAGTCAGCCTCTGCTTTGGTGCAGATGGCCGAATGCCCTTTCTGGAGGCAAGTGCACTCTGTCCCCTAGGAAGCATGTTGATTGTCTACAATCTTTTTTATCAAATGGATAATTTTCAGTCCCCCACACACCTACTTGCACAGTACTAACAGTGAGTAACATGCACAGTACTAGCAGTGTATGTGTGGTCAGGTTATCTTTCTGCATGATTTAGAGAGAATAGGAGAGAGATACCAGGGAGTTTGTTTGTGTTGTTCATTTTCAAGCTTAGCTGTAGTTTGGTTATATTTTTTCTGCAAACAGTTGCCCCAGAGATGGAATGGGAACAGTTTTTGCAGCAGACAGAGTTTGCCCATTCTACATGGTTGAGTGGCTGCAGTGAGCATAATTAAGTGATATTTAAGTAAGCTATGGAGGGCACTGAAGTTGCATTTATTTCATATTTTGATGATAGTTGATTGTGGCATGTTACATTTAAGGTGCAATTAGTTTGTTTCATTGTAGCAAGTTGAGATGATCCTACTTTTATTTAGTCATCATATATCCTGTGCCAAGTTGGTAAGAAATAGTTTGATTTTATTTCATTATTTCATTGACTGTCTATACGTGCTGCAGTTTCACTCATATTTTGGATCCATGTACTTAACTAAGGTTCTAAATGACACAAATGATGTTTGTTCTTTTGTGGGGACATGGTTTAAAAATCTTCAGCTTTCTAAAATGTAAAAAAGAGTTTTTGTACATTTAAATCCATGAAGAGTGCTTACTAACTAGCTGCAATGAGTTCCATTCTAAGACTCTGAAGCCCACTGCTCTTATTTGCTGCCCCCAGAAAAGCATGACTGCAAACTACATAGCCACCATTTATTTTAATTTGTATACATTTGTTCATCAGGTAAGCCCAATGCACAAAAGCAATCCTTTTCAAGAGCAACCCAGGAGAACTGTCTAGTTAAATGACTTACATAACGAGCAAAAAGAGTTGAAGGGAATCGAACCCTGCAACTGTTGGTTACAGGAAGCAGCTCATTAACAACTAACTGCCAAACACCTTGATAGAGGGGGTAATATTATCTCAGGCAATTATCTGTAGCTCTGTAATAAAGATGTACATATTTGCTTTATAGCCAGCCCTTAATTTCGTTGTGAGGGTCCCAGATAAGTACTGGCACCAGCCTGTGCAACAAATGCACGTGCTACCATATACCTCCCCATAGGAGATCTCTGCCCTGTCCCAATGGGTACCATACTACTCTGGGAAGTAACTATTCATGATTGCTACTTCCTCTGCCAAGGAATTCAGAATCCCCTACCTGTAATAAATGATTTGTCCTGCAACCAGCCATCTTGGATGGAGCAAACAAACAGATGTGCATGCAACTCCTTTACCCAGATGTTTTTTCTGACACCTGGTTTTATAACTGAATTTGGATTAGTGACATAGCAGTCAGGTGTAAACCCCCTGCACCTGATGACACTTCTAATGAAGATGGACTTTAGTAAATATTCTGCTAGTTACTTGCTTCTGTTATGGCTAGTACTTCCCTTCATTAAAGATAATTTAGGAGCACAAAGAACTTGATTTTATTCTGAAGGTCAGATTAGTAAGTGGAATAAACGGGATACATAATGAATTTGAGGTCTGCAACCCCGTCGTTTATCCACACTTAATTATTGCACTTTATGAAAATCCAGACTAATTAAAATGTTAAGTTTTAAGCTTTATTAAATCATAGTTAGATGCTCACAGACGTGACTGTGTTGCCCTCTAAAATATAAGCATACCTTATAATTTATTACCTTACTGAAGTATGTAGTGAACAACCGCAGGTCATCACAATTTTTTAACTCATGGAAACAGCAATGGCTACTTGAAATTTAGCCCTTTATCCAGTCGTGGTGTATGTGCAGAGTTAGTTTATAGAGGGGAATTAGGGTTCAAGGGAGATGCAGCCCCCCCCCCCCACTTAACACCTTCTTTTGTTGGCATTTTTTTTGACTAACTTTGAATAACTTATTTTTCACTGTGTTCAAGGTATACTGAGAGGTGATGTTTTTGCCCCTGTACTGCTACACTTTAGTCCATATAGTAAATTATGTATGTTGTCTAGAAATGCCGCATTCACTGGTTAGCCGCAGTAGTTCCTGCCACCAGCAGCTTGACTGTCAAGACTCCCTTGTTCCTTGTTGAAACATACCTTCCATCATCTTACCTAGCATAGCATCCAAACTTCATTCTGTGGGGAATGAGGTAGATTTTACCTTTCCATGGACAAAATTATATGTGGTAGACAGGTTTCCACACCCTTAAACTTAGTGTGTGTGTGTGGATATATATTTATATATCTATCTATATGTATGTATCTATCCATATTTATATACATTAAGTACAAGGTCACACAACTGTGGAGAGGGATAAAACTCTCCTTGTAAGGTCACAGCAGTTTTGCACAAAAACAGCGATTCCACATATGACAGATAAACAACCTTCAGTCTTGCTTGCTGTAAAATGAAACCTTCAATCTTGACTAGTTGTGTTTGAGCAGTTACAACTCAAAAAAATGGTCATCACCAATAGGGAAACTGTGCTGCACCAGCTGTATGTGCTGGAGTTTCCACAGAGCACCACTTGAGCAGATGATATACCTCTGCTACTGCAGGAACTTTGAGCTGAGGTAACTATATATGTGTTGTAAAGCTCGTCCAAGATGCTGATGAGAGCTGCAGCAATGCTAATGTGGTAAATGCAGATGGAAGGGGTGGTGAGAATCTGGAGTTCACTGATCTGACATGATCCTCCTTGACTTATGTGGTAGGAGAGCAAGATTCAGCTATGGATTTAACTGGCTGTTTAGGTGGCCAGAATTCATTCTCTGAAAAATATCACTGTACCAAATGTGTGTGTTGCTTGATTTTCTAAACTTCTGATTTAGTTGTTAACTAGCTGTTCCACCAGGCCTCACTGACTGTTCTCATACCTTTCAACAGTTCAGATTTTTGCCTCATATTTTTGGTCTGCTCTTTACAACATTTGTGGTTTTCTGGCAAATCACTGAGGACTGAAGGCACTAAACAATGACATACATTTGAGCTTCAGACTATCATATCCTTCGGGAAAATGCATGTTAGCACAAATCCTGTTATTCTAGCAACTTTCTAAGTTTATAAGAGAAATACTTAGGCTGTTCCTATTTTGGGGCCTTTGTCCCCTTGCCCAATATTCTAATATTCTAGGCTTTGTCCAGATTTCTTGTGCTAAGAGATTGAGAGGTATGACTGTCATAATTCACCTACCATTGGGGCATTTTATTTTTGTCTGTTAAATAGGTTAAATCCTTCTAGGCCATGGCCCTTTAACAAGGAACACTCGAGCTATATTATAACAGCTTAATCAGGTGTTAACACAGAAACCAGAGTTCTGCAACAAAATACTAAAAATCCTATTTGTAGGAAATGCTGATACTGAATGATGTGATGCAAATTTCTTGTAGTATATGAACTATTGTGATCATGCTCAGAAATCAGGACAAGGATGAATTTAAACACCTTTCTGATGTAAACAAGATGACTTAAAGTTTGTTAAGCACATTTTAGGACTGCTGTGCTCAAACCTCATGGTAAAGCATAAACAGCAGTTACCACAGAACAGAGACTGGAACCTGAAAGAGCTTTAAACAATGACTGGAACCCGAAAAATGTAATACACTTTACACTACCATGCTGTGACAGTCATAGAGAGAATTCTTGAAAAATTATTTTAGGAATTTTCCCTGAAACATAATACATATATTACAAAATGTTTTACTTCAGAAAGATTTTTGTCCATTGTGCTCATGAAAAAAATTTTTGGTATAATTAGAAACATTGTTTACCCTCAGTATCTTGTGGGCCATGACTTCATATATCCACAGTAATTGAATGAATCACTTTTGAGATCACTTAATCTCAGAGGTAGAGAAAGAGAAATATTTTTACACTTCATGATGGTTGTGGATCAGCAAGGTGATTTTGAACAACACAACTGTTTTCACTAGTTTTGGCTGATAGGTTTTGTTAGCATGTGACTGTAGTTGAATTCCACCCCCCCCCACACACACACACCCCCACACCCACACACACACACACACACACACACACACACACACTTTCTAAGGCAGATTTTAAACCGTTAAACTTATTTGTTTCTGCCCCGTGCTTATAGATTGTTGCTAGACTATCAATATCCTTTGCTGGGGCTTCACTTTGATCTGCTTGCAATAGTCGCTTAAGTAGCAAGTAGGTCTTATGGCAGCTATTATTTTTAAAAATCCTAAAATACTGGGGCATTGTGCGCCGCCTAAGGACCACGATCTTAAACGGTAGAGAGGTTGGTGAAGGAGGTTGTCATGATGATGCTGCTGCAGCGATTATGTGAATTAGAGATGAGTATACCCAAAGTTGTACAACAAACCTAACAAGAAGAAAGGAAGTGTACTCCCCTCATCAGAAGTGGGGAATGTGACTGACAATGGCGTTGTATTTTATGTATGGCCATTAAGCCCGAGTAGAGCCTCACTTTAGGTGATGTATAAAAATGATAAGAAGACTGTTTGTTCATTGAAAAGATAACACATGATGTCTGTAACTGTAGTGATAGAAAAAATAATGGGCTAAAATACGTAGTATAAAGAATACTAAATGTGATGCATCTTGTCAAAGATCACTGCAGACTGGGAAGGGCCTTTAGAAATGGGTTAAACGGAAATTGTTTGAATAAACTTGGTTCACCACTTGTCCCTTTTTTGGTCTTCAACCCTAAATTTTGTTGCTTCATTGTTTTATCAGCTTTGGCTTACTGACTCTGCCCAGTATCACAGGGTTATGTTTATAATGACAGTTTATTGCTATGGAGATTAGCATGACAGCAGTTATGGTTAAAAAGTGTGCTTGTCAGTTATTTTCATGTTACAAAACAAAATTGCGAAGGGAATGAGGAATGCAAATGTAAGACATACTGACATGAGTGACAGCTGAAGAAACAAAAATTCAACGTCATTCTATTCCTACAGACAGGTGAATCAGAAACAAACAAAACAAAATGTTAGCTGTATAACACTTTATTTAAAGGCAAAAAAGAAAAAGGAAAAATGTCTAAGGCTTTTGGGCTTTATTAACCATTTGCTTAGAAATTTAGGTATGGCAAGCTGCTATGTTATTAGTGACCAGAAGGATATTAATTTGAAAGTTTATTTTTCAGCTAACAAGCTTCTTTATCCTGTTTAAAAGCAAGTGCTTCACAGAGTCAATATTGTAAAGTAGATGTCTAAAAATCTGTTACCATACACACATCTATTTGGAAATCATGTAAATAAAAAGAAATATTTTATGAAAATGTCATACCAACATAAAGTATATTAATCTGATAATGAATTCCATATCATAGATGGCGAAATGCCAGAAACATTCTATCTGATGTCACTTTTCATTCTTTCTTCAACTAATGGGATCGGATCCAATCCTCAGATCTGAGACTGCAGTTATACCAGCTCATGCCCTCCAAACAAACTCTCAAGCTCCTTCCCTATCCATAATGCACCACCCCTAATATCCCTCAGATCTGGTTTGCCGCTTTAGCGTTTAGATGTGGTCGCCTTCAGCTCTCAGGTCTTCAGTGGAGATGTTAATTTTTCATATTTCCTTTCAAAAAACTTCTACAAACAACTATTTCTTTAATCTTTAATCCTTGTATTTCATCTTAAGTTGCTTATTCTGCTGTATTTCTTTTCCTTACACTTTGAGTGTAAAACTTTTATATCATCATTGGTAGGCCTAACTCCTTCCCTTTAACCATTTCTACACGTAGTGTAATCTCTGTAATTACCATTGTTGGTTTTCTCTCTTTACCTACAAGTTTTTTGTAGTTCTCTAATTCCATTGCTAGTATTTCCCTTTTCTTTTCTGTCTACTAAAAAAAAGAAACACTTTAACTATTCTTTCTTAATTAGAAAAATGGCTGAGAAAGGTCCAGCAGGTTTTAAAAAATGTGACAAGTGTGGGCACAAGTTGCCTTTGTCTGATTCCCACAGTATTATTTAGGATCAGAACACTTGCAACAGGACTACAGTATTTTGGGTGCAACCCTCAAGCACTAGCAGACAGAAAAAATAAGCTGATTTTAAAGGGGTTTAGTACCATCTTCCTTTTCTGAAGCTATTGCTGGAGTTCAGTCCTCCAAACACAAGTCTAGAGAATCTACTAAGAAGACTAAATCTTCTGACTCTCCAGCCTCCTCATCACTGGAGCCTATGAAGATGAAAGAGAAGCTGGAACTGAAATCACTTGAGATCCAGTCTTCTATGGAACGGTTAAGCCTCTGTCAGATCCTACAACCTCGCATCTGAAACTCTTGCCTAGGACAACATACTCTCCGAGTCTTGATCTGGTTCCATCCAGAGTGCCCTCCTCCTTTGAAGAGAGGTGCTCCAAATTGCCATCCTTGGTTTCTTCTTATTTCTCCAGGAGTCTCATGGAAGCAGATTTAGAGAGGATGATGATGAAATTCTTCACACAGCAATTTCAGAGAGGAGTTCTCATGGTTTGTACCCCTTTAGATCAGGAAGCTCGATTATCTACTACTCCACTCATTACAGCTCCTTCTCTAATCCAACCTGTGGTTTTAAAATCCTCGGATCCAAGTGTTCCAGGTCTGTCTGGTTCAGATCTAAAGAGAGCACCATCTAAAGATCTGAATACTGCTCTGAGTGCACTGGCTCTGACATCTTCGGAGCTGGATGACTCTTGGAGAAGAAGCATCCCTGCCAGATCTGGGAGCTTGGAGTTGACTATGAGGTTTTCAGAACTGTCTCTTCCTCTTGGAGCTTCAGCACTGGACAGTTCAGCTCCAACTTCTGCCTCGGGTGGATTGTTTTGTGGCGGATAGAGGTGATGAGCCAGAAACTTGCTTTCTCTGCTGTTGTCCTCCTCCTTTCGGGAACGATCTGCCTTTGAGGTTGTGAAGAGAGTGTTCTCTGCTGTGGTAGGTCAGATGGGTCCTTCCCCCTTGGACCCAACATCTACTTCTCGGATAACTTTGCACCATAATCCTCAGCATTCTAGCCCACAGGGACAGCCAAGGCTTCCAGACTACCCAGCAGGGTATCTTAGTCTCTTCTGCTACTTTACTGGACCACACCACCAATTAAGTCCCTAGGAAGAGAAAGTGCAAAAGGAGGCACATGGGACTCTCCTCAAGAGTCAGTCACTGAGGTTACTGATTTTGATTAAGGAGAGGGGTCTCCAAAATCACCTCCCAATGATGTCTCTTTTGGAGACATTCTTCAGATCCTTAAGCAGAAGGGTAGCTGGTCTTCCTAAGACCCTTCTGCTGAGGAATCAGTATTTCTGTAAGCCTTTGGGGCTGGTCCATTTACCTCCTGGGTTATTCCACCTGCTGATGAACTCACTGATTTGATTTCTAGGTGGGTGTGGAAGGAACCTGATATGATTGAGCCAGCCCCCAAGAGACAAGATTGGATTCTGATTCCACCAGTAAGTAGGGAATATTGGAGTAAAGGGGGTGCCAGTAGATGCCATGGTCATGGCAGCAGCTACTGAAAAAGAACTTGTGGAGCAGAGTTCCACTGTCCATCTCCCTAATAGAGAGTCTAGGACAATAGACAGATTTGGGAGCATGTTTATGCTTCAGCGACTTTTACACTAAGATCGCTGAAATATTTGGTGCATTTTACGCGGCTTCAAAGTGATTTGATTAAAGAGCTATCGAAATCTCTTTCTTGAACCAAAACTGTTGAGGCTCAGACTTTAATAATAGTCTCAGTTGGTTGCCGTACAGACTGTATATAATTCATCCATGAGGCTTATCTTGCATGCTGCAGAAGGTGGCTCAAGGGCTGCGGGTTCAGGCATTTCCATCAGGAGGCACGCCTGGATGCACTTGTGTGATTTTACGTAGCCCTTTAAGTCATTGTTTGTCAATGCTTCCTTTGACAGCACTTCCTTATTTGGCCCCACAGTAAAGGACACTGTCCAGGTGTGAAAAAGATGGAAAGACCCTCTCTGCAGTAGGCATGCATTTTTCAACCCCTCAAAGGACCGTTTCCAGGAATCAAATGGGAGGTCAAAAAATGTGGTTCAGAAAAATCTCAGGGGTCCTTTCCAGGGTACACATGGAGTTAGTTCCCCCAGATGCAGAGGGGGGAGTGATAATGGAAGACAACACCCCCATGGTAGAGAAGACCCACAAAACCAGGGATCTAGAGATTCCTTTTGCAACAGACCCTTTCAGTGCTCCTGAATGGAAGCATGATTGCCTACCTCTGGAGGCAGTTGGGGGTTGCTTATCGCTGCACCAGAGAGCCTGACTAACTATAACAAAAGACAGTCAGGTGCAGAGAATTATTTCCAGAGGTTATATAATTCCCTTTTCTGTACTGCCACCATTATCAAGGAAAATTCCCGATGTCCCACCCAGTCAGAAGAAAGCAGTAGCACAAGAAATCCAAAAGCTGGCTGCTAGAAAAAGAGAGTCATCCAAGAGGTCCCACCAGACCAGATAGAATCTGGAATTTAGCCAAGATTCTTTTTAGTGCCAAAGAAAACAGGTAACTGGAGACAAATTTTGGATCTCAGTGTTTTGAATAAGTCAGTTCGACACACAAAGTTCCAGATGGTCATGGTTCAGTCTATTCTGTCCTTTTTGGACAAGGATGACTGGATGTGCTCAGTAGATCTTCAGGATGCGTACTACCATATAAAAATGAACAGACGTTCCAGAAGGTACTTGTGCTTCTGGCTGGGAGCCAGTCATTATCAGTTCAGACCACTGCCCTTTGGCCTCACCACAGCCCCCAGGGTGTTCAAGTGCATGGCAGTGGTTGCAGCTCACTTGAGACTGCAAGGATTCCAGGTGGTTGCATATTTAAATGACTGGCTTGTTACTGCCCCAACAGTGGCATTGACTGATAGAAGCTTGAGATCAGGTATTACAAACCTGTTTGGATCTTGGAATAACCATAAATTACAACAAGTCTCATCTATAATGAACCCAAATATTAGCATTCATAGGAGCAGTGTTCAACACAGTATCTGTGGTAGCTTCTCTTCCTCTCTTGAGAGTGAAAACAATAAGGATGTAGGTGAGGAAAATAATTTGCAGTACCATAATTTCAGCCCATTTAATTCTCCAAGCCCTGGGATCAATGTCTGTGGTAATAATTTTAGTACCTTTAGCAAGATTCCACATGAGAATTCTATAATGGATGCTATCAACGCAATGGTCAGTGCTTTCTCAGCTCATGTCTGTGAAGATGAGATTAATACAGGTATGCAAACGATACCTTTCTTGGTGGATGCAGTCAGAACAGCTTTTACAAGGTTGTTCTTTCATCCTCCCTCATCCCAAGGAGATAGTGACTATGGATGCTTCCCAGATTATTGTGTTGGGGTGGGGCATTTTCTGAGGAAGACCGTCCAAGGCACTTGGTCCTCTGAAGGGGTCAACTTGCATATTAATGTTTTGGAGATGAGAGCAGTGCTTTTGGCGTTGTAAGCATTCCAAGACTCTCTCCCTCTCGGGACTTTTGCAGTCCAGACAGACAACATGTCAGTAGTTTGATACATCAGCAAGCAAGGGGGAACCAAGTCTTATCTCCTATGTCGAGAAGCTCTCAAGAGTGTTACAATGGGCAATATCTTCCAACCGCTTTCTAATAGCAATGCACATTCTGGGAAAGTCCAGTGTGTGTGTGTGATAGTAGACAAACTCAGCAGATGCATCTTACTACCTCGAGAGTGGTCTCTCAACAACGAAGTGATAGAAATGATTTTCAATCAGTGGGGCCAACCTTGCTGCGATCTTTTTGCATCTCCCCTAAACAACAAGTGCAGCAGTTTCTTTGCACTGATCCCCCCGCTGGGGGAATCTTTGAGGGACATTCTATTCCATGATTGGTCCCCCGGCCTTCTATATGCTTATCCTTTGACCCCCCCCCAATTCGTAAATTCCTTCAGAAAGCAGCTTGATTGAAGAGCAAAGTCTTCCTCATCACTCCTTACTGGCCTCGACAGATATGGTTTCCCTCCTTTGGCCTCATCTACTTTATCCACCTTGGATTCTGGGTCCAGTTCCAGACCTCCTGTCTACCCGATGGGCATGGTTCACCCAGATATCGCAAACCTCAAACTAACATCATGGTTTGTCCAATTCACTTAATAGCCCGATAGCCTATGCTGTCTTCCCCTGTCCATTCTATACTTTTATCTTCCCATAAACATTCTTCTAGGAAACTCTACATAAGTAAATGGAAAAGGTTTGTTTGCTGGGCAGAGCAAAATTCAACTCGCAGCAATTTCAAACTTTCATGTGGGATTCCAAAATTCTTCATTAGCTTCCTTTTAAATTATTCAAAGCCTTTTTGAGAGGTACTCTTTTACTAAGACCACCTTTTAAGGACCTTATGCCACCATGAGATTTAAATTTGGTACTGCAAACCTTAATTCATTTTCCCTTTGAACCTGCAGCTAAATGTAATCTAAACTTTTTGATCTGGAAAATTGTCTTTTTGGTTGTACTTACATCTGCTAGAAGAATTTCAGAGATTAAAGCATTATCTTCTAAGCCTCCATATTTGATTTTTCTTAAGGATAGGGTTTTTTACTTACCAATGCTTCCTTCCTTCCTTCCTAAGGCGGTGTCAGAATCTAGTATCAACCAATCCATTAATTTCCCAGTATTCTTTGTGAAATTTGCAAATAAAGGAGAATATATGCTCCACTTACTGACTGCTCATAGACAGTTACGTTTCTATCTACACAGAACAAAAGAGGTTAGAAAGACAGATCCACTATTTGTTTTCTTTGCTCACAGGGCCAGTGTTAGCATTTTGGGGGCTCCAGCAGATATCAAGTTGGGGGACCCCTTAGAACTTTCACGCTACATATTACTCTGTCACTGCCACCCCTCCTAAGCAACCTTTTAGTTTGTGCTTCAAACTTTTAGGTGTAGTAAGCACAGACAGACCTGTAGCTACAGTGCTTTTAGATTGCAACAGGCCTATGTACCACACTATGTTTGCCCATCTCACAGAGGGACATTCACAGTTACTTGTATTATTTGCAACAATGTTACATTGCAGCAACTCTATGCACAGGTCAGGACTTAGGTGAAATTGCGCCTTAGCCTACTGTTTCAGCCATCACCACCCCCAACACACACACACCCTCCAGTCCTTTCTTCCATCCCCTCCAACTTAGGCTCCCTATACTAAGCACATTACTTCTTTCTTCCTCTTCTGACATTTTGCCTTACTCTTCACCTTTTTCAAAAAGTTATAACTTCTTATAAGCTCTGAAGTTCATTTTAGAGTTTTTTTTCTTTTTACACAAGCTTTTCATCCAGTGATGGCTTGAACAGAAATTATTAATAAGAAAAGAAATTGCGGGCCCCCAACGATTGCAGGGTTGGCTGGTGCCTAAAGCCAACTATGTTTGCTCATAATAAATTGGGCGAATCAGTTACAAAGATAACTCTGGCTAGATGGTTGACATATTGCATTTCATTTATTTATAACAAATTGAATCTCCCTTATCAAAACTATTAAAAGATCATTTAACCAGATCTGTGACAACTTCTGCTGTATTCCATTCTAGAGCTTCTATGGATTATATATGTGTAGCTGCAACTTGGTCAAGTCCTCATACCTTTATCACTCATTACAAACTAGATTTGGTCTCGGGGGGGGGGGGGAGAGCAGCCTTTGGCTCAACCGTACTCAGGAATATCCTTCCTTAGAGTCCTCCCAGGAATTTAGGTAATTGGGAGACTCTGTCCCATTAGTTAAGCATGAATGAAAATTGACAACATCAGATAAAGAAATTATATACTTACCATAACATTCCATCTGTGTTGGCCATTTTCATTCTTCCTCAACTCCTCAGCCACCATCCCCCTCCGTTTTTCATAACTGCCTTCTGGAGGACTGAGACTCTTCAGGATGCCTATGTCCTTTGTGTTGAACTCCAGTTATGGTGATTCTTTTATAGTCAAGCTGCAAACAAGGGATGTTGTGGTGCATTATGGGTAGTTAAGGAGCTCGAGACGGAGAATGAAAATGGACAACACAGATGGAATGTTATGGTAAGTACATATCTTTTTTCATAATTAGGAAGCTGAGTATTTTAAACTGAAAATTACTGGATTGTATGAATTCAGATTTGTTCATTTCAGGATTGAAGGTTTTGAAAATAAATGGATTTTGTGTAGCTGTGTAAATTACTTATAAAGCTCCTCTCACTTGTTCATCTAAATTTCAGAGGATAAAGACTGATGAGAAATTTATACGGATGATATTAGAAATCAAGCTTGTAAAGAATATTTTATTTGACAGGCAAGATGGAGAATTTGCTTTAATGAAAAATATGTATGTTTGCTGCTGTACCTTGCCTGCATATTAATGTGTGTGTGTGTGTGTGTGTGTGTGTGTGTGTGTGTGTGTGTGTGTATATGTATATATATATATATATATATATATATATATATATATATATATATGTGTGTGTGTGTTGTACATAGAGAGCAATGGTGGATGTCTGTGTGCAATTATTGTGTATATATATATATATATATATATATATATATATATATATATATATATATATATACACACACACACACACCTGTATCTTGGCATTTGTGGTGATCTGAAGTATGAAATATACTGTACTGTAAAGTTAGGGTGCAAGTTCCCTAATTTTACAGTGAAAGCTATTAACACCATCACATGCACTAGACCTCTATGTAGTCCATTTTTCCAAACTTAAATTACAGTTTCCTGTCTATTTCTGTGGGATGTTGTAGTTTTTGGCATTTACTTCAATTGTCAGTTGAAAACAACTCTTAGTTTTCATAGGTTTGTCTAGGCTGTCTTAAGGATGGGTTTCTGAGGTGATTTGTGACTGATTCAGTAAGCCGAATCTCAAATGCACAGGTACGCATTTGTATCATCATTGGAAGTAACATGGTTATACATGTCAACAAATCTAAATCTAGCTTTCCTCATGTAGTTTGAAGCACACTGAGTATGTTTTTTTTTCTTTTTTTTTTGGGGGGGGGTGTGAATTGGAAGAGGGATAATGTCCCCAAGAGAAAATGTATTCTTTTGGGTAAAACTTATCACATGATTTCATCTCAGAGCTTATATGGTTAGAACCCAGGAATAAGAGAAATAAGCTGCCTAAGGGTGTATATCATAAGATGTTCCTCATCTTGTGCTGGAACAGTACAGTGTTGACCTTTGGCTTGTGTCTTACTACTGCCTGGAGCAGACATTGCTCGCCTTTAATGTATACTCCTCCTGACTTATTGCTTTCATTAATTTATTTCTAAATTTAAGTCAACAGCAAAACAACATCACTGTAACTCTTGATTACACATCTGTCTTGCTTACTTCATCACTAGAAGACAGAATAATAGTTTTGTTCAACATTTAAAATAAAAATAACATTATTTCAGACGGTAGAAGCAAGAGTAAGGGTCATGCAATAAGCTGTGCGTTCTATAGTCTTCATTTATTACTTGTTATGTAGTTTTCTCGCAGCTTGCTTGTCCTGAGTACTTCATTTTTATATACAAGGCATTTTATGATATATTTTGTAGGAATGATTTTTTGAGGTTTGCCATATCTGACTCATAATCTTGGAAAAAAGTGCAGTTAACTGTGATGCAACAGTAAGTATTAAGTGATCTATTTCAATGAAATGGCCTACTTACAGAGCTTAAATACTCTGAACTGGAACAGAGTTTAAAAGGAAACTAGATAAATATACAGATGTTAGGTAGCTATGAAATATAACAGTGTTTCTGGTCAGTCCTTATGAAACCTATGTATGGCTCAGAATGCACTCTTGGAACAGTGTAACTGTAGCTGATGTAATGCAGTAATAGATATTATTTGATTTTCTGAGTGTTATTTATTCAGCAATTGAGTCTTCATATGTATCCTAAATATGAAACAGGTTTTCAGGAGGAAGCTAGGTAAATACATGGGTAGAAATAACTAGAAACTACGGTAATATTGCTTGGGTAGAAAGTATGAAACTTTGGTTTTGTATCTGTATTTGTCTGCAGTAACCTTTGTTGGAAGGTATATTGGATGTTTTGATATCTGTAGCTTAGATACAGGAGTTTCCCTGAGAGTGACTGAACTGTGGTTGTAGTCACCTGCCTTGAGTTTAAATCTAATGGCATTGCATGGCAGGTATCCAGTTGGAAAATTCTCATCTTGAAGAAACATAGAAGTTGTAGGTTTATGCTTCCTTTACTGCCAGACATTGGGACCCCAGAAGGATGCCTTCTACAGTGTGTTAAAGAGTAGTTTGCATGTAGTAGTGAGACTGAGTGTGTAACATGGAGAAAATAGTAAAACCTAGAAGTGATCAGGAAAGGCAAAACTAGAGGGATATGTACAGATTAATACTCTCATAATCATCTTTGCTCGGCAAGGTAATAGAGCATTTGTAGAGTGGTACTGTTTTAATGACATAAGATTCCATCACTGGTGATTTAACGACCAGTACTACGCAGCTTTGCTGAAGTCCCTAAGTTAAACATTATATGCTTTAATATGTACCCCTCAGAGTTCTCTGTTCAGTTATAATAGGGTACTGAGTACCCCCTTTTGAGTCAAGTATATGCTTCCAGTTCTTGCACCCACATTAAGTTCACTTAAATCCAGTATATTTTTCTCTTGGCGAAGGAGGAAATTTTAAGTTCCATAGTTACAGAAATGCAGTACATAATGAGACATCTTACAAATAAATCTTAAGATTTTAATTGGAATGTTATGATTTGTAATACAAACATACTGCATATATGGTCTGTATGGGATCACAGTTATTCATATGTCATTCAGTGTATTTTTGAAACCTAAATATGCAGCATTTAAGGGACTTGTTTGTGGGAATAGAGTGAGCTTAAGTTTTCTTTTACCCTGTACAGACCGTAATTTACAAAGTGTAGGTGGTTTTGGTGGGTTCATTTTAAACTTCCATTTAACAGTTGTTCTTTCTTAGAAGAAATTAAAAACCTCAGACATACTTCAGCCTGTTTAGAGAAAATACAATGAGATGTAATGTATACGAACATTCAAAGCAGAACCTTGATTTTTATGGTCTATCAGCATAGTTAAGTTTTTATACAAGCAAATGATAAAACAGCGAAGGAAGTTTTGTAAGCCAGAACTACTGAAAGTTGTGGTTGAAAGTAAAACTCTGGCTTTGCGAATCTGCTGCAACACCAGTTACAACATAAATAGGTTTAGTATTTTATGGAAAATGCTTTTGCATAACCATTTAAACTCCTCTGTGTAGCCACTCAAAAACATTTTTTTGTAAATTCAGAGGTTTGTATAATAAAGCTTCCTTTTAAATGTTTAGGCAGAAAAAGGCTGTCACATTGCACTGAAATGTATACATTTATTTCCTTTACAAGTTATTGAGGTATTGCAGTACCAGAAGGGTCAAATACCACTTAACATTGCTAGAAACTGAGTTTCAAACATTAAAATAATGTAGCATGTTGAGTGATCTTGGTCAAATAGACATAATAGAGAAACTAACATAAACCAAATTTCTGAATTTAGGTTTCCTGCACAATAAATGATGCACTTGTGTTTTCACTCAGTTGTCATTGAGAGTACAATTCTTCCAAAATTATTCCTTGAGAATGTAACAGGTCATCTTGGCCAATATGCATTTTTTAAATTCTGTTTTTTTCAAAGCTAGGTGGGCCTTTTACATAGACTGTGCCTGTATGAAAAATCTGACACTGGGTAATACAAAAACAGAGAGTTAAATAAATATGTGATAAATGGTATTAGCCCTGATGGCATCAGTACAGCAGAGTTTGATGTTAACAAGGAATGGTATGAAAACACAGAGGTCGTAACAGTTAAGATTGTTAACAAGAAGAAATGTAAAGTAAAAGTAAATGCAAGCAGCTAATGCTGATAAAAATTCTTAAGCTATGTAACAACAGGAGAACAGACTGCTGTAAGGGTTGTTTAAGCCTGGTAGTTGATAGTTTATTCACAAACATTTGTTTGAAGAATTTTTTTTTAGGTAATTATAAAGTAAACAACTTGAATGAAGCAAATAAATCTGAACATTTACTAGGTAGCCTGTTGTAACATAACTGTCAGTATTTTAATGCAGTTAAATCAGTTTATGTTAAAGCATCTTTTGCAGAATATTTTTAAAACTCCTCTCCATTTTATGCATTCTTTCATTCCCCTTAGTTTGTCCTTCAGCGTCATTCGAAAGTAGTGGAATCGCCATTAGCAATGGGCTCCCCAAAGACAACAGCTGCCATTGCCTGCCTGCCCCCTGGCTCTGTAGCAAGAGCCTAGTCAAACAGCACAAAGCCAGCTGTCTTGAGTTTTCCTATTCCCACGAGAGTCTGTGACCACTTGCTTTGTCAGTGAGAATAAAGCCTCTCCAACACACAAACACACACACACATATATATATATATATATATATATATATATATATATATATATACACACACACACACACACACCACAAAGTACATAGCAGAGATGCAGAAACCTGATCCCCAGCCTGCCTGATGATACTAAGAGCAGATGTCCATGAGTCCAGTGGACATAGTGGGTCAGTGCACAAGTACACCAAGCTACTTTGTTGACACAACAGGGCAAAATGCTTTTCTGAGGAGGCCTTGCGAGTTGAGATGCACAGAACAGACCTGTTTACAACATCAGACTGCCTCTGATATTCATAGTTGTATTTCTAGGGACACTTGTGTGTATTACAAGATATAGTGATGTGCTAACACCTTATTGTCTTAGAAAACAATAAATGCCAGCCTTCTTTCTTATCAGTTGACATGCAGTTATTTTTGTTTGATATATTGTTTTTGGTCTTTGATTAGAGCGGAATTGTTTAATGGACTGTGTAACAATTCAGATTTTGTTCTTAATTTATCATTGGTGGGGCTTTTAGTTGCTTATAATTTATTATACAGAAGAAAAGGCTTTTATTAGTGAGGAAAAGTTGCAACACATTCTTGCTGATACTAGTGAAGGAGTCATTTTTATTTTTCAGAATCTGCTTGTTTCCTTAAATCCTTCCTTAAGCATTGTTTAACAGTCATTATGGTTGTATAGAATACTGCGGTGGTGGTGCTGCAGTAGCGTTGTCGCCTCACAGTAAGACGCTGTCCGGTTCGATTCTCAGCTAGAGCGTCTTCTGCGTGGAGACATGCATGAATGGGCGTACCTTCGTTGAAGGTTTTGCGTCAGAGCTGGCAACTCGGTACGTAAAAATCAACTGCCAATCATTAGCGGATCGGAGTTCCGCTGTGGCGACCCCTAACCGGGAAAAGCCGAAAGACACAACAACATGGTTGCATAGAATGAGGCTGTTGTTCTTGTAAGGTTTCATCCATCTCTCTTGCATGGATGTTTAAATTGTCTTCATGGCCTGTGTTGGGGGTTAGGAACATTGTTTTGCATGTTTGTAATTTACAAAGGTTTTTGATATTCAAAGTTTGGACATTTCCTTTCTTTCTGCTGTGTGAACATTTTGCTCACAAACTGTATTTTAGGTTGCAATGACAGCTTTGACATACTGACTGAATGGTTTCCTTTAGATTAGTAGTTGGTCTGTTATTTGGCCGTCCTTGTTATATGAAGGTAACCCAAATAACAAGTGGTATTTGTAGGTTGTCCTTAGTCCATGCAAAATATACAGTGTAAAGCCAGCAGGCTCAAAGTTATTTTCAGAGGATTTATCATTGTGTCTCGCACATGGGTCTATGTAAATATGTATTTGGTGTGTAACTCTTATGTCCATATATCACAGTCATTTTGTATGTGCTGTGTTCACTATGTAGTCTGCTCCAGACAAGAGTTTTTAATTAATGTAACAGGACTTTACAAAAATTGTAAAAGCAGAATTACACCAATATTTGCACATGACTTGTTGAGCTGTTGTCAAAGGGGAACCATTTGCAATTTTACTGTAGTTATAAACAGTGTGCACGACTGTTAAAGCTGCTGTGATTGCGGAGTGAGGATTAAGAGTCCTGTCACCAAGCACGACAGCCTTTGAAATCCAGCTTGCTGATTTGGCATTGTAGCTTGCCTTTGCAAGATGCCAAGCTGGAAAGGGGTTGCTGCATTTCAAGAGGACTGTTTACAACTGATAAGAGATGTGGAATTTAGAAGGATGTAGAGAAACATTTACAAATCTTCCTTTTGCATTCAAATGTAGATATATGTAAACTTAGATGGGGGGTAATCTTAATAGGCATTTAAGAAGACATGAGTAGGGGAAGGAATTGCCTCTGATTTTCTAGGGAATTTTAAGAGATTTAGGGAAATTGCATGTGTGTATTCATGCGAATGTGTGTGTCTGTGTGAGTGTATGGGAAAGGGATTCAATAAGTCTACATCTGCCCTCCAGCCATCCACAAGTGGGCCTACAGATAAGGGTCATATGGTTTGGTAGGGCTAACATTCAACACACATGCAAGGCGCTTTGTTGTATGACTAGTGCTACAACAAGCTTCATTTTCTCTGGATCTTGCTAATTAAGCTTTTGTTCTCAGAAACCTTGTTAGAACAAAATAACATCTGGATTTGCTCATTTGCATTCCTAGTTAGCATCAGGGGACCCCCCCCCCCAGCCTTTCTTTAGCTGTTACCTTCAGAATGTAACTACTAGGTGTGCAGCCACAGCAGGAATGCAATCTGCACCCTGTTTTGTGATCCCACACCTAGTTAGTGTACATCAGGTCTGAGGGTTGTACAACCTGTGCCTGGCTGCTAAGAATCTTCTGGTAAGCGTCCATATCGTAGCTGGCATGTGTAATTGTCATTCTGTGTAACTTTAGTGAAAGGAATTAACAATGAACTGTATTAATTTTGGTACCCTCTGCCCTTCAAAAAAAAAAAATACAATGCAGCGAGTATATGTATTTGTAGGTCATAATCAAGAGACAGACACCATAGCTTCAGTTAGTTATTGAAGACGTGCCTATACCTTCATATCTGTAATGTAATTATTTTAAATTCCTATCTAAAATTACTAAAGCACATATGTGCTTTGTTAACAAAGAGGTTTATGTTTGAAGTTTAATCGTGCTTCCACTAAAACTCATTCCCTGGGCAATCCTTTTGCTGCTACTGTGCTCAAACAGCCAGAAGCCAGGTTTGATGTGCTGCCCCACGGAGCCGAAACCTACATGAATCCTGTGCATTTTTTTTTTCCAAGCAGGGAGGCCTGCAAATAAGGGTAGCCTTAGGTAGCCAGAGCTCTCCTTCCCAGAACAGCTCCCAGGCAGCTGCCTGGAGCAGTCTTCAGAAATTGTTTCAGGCAATTGCCATGGATGTCTGCTCCCCCTGGCAAATAGGAGGAGCTATTCATTTAGGGAGTTCTGTTGGCATGAAGAAAAAAAAAGAAGCTGAGTGGCTTTTTGGGATCAGGCATAGAGGGTAGAAATGCGGGCCACAGCAAGACAAAAAACTGTGGCCTTCAAAACTTTTTTTTTCCACTTCTCCACCACATGACTTGGCGGATGTGGACAGTAATTAAAGGACCCCCCCTAGATGCTCATTTTCTCGGTCTATGTCTTTGATCTGGTTCATGTCGGGCAGGCAGTTCTCATTGTTACGGTGTCTCTTTTATTTCTGTCCAGCCTCTTTGATGTAAGCAGTGATTCTTTAATTCCCAAAGAGGAGGAGAAGGCAGGGTAGTTTTACTTGTCTTACATAATACACAGAGTACATTTTATTTTTGTATCCAGAGAGAGAGAATGGGAGAAGTTTCAGGAGTGGGAATGTTAACCATTTCAAGACCTCTCTTCTCTTGTGAACATATCTGTTAGAGGAAAGCAGATCCATTTTCCATTTGTGCTTCCAGAGGTAGGCACCTTAGGCTGTAAATCATGTAAATGACGGTCTTCCCACAGATCTCTCATGTGCTGAGTCTTAAAACACTTCCAAGTAGAGAATGCAGTATCCACTTAAGAAGTATGAGAAAAAGCAAAATGTCTGTGTGCATTTAACAGTTAACAGAAACGTCCTTCCCAACTCATTGTACTATTGTGTGTAGAGAATAATTGTGTGTATTTATTATGCATATAGCTGAATTTATTTTCCTAGTTGCAAAGGCTGGAGAGAGAAACTTACTACATCAGTACCTAGAATAATGATGCAAGCATGCCAAAACTGAAAACTGATTTTTTTTATAAGAATCCCAGATTTGTTAATTCTGTATTTTATTTTGTTTTTTTAAACTTCATATTTTTTCAGTCTGAACTTCAGATGCAGTAAGCATTTTGAACAGATGCTACCTACCATCCAGAAGTGCATCTTTGAGTATGATCAACTTGTTTGCAATATTTTGTGTTGTTTCCATATGAGGAGTCAGTGTTATTTATCTATTTGTTATGCATGTCCAGTATTAAAAGTATATGAGATGATGATATTGTGCTTCTGTTCAATGCATACTCAGTGAAGAGTTTTATACTTCTGCTCAGGCATTCATAAGTTGAAATAATTGCAGTTGTACAAGAAATTGGTGGCTACGGCTTAATATGAGTTTATTTTTAATTTGTATAGGAAACTTTGGAACAGAGAAGGTAGATATGGAAAACTGTTCTCATCTGTTTCCAAGAAACATTCATGCCTCTTTTTTTTTTTTTTTTTTTTTAAGTGATCTGCTCAAGACTTTTATTTGTTCTGTGATGTTCCAACCAGTGGCCTATATTTTTGGCTGCTTTTAGCTGAATGAGCCCTAGTTACCACTGTTTGCAATTTCAACAAGACCTTATCCTTCAAGCTTAACTCTGAAATAAATGTACAGAAAGACTTGTGCTTGCAGTGGCAGTGGAAGTAGGTTCACAACATGCTGTTTGCTGGCATTGTCACTTACTCGACCCTTAAACTACTGTCTGTCTTCTTGTATACCTCTTTTGATCTTTAGTGGTATTTTTTGTAGTAGGAATACGCCACATTCTGCTTCAGCAGACATGATGTGTGCAGCAGTTTGTAAAGCTATATGACGAGTACTTCTACAACTGAATAATCCACCTTATTATCCTAAACATCTCTACTATCCTTGTACCAGATGATTCCTGAGCTTAACACCCCCCACCCGCATCTACAGGGCAGCACCGTGCTGGTTTAGCTGTGTAGGCCTCATTGGGTATGGCTTACATCTTATGTTGTTAATCTTTACTTACACTCTGCTTGTTGTATGTGCCCTTTCCCCTATATTGTGCAATCTCAGAATTAGTATATATAATTACCAGGGGATGTGGGGGGGTGCAAGGAGGGTGAGGCTTGCCCTCCTGAAAATATGTATTTTGCTTTGTTTTTATTTTGCATACACTGAGGCAGTTTCTCAGTTCATGTACAGTTGTGTCTCAACATTTGCAATGTTGACATTTCCTGGTTGATGTTATGAGCTTCAACATTTGGGTCATTCAATCAAAATCAGTAGTAGTCCATGTGTCTGTGTGTGTGTGTATATATGCTTGTTTGTTTGCGTTTTTCGGCTTTTCCCGGTTAGGGGTTGCCACAGCGGAACTCCGGTCCGCTAATGATTGGTAGTTGATTTTTACGTGCCGAGTTACCAGCCCTGACACACAACCTTCAACGAAGGTACACCCATTCACGCATGTCTCCACGCAGAAGATGCTCTAGCTGAGAATCGAACCGGACAGCGTCTTACTGTGAGGCGACAACGCTACCGCAGCACCACCATTGCGGGTTGTGTGTGTATATATGTATATATGTATATATATATATATATATATATATATATATATATATATATATATTCTTCACTTTTTCCCTTAGAACTGCTCTAAATCTCAAAATAAGCACTCTATTTTCATTCTAAAGCCCTGCACTTGCTCGTATAAGTAATCTCATAGGTAAACACTAATAAACTTAAGCACTACACCCTCTTATACTCCTTTTAAGTACTTGCTCTCTATTGGTTCTTTCTGATCAGTCAAGAAGTAGTTCCCCATATTATTCAGGCATGTCCAAAGGTCAGTTTCGGGTTTACTCTCCAGTCCAGCTGGTGAATCTGGGAATCTTGAGGCAATGTTACAACTGCCTTATGTATACAGACCACCCTCTCCTCCTCCCAACAAGCTCAAATATATGTGAGAGATGGAACTATATAGCCATACTGGAGGTTGAGCTCTCTCAACCCAGTACTGGCACAGCCAGTCAGGAGGAGAAGGTAACCACACACACCACAAATCCAGTCTCACATAGACCTATCGCATCAGCAAACCAAACACATAAACACACAAAAACATACTCGGAGGCCCTAAATAAAAATCTGCCTAAGCAGCAGAGACCTCCAACGCAAACATCCAAGCAACCCCTACCACGAAACAATACCCATGTAGCACATAGATCACAAAGTCAGTGTGCCACACAGTCACAGCCCTTAAGGCTAAACAACACACCTAATACACTTGTAATAGGTGACTCTATTGTCAGACACACTGACGTCCCACTCACCAGACTGAACAAGGAGAAGGTCACTGTAAGCTGCCTGTCGGGTGCCAGGATCCGGCACATAACACAAGCACTCAGGTCACTCCAAAGCAAGTACAAATATGACTCCGTCATTGTCCATGCTGGTGTGAATGACCTGAGATGTACCTCCCTGGACTACATGAAAAGAGACATAGAGGAGCTCTCTGATCATGTAGCCCAGGCCGGTATGACCCTGACCTTGAGTAGCATCTTGCCCTCACCAAGAATGATGCCACAGTATAAAGACAAAATGATCAGTTTTAACAATTGGCAAAAGTATTGGTGTCATTCAAAGGGGATCCAGTGTCTGTCAGCCTGGGATGACATGCTCGACAAGCCACGTTGCTTCGCTAGGGACGGCTTGCACCTGTCACCCCTGGGTTTTCGAATACTGGCAAAGGGTCTTGCTTCCCCCATAGTGCCTTTTTTAGGCAAGGCTCAAAAGACAAAGCCACCTCCATAGACAACACAAAGAAAAAAAAACTAAGGGTAATGCTGCTCAATGCCAGAAGTCTAAACCTCAAGATGCATGCACTCGAGACTCTCCTCAGTATGGAGAATATCGATATTTGTGCAGTAACAGAAACCTGGTTCAAGGCTCCCGAGAGCACCCCAGCACTAACAGGTTATACTTTATACCATGCTTTTCAGCCCCAAAACTCAGACTGAACCACAAAAGGAGGGGAAGTATCCATATTTATCAAAGATACCCACACCTCCAGGTTAGTGGCACTGCACGAAGCATCAGAGACCATCCATGTGCAGCTAACAGTGGGCAAAACTGCCTTTCAGTTTGTAGCCTGCTAAAGACCACACTCCCAAACACAGGAACCCCACTCAGCTTTCCTGAGAACACTGGAGAATATGAAGGTCTCTCCAAACACCATTATATTGGGTGACTTCAACTACCCAAACATTGATTGGGAAAACTACTCAAGCCCAAACACCCTCGCCCAACGGTTCCTAGAATTTATAAACTCAAATGCTATGGAACAACTGGTCACCACTCCCACAAGAGGGGAAAACATATTGGATCTGGTCATCACCAACATGGGGTCTCTCTGTTCCACACCAGGGTTATACCCTCATTGGTAAGATCAGACCATAAACTAATCTCACTGGCCATCCATATTCCGTCCCCACCCCCAGCCAAGGAAACCACGGTGAAGAACTTCTCAAAAGCAAACTTCACACTTCTCAAAACCGAGGTGGAATCCTTCAAAGCCCCCGGGCCAGTGGAAAATATTGCCCAAAATGCAGAATCTTTTACAAAAGCATTCTATGGACACCTACAGGAATGCATGGAGCATGCTACCCAAATAAAACCAAAACTCACTCCTCCAAAGGCAGGAGACCTGTCTGGTGGACCCCGGCCATAAATAAGCTATGCAACAGAAGGAGAAAGCTACTACATGATAGAGCAAAATCCCAAAAAGGGAAGGCGTCTCTGATCAGTACTAGCAAGAAACTACGATCCCTCATAAAATCATCTAAGGCCAGCTTCGAAAGAAAAATTGCACAAGACACTAAAGATAATCACAAGGCCTTCTTTAGTTATGTCAGGAACCTGGGAGGCAACTCCCAGATATGCTCTGAGTTAGTGCAAAATGACAAAAAATACACTGAACCCACAGACATTGCCAACATCCTGGCAGAAAGGTTCAGTGCAAACTCCCCCCCCTTCCCCCCAAAAGAGCAAATATCTATCCCAACAGAGTGTAACCTTCCTGAGATCACAGATGCACAGGTGAGAGCTGCCCTCTCCAAAGCAAAAAACACAGCATCAATGGGACCAGACGGTGTCCCGGGCTGTGTCTTACACAAGCTCAAAGAAGAACTAAACCCTCATATAAAGTCACTGTTCAATCTCAGCCTGACTACAGGATATGTACCCTAGGAGTGGCGTACAGCAACATTGGTCCCGCTCCACAAAGGTGGTGCCACAACAGACCCCGGAAGCTATCGCCCTATAAGCCTGACTAGCTTGGTCTGCAAAGCTATGGAGCGTATCATCTTGGAAATCATAAACAAAGACATTGCGAACCTTCAGACACTGGATCCTACCCAATTTGGCTTTGTTAAGGGCAGATCTTGCCTCCTGAACCTTTTTGACTTCTTTGAAACATAGATGAAGGGAAGGTAGTCCACACAGCCTACCTGGACCTTGCAAAAGCCTTCGACACAATACCCCACTCTGGCATCATAAATAAGCTCACCAGCTTAAATATCAACCCCTATGTCACAAGATGGGTTGCAAACTGGCTCAGGGATAGAACCCACATGGTCAGAATAGCAGGTGCCATGTCAGACTCTAAACCAGTTACAAATGGCATCCCACAAGGCTCAGTCCTGGGACCTCTCTTGTTCGGTATATATTTCTCAGAGGTACAGGCTAACATGGGTGGACTATGGCTGACCAAGTTCGCAGATGACTGCAAACTGGGTGCCATAATTGACTCTCCGGCTGACACAAGGATCCTCCAAAAGGGTCTCTCAGAGATGGATAACTGGTGCTAGAGCCATGGCCTAAAGCTAAATGCCAAAAAGTGCATAGTCATCCCCTTTGGGAAAAACAAAGTGCCCACAAATTACCACATAGGTGGTAATCCATTAAGTACGGAAGAAGTAATTAGGGACTTGGGACCCAAGTAGATAGCAATCTCTCCTTTACGTTGCCAAAGTGGTTAGAAAGACCTTCTATATAGCCCACCTTATCACGAAAGGGTTCACATCTAGATCAAGAGAGGTCATTGTGCCCCTCTACTCATCACTTATCAGGCCCATAATTGAATACAATGCCCCATTTGGGATGTACCTTACCTGACACCTGCAGCAACTGGAAAGACCCCAAAAGTACCTCATCAAGAGGATCAAGGGACTCAAACAGATGCCTTATGCAGTTCGGCTAAAGAAACTCCAGCTCTACTCAGTTGCGTACCGCCTACTCAGAGGCGATCTGTGTCTGACATATAAAGCCATGTCCAACCCAGAATTAATGGACATGCTTCACCTCAGGAAATCCAAATCCCTTAGAGCTACACGCTCCAGGGACTTGAACCTCAGCACAGAAATAAATAGGACATGCTGAAGGGACAGATTCATATCCCATTGGCTCCCCTCACTCTGGAACAAAATCCCAATCCATGTTAGGCAGAGCCCCTCACTGACTGTCTTCAAGAGAAATCTTGACGAGTGGATGGGAGATCGTAAGTTTACCCCTGGGATCTCTTCTGTGTCCCTGCTTGACAGAGGTACAGTAAACTAACCTTAAAAGGGCTACCTTCTGTGACCTACTATACAGAGGCAGAGTCAACTAATCTAAAAGGGTGGCGAAAGCCAAACACACTCTGGCTAGGCTTATAAATGCCCTAGGGCAGATAGCCTAGTATCAACCTATGAACCTATATATATATATATATTTTTTTTTTATATACATGTATGTATATAGATGTATATTTATCTAAATCTAGCTGTGTATGTGTGTGTGTGTCTATATATATATATATATATATATATATATATATATATATATGTGTGTATACATACAGGTCCACTTCTTAATTTTGAAAGATCAGAATCTCGAGATTCAAAATAACAAACCCAGAATCTCGAGGTTCTTAAATCTTGAAATTAAGAAATAAAAAAAAAAAAAAAAAAACATGACAGCTGCTAAAACTGTGCCTCCCACAGTCCCGAAACTTAAATATACTAACTCTGAGCATCAGTCTAGACATCCTAACCACTCCCCTTCATTTTTCACCTAGCTCCTTACTTTCTCCAACTCTCTTACCCTGAGCACTGTCCCTACTTCCTTTTCCTTTCCATTACTTCCTAAAAAACTCTGCCTTCCTTCATTTTCCTCAGTTCCCTTATCCCTGCCCAAACCTCTTTTGTAGTTGCACAAGTTACCTTCTTGAACTTCCACAGCTAACCTTAGCAAGATGCTCACAAAAAGGAAAGCTCTCCCAACTAAGTTACTACTTATAGCCATTCTTATAACAGTCCTAACTTCTGCCTACCTCCTCACCTCCTTTGAAAATATGAACTTTGTTCACTTCAACTACTCTCCAAAACAAACAGCTATACAAACTTCTACCCTTACCCATTTTCAAATATATTATACATCTACCCCCTGCTACCTTCTAGCCAAATACCATCGCCTCACACATATTGAAGTCCATAACTCCTCCATAAGGAAAATAAAAAATCAATCTAGTGACTTTTATAACCCTATGTCAAGACTAAAACCTCCCACCTTAAAAGATGGTGATATCCACCCCAACCCTGACCCAACAAATGTTTCCACAGTCACAACTCACAGCACCACTTCCTCTACCCTAACTACCTTAACCAGTCTCCCAAACTCCTTGCTAATAGGACATCTAAATAGTGCCCAACTCCATGCCCTTCTTGACATTCATTCCTCTGATATCTGTCTTACAGAAACTTGGTTAAAACCAAGAACAAAGGACAATGAAATTATTCCCCCAGGTTATAATATTTTGAGACTTGACCGCACTAAACTGAAGGATGGAGGAGTAGCCATTCTGTTTAGAACTGGTTTACAGATCTTCACAATTCCTTTCACCCCCCCCCCCCCCAAGATAGTAAGGCAGAAGTCCTTATCACTAAACTTAAACTAAATACTAGCAAATCCCTAAACATCATCTGTACCTATCTTCCTCCTGGTAATAACAACACTATAATAGAGGATATTCTAAGCTGTGTTTCCACTAACTATCCACAAGAAACAATTATACTAGGTGACTTCAATACTGACTGGAACTGCATCAACACTGAAAACCCTTCCTCACATATTAACCTACATGGTTTCAGTTAATCAATCACCACCACTAGTAGAATTAACAAACCAAATAAAAAAGAGAGCATCTTAGATTGGATTCTCATTAACAGACAACAAGAAATTTATAAAGTTGGAACCCTGCCTGATGATGTAAGTGATCATACTTTGACTTACATTATTAGACAAAAGAATGCCATTCCAAACTCCCCCATGTCCAGGATCTTAAGGTCAAATAAGTATTTTAACCAGATGTCTTTCCAAAATGAACTTAACGCCTGTGACTGGAACCCTCTAAAAACTCTCCCACTCGAGGAGGCTGTTATTTCAACTCAAAATTCTTAACAATTTTAGATGAACATGCACTTAAACGAACTATTAGAATGAAGTCCAAGATAGCCCCCTGGATGTCAAAAGATACTAGACAAAAGATACTGCTAAGGAACAAATCTTGGGCTAAATGGAGATCTACCAGAACTATCTCTGACAATCAAACCTTTAGACAGTTGAGAAATATTACAAAAAGAGCCATTCTTACTGATAAAAAGAGCTACTATTGTAAACTACAGCAAACTCACCATAATAATCCACAGAAGTTCTGGTCTAGCATAAATAAACTTCTACATCCTGGGCACTCTACCACACCAACCCCCACTAGGAGCTGATAATAATACCCCCCAGCAAACAGCTAATGCCTTTAACACCTTTTTTACAGACAGTATACAATCCTTAGCCCGTCATCTATCTACAGACAACGCTAGCCCCCCTATATCTTTACCTGGCAGTCTACCTACTTTCCAACTTCAACCTATCTCTACTACCTACATCCAAAAAAATCATCCAAAAGCTTAAGCCATGTACCCACTCCGCAGACCAGCTACTATCAGAAAATCTACAAAGAGCAGTTAAATCAGTTGCCTACCCTATATCCATCCTAATAAATAGAACCATTAACGAAGGAATCATCCCAGAAATCTGGAAAATCTCACACATCATTCCTTTACATAAAGGTGGTAACTCTAATGATTATTCCAATTACAGACCTATAGCTCTCTTATCACCCCTAGCTAAGGTCATGGAAAAATGTATTCACCATCAGTTAATGGCCCACTTAACCCAACACAATATCTTAGCTAACTGCCAACATGGTTTCAGGCCTTACCATAGTACCACCACAGCTCTCTCTTTCACCGACTCCATCAGTTGTAACCGTAATAACAATAGCCTCTCTTCAGCACTCTTTATTGATTTATGTAAAGCATTCGATATGGTAAACCATTCCCTACTCATAAACACCCTTGAATCCCTCTCTCTAGACAACAAAGCTATCCTCAGGTTTAAGTCCTATCTTAACAATAGGCAACAGGCAGTTCTCTGGGACAATAAACTATCCTCCTACCTG
>NC_056742.1:403811703-404064203 GCF_019279795.1 Protopterus annectens | reverse complement strand
AACACATGATTTGTAATTAACAATTATGACATAACTAGAACCACTTCTGTTGACGTTTGAGTAAGTGTAGTGGTGTGTTGAACAAAAGAGGGGGGCTGAGAATAAAGGGAAGATTGATAATGAGGTACATTGTACCCGTGAATTCTCATTATGTTTTGAAGATTCTTGGGCTGGAGGGAGCTAGTGTTAGTTATTAGTTAATTGCCTGGGGTTTACTAATAGACTACACCCATTTTTAACAGAAAAACATGGACATTTCTGTTTACTCAAAGCTGATAATTTATGACGCGTATTAAAAGCAGTAAATTAAATACTTTAGGTTAATAACTTACAAATATTGCAAAAACATTCAGTAATACTAAGACGTTAGTAGACTCTACAACTTGAGAACTCAAGCAGAGCGTAATATTAACTGCTGAGAAATACAAATGAGTCATTATATGGATGAATGTACACACTACTAAATATTGTCAGCTCTGTCGTCGCAGGCAATCTGCAAACTTGTTTCAACAATGCCAACCAGATTACAAACTTTGACAGTCACAGTCAAAAATCATAAACCACAAATATATCAAACATATATGTTTTTTATTCATTTGTTAATAGGGCAAGCCCACTGGTCACAAGTGTCAATTTTCAGGGTAAAATCACAAACAAAAGTCAGTTCAACAATTTCAGTCATTAAGAACATTCTGTAAAGTTCATTAAGTTTAGTTTAGAGAGATGGTTTGCCTCTTATCCTGAATGCATTAGTATTTCACTAACCATTTGAAATGTTGGGACCTGCTAGAGCGAGTCCCAAAACATATAGACTGAGTGGCTGAAAAAGTGGACTTGCGTATACCAAGTCTGAGGTGGCCACTTCTTGGAATATTCCCTTTTCTCCAAGATATTACAATCTCTGAGTTAGTATTTATAAAGTTGAGGTGTGTGTATTGGGGGCTTGCCACCCTACAAAAAGAATTTTAAAGGAGAAAAGTGATGTTCGATATTCACTCTTCTGCTGTTACAGTCCTTTTTTTTTTTTTGGTTTGTCAGCATTATGAGCGCTGACATTTCAATAGGGAGTCTAATGTTTAAAATTTTTTTTTTGGTTTGTCAGCACTTGGCATTGTGAGTGCCAACATTTCAATAGGGAGTCTAATGTTTCAGTTTATTATTAAAGCTGTGGGCAGACCAGCAGTATGTAATACTCAAGAATGTTTTTTTTTTTTTCCTGTTTTTAGGAAAAATACCAGAAAGTTCCAAATCTGGGCTGTTATAATATTCGGAAACATAGAATTGTCGTAGATGTTAGCATTTAGTCCAGAACATTAGTCCACCATAACTTATATTTATTTTCATATTTATACTTGAAATGCTTAGAATATATTTTACTTTTATATATATTCAAACTAAATAATTATAAAAAAACCATGGTAATATTCAGAAGTTAGATGTAAAAGTCATGGGTATGATTCACAGATTTAATTGATGAAAGTAGAGATAATTTTTAATAACTATAAGTTATTGTCCCTTGTTATACTGTAGCATTTTATTTCATAATTCCCTTTTCTTACATAAAACTCGTGTGTGTGTGTGTGTGTGTGTGTGTGTGTGTGTGTGTGTGTGTGTGTGTGTGTGTGTGTGTGTGTGTGTGTGTTACAGTGGGCATGCATGTATATGAGGTATTCTTAGGTTATAGCAAATGTCAGCAAATGCTGCCAGCATCCATAAAAATGTATATGTAATTATTTGATTTGGGATATAGTGGGGTACTGCTGATGTAACTAAAATATCTAAATATATTATACTAGATGAAGCTGTTAAAGTTTAAAAAATTGGGGATAACACTAACAGAGTGTAAATAAATGTGTAGTAGTATGGAGAATTTAAATAAATGCAATTATTTTTAAACATCTTTCTTATGTTATAATTTACACAATGACATAGGTACATATTCATTTATAGAAAACAAACTGTTTTCATGCTGTATATAGATATGTTTTCTTTTGAACAATTATTATTCACTCTAACATTACATAAATTGCTCGATTCTTACCTTTCCCTTAAACCTCACTTCTCCTCCTTAACATTATTTTGCATACATTTCTCCCACAAGTTCCATTTATTTGTATGTAATTTTCTCCTTCCCTTTAGTAAACTCCCACTTCCAGTTCTTTTTATCTCTGTTTCAATATTCACTACTTCAAATACAGTTGATTTAGACTTTGATTTCAATTTTCTAGTAATTGTTTTTTTTTAGCAGTCACCAAAATTAAACTTAAGAAGGCCTTACTAGATCCAGGCAATTCAAATCCTGTGTTTCAGCTCAAAGGAATAAATTCCTTCATTACGACCATTTGCTCCTCCAGTGTTTCTGGCGAAGCACTTTGTAGGGAATTTTTTAAATCTACCAACTTGTTACATTCCCCCAAAAAACTTTTCTAATTACCTCTCCTTTACCATCATACTTCCAGCATTTTGGTATCTACCTGAGAAAATATTCTCTGAAGTCTGCTTGCAGTATAAAAAATGCAAAGCAAAAATCATACACCTTCTGGACTTTGTTGCAAACTTGGGAGTCATACATATGTCTTCCCATTGTTCTTTTACAATTTGCCTCTCTGGTTTCTCTCAATTTTTTCTAGCCCTGTTTGTTTGATTTTTAAAGTTATCAAGAAATATTTTAAATGTCCTAATATTTATCTATCCCTTTTTAAGGAGCTCTTTTGTTGTAGACTTAGCTAAAAACTGTACCAGAGCTATTTTTCACTTAACATCCTCCATCCCTATCTCTTTTCCTGCACTCTGATGTTAGTCCCTGCTTGGGAAATCTTTTTCTACCCTGCAGTTCAAACTTCTGCTTTGCCTCATCCTCACTCTATTATCTTTCCTTCTGTAGTTGTTTCCTTCAGATACCTTGGTTTCTTTGCCAGTTTTCTCCAGTAAATTCTAGCCTTTTCTTGCATATTTTCTATACCTCTGCTTGCAGTCATCTCTATTGGCCATATATCCTTTACAACATTCTTGTGTTGGCCTAATTCTTAAAATACTTTCTGCTGCTTTATTAATATAAACTTATATGTGGTGGTGGTAGTGGCAGGACCTGGATCCAAAAAAATATTATTTCCTTTTTTTTTTTTAACCTCCCCCATTTCATTATCATCCCTTTCCACTTTGAGTTATAACCTTCTGCTTGCACTGTGTATATGAGTCTTAACTGCATAGCTCTAAAGTATCTCTTCAAATCAGGTTATCCTAATCTACCATCTTCTATGGGGAGAATCACTCTATCTCTTACTATCTTCTTCGCCCAAATAATTCCTTCAGCTCTTTAATATCCTCCACAGCTTCTCCACTAGTTGATTAAAAAAAAAAAAAAAAAACACCTGACTTATACATAAAACCAAGGGGACTAAAACATTTCCACTGCATTTATCTTATTACTCATATTCATAATCAAGAACCTCCAGTTGGATGACCATGCCCACGACATCCCAAACTGGCCTCCACTGCATGATGAGCCTCAGCTCTCCAGCAAGGCCTTGTTATTGGAGCTATGGTACGAGCTAGGTTGAGAATCACTGTCCCTTCCTTCCCCTGGATGAGGAGGCCCATGCGCAGCTAAGCTGCTAGTTGTACTCTGGTCTCTTGGGCTGATCAGAACTAAAATCTGCAGCACCACCTTACAGTGTAAGATATCTCAAATTGTTCCTTGGGTCCTTCAGGCTTTGTTCACAAGCTAAAAAAGCCTGTGTAAGCTATAAGTAGTCATTGTATTACTTGTTAACAGCGATTGTTTGAGTGTGGGCAGTTTGTAGTTATGTTGCTTCTATGGTCTTCTCAGAAAGAGGTCAATGGAGGTTCTTTTTCGGGAGTAGCTCTAATATCTAAAGCCAGAGTGTATGGATATCCCACTTAAGCAGGGGAAACTGGCAGACATGTGATGGGATATTGTATTTATTCATTTACTGTTTGGTAACTGGGTAGGCTGGTATGAAGACCCTTTTCAGCCACAAGCTGAATGCACAGAAACAAAAGCAAATTACATGAATATTCAAGAAGTATAAGAACAAATGCAAAATCAACACTTCTAGAGGGGTTTTGGAACAAATATGTGCTTGGTGCAGATCCTTGTGCTTGTTACAAAGTCTTATGTATGCGAAAAACAATAAGGATAGAATTAACAGTAAAAACAAAGTTGTTTGCAATATTTACCGAGAGTACATAAAGGTAAAATAAGCTTGGTGTATATAGTAAATGGAAACAAATTGTGAGTGTACAAATAAATTTTGCCCAGTAGTGGTGAAAGAGGAATAGTAACCTATTTAACATTCCTGTACAATTGCCTCATGTACACAGACAACCCTCTCCTCCTCCCACAAAACACAAATACATGTGAGAGATGCAACTATACGGCCAAACTGGAGGCTGAGCTCTCTCAACATAGGACTGGCAAGACCAGTCAGGAGGAGAAGGTTACCACACACACTATAGACCCAGTCTCACATAGTACCATCACAACCTCAAATCATACACATAAACACACAAAGACATACTCGGCGGCTCTGATCAAAAATCTACCAAAACAGCAGAGGCCACCAAAGCAGACACCCAAACAACCACCACCTCAGAACACAACACCTGCAACACATAGACCTCACAGTCAGAGTGTCAAACAGTCACAGCCCTTAAGGCCAAACACAATGCCAGACACACTAGTCATTGGTGACTCCATAGTCAGACACACTGACGTCCCGCTCACCAGACTGAGTAAGGAGAAGGTCACAGTAAGCTGCCTGTCGGGCGCTAGAATCCGCCACATAACGCAAGCACTCAGGTCTCTCAACAGCAGGTACAAATACGACTCAGTCATTGCCCACGCTGGTGTAAAGCGACCTGAGGCGTACCTCCTTGGACTACATGAAAAGAGACATTGAGGAGCTCTCTGATTATGTAGCCCAGGCAGGTATGACCCTGACCTTGAGCAGTATCCTACCTTCACCAAGAATGATGCCACAATACAGAGATAAGATGATCAGCTTTAACAATTGGCTTAAACTCTGGTGTCATTCAAAGGGGATCCAATGTCTGTCTGCCTGGGATGACATGCTGGACAAGCCACGCTGCTTCAAGGGACGGCTTGCACCTGTCACCCTGGGATTCCGGATATTGGCAAAGGCTCTTGCCACCCCATAGTGCCTTTTTAGGCAAGGTTCAAATTCTAAACCTACCACCCTAGAACACAAAAAAGGAAAAAAACTAAGGGTAATGCTGCTCAATGCCAGAAGTCTAAATCTCAAAATGCACGCACTCGAGGCCCTTCTCAGTATGGAGAACATCAATGTCTGTGCAGTGACAGAAACCTGGTTCAAGGCTCCTGAGAGCACCCCAGCACTATCAGGTTTTACCTCTTATCATGCGTTCCGGCCGCAAAATCCGGACAATACCAAGAAAGGAGGGGGGGTATCCATATTCATCAAGGACACCCACACCTCAAGACTGGTGGCAACGCACGATGCATCGGAGACCATCCAGGTGCAATTAACCATAGGCAAGACTGCTCTGCAAATTGTAGCATGTTACAGGCCACCCTCACAAACTCAGGAACCTCACATGGCCTTCCTGAAAACACTAGAGGGGATAAATGTATCACCAAACACCATCATACTAGGTGACTTCAATTACCCTAATATAGACTGGGAACACTACTCAAGCCCAAACACCCTAGCCCAAAAGTTCCTGGAATTCATAAACTCAAATGCCATGGAACAACTAGTCACCATCCCCACAAGAGGAGAAAACATACTTGATCTCATCATCACGAACATGGGAGCACAATGTTCAACACCGAAGTATACCCCTCACTGGTGAGATCAGATCACAAACTAATCTCGCTGGAGGTCCTCATCCCACCCCACCTGAAATAAAAGACCACAGTAAAGAACTTCTCGAAGCCGACTTTACACTTCTAAAGACTAATGTGGTCTCCTTTAAGGCCCCGAGCGCAGAAAACAGTACTCAAGCCGCTGAATCACTTACAAATGCCTTCTACCAGCACCTGCAGGACTGCATGGATAAGGCAATCCCAAGCAAAACAAAGACTCTTTGTACCAAAGGCAAGCGTCCAGTCTGGTGGACCCCAGCCATAAACAAACTCTACAACAAAAGGAGGAAGCTACTACAAGATAGAGCAAAATCCTTAAAAGGTAAGACACCCTTGATCACTATAAGTAAAAAACTAAGAGCTCTCATAAAATCATCCAAAGCAAATTTTGAGAGAAAAATAGCTAAACACTCAAATGACAATCATAAGGCCTTCTTTAGCTATGTTAGAAACCTGGGAGGAAACTCCCAGATATGCTCAGAACTAGTTCAAAATGATGTGAAGATTACTGATCCTACAGACATTGCCAACATACTGGCTGACAGGTTCAGTGCAAACTTCTCCCCTCCCCAAAGGAGAGATATCTATACCAAGCGATTGCAGCCCCCAAACATCTCCAACGCCCAAGTGAGAACTGCTCTCTCCAAAGCAAAAAACACAGCATCCATGGGACCTGATGGTGTCCCCGGCTGTGTGCTCCACGAACTCAACGAGGAATTAAACCCACAGCTAGGACAGCTGTTTAATCATAGTCTTACCTCTGGATACATTACCCAGGGAGTGGCGCACTGCAACTGTGGTCCCACTTCACAAAGGCGGTGCCTCCACCGACCCTGGAAATTACCGGCCCATTAGCTTGACAAGCCTTATCTGCAAAGCCATGGAGAGGATCATAATGGACCTCATAAATAAAGACATAGGGAATTTGCAGACTTTGGATCCATCCCAGTTTGGCTTTGTCAAAGGCAGATCATGCCTTCTAAACTTGGTTGACTTTTTCGAAACAGTCACCAAAGCCATTGATGAGGGTAAGGCAGTCCATACAGCCTACCTCGATCTGGCGAAGGCCTTCGATACAATACCCCACTCGGGTATCATTGAAAAACTCATCAGCTTAAATATTAACCCATACATCACAAGATGGGTTGCAAACTGGCTGAGTGACAGAACCCACAGGGTCAGAGTTGCTGGCGCCATGTCAGACTCAAAGCCTGTCACAAGTGGTGTACCACAGGGCTCAGTCCTGGGCCCATTCTTGTTTGGCATCTACTTTTCCGAAGTACAAGCAAACAAAGGAGGGTTATGGCTGACAAAGTTTGCAGATGACTGCAAACTCTGCGCCATAGTAGAAAACACATCTGACACAGATATCCTTCAGAAGGGTCTCACAGAAACGGATAACTGGTGCCAGAGTCATGGCCTAAAGTTAAATGCCAAAAAATGCATAGTCATACCCTTCGGGAAAAACAAGGTTACCCCTAGCTACCAAATAGGTGGCAATCCACTGAGCACAGAAGAAGTTATCAGGGACCTGGGGACCCAGGTTGATAGTAGTCTGTCATTCGACACCCATGTAGCTAAAGTAGTTAGAAAGACCTTCTACATTGCCCACCTTATCATGAAGGGATTCTCATCTAGATCAAGGGAGGTCATAGTCTCCCTATACTCATCACTCATCAGACCAATGATTGAGTACAATGCCCCATTCAGAATGTATCTGACCCGACACTTGCAGCAGCTGGAGAGGCCACAAAAGTTCCTCACTAAAAGGATAAAGGGTCTCAAACATCTGTCCTATGCTGCCCGACTGAAAGAACTCCAGCTCTATTCAGTCGCACCGCTTGCTCAGAGGTGACCTTTGCCTAACATACAAGGCCATGTCAAACCCAGATTTGATGAATATGCTTCACCTCAAAAATCTAGATCCGTCAGAGCCACAAGGGCGGGAGACTTAAACCTCGACACGGCTATTAATAGGACGTGCTGGAGGGATAGATTCATCACCCAAAGACTCCCTATGCTGTGGAATAAAATCCCGGTATATGTGAGGCAGAGCACCTCGCTGGCCTTGTTCAAGAGAAATCTTGACCAATGGATGGGAGATCGCAGATATACCCCAGGGATTACCTCAGTGTCACTGCTCGACAGAGGCACAGCAAAATAATGGGTATAGTTCCCCATACTAAAGGGGTGGCGTAAGCCACAAAACTATGGGCTAGGCTTGTAAATGCCCTCGGGCAGATAGCCTATGAACCTATGAACCTACAAACGTAGGTGTCCTTGGCTCCACCCAGTATAAATTTATGCATTTTTTTCTATGTGCTAGTTTAAGCATATATAAAATTTAACTACTATGGTTTTGGAGCGCCTCAGATAATTTATGATGATTTTTGTAATGATATGTGAAACACTTGAAATATTCACAAATGTTCTTCCTTTAATGTGAACTGCTATGCTGTGGCAGTATGGCATTCTGCAGTTTCCTGACAGGGGTGCATTCTCATTATTTTCATTTAACGGGGTAGTTGCAAGTGTTTTATTTTGAGTGCCAAATTATCTAGGAAAATCTTTATCTGCACCTCCTCAGTGGAGGCAAACCAGCTAGCAACTGGTTGTTAGGTTTCAGCTGCATCACATGTTTAAATGCAGTTTGATAACTGAATTGTGTTTCCTTATACAGTGGAGAGTCGATTATCCAAACTGATTGGGAGCAAGGGTATTTTGGATAATCAAACATATAATTTGAACCGGATTAAAAGCTTCTAAAATCTTGTTTTTTTTCTGCACACAGGAAAACACTTTTCAACCATTCAGCGATTCCAGTGGACAAAAAAAATATTTTTCACACAAGAGCTGGCTACAAGCTCAAAAACATGCTCAAGTGAATATGTATAATGTTTACATATTCAGAAACTTTGGAAGGCTAGTTCTGATAATTGACATTTCAGATAATCGAGACTCTACTGTATGGTCTTGTGGGTTGGCATATGTTGACATCTTTGGAAGGGGTGTGTCTTAAAAGCGCTTGACTTTTATCACATTTTAAAACACATTTGTTATTTTTTTTCTGCACATCATGTTAGTGGCATTTATTTAATTTACAGCCATCATTTCCTCCTCCCTCTCCACTGTCCCTCTGACACTGTGCCCTCTCTCCAAACCCATTTCAGCAGTATCATATGAAAGCACCCTGTCACAGCTCTGTCATGCTATCCAGTGTTTCTTGAGCTTGCCTGAATTCATTCCACTTAGTGCTAAAGCTGTAACTTAACTTGTGAACATCATTCTGTCAGGGTATTTAGAAGTGCTCTGTCATGCTCCTTTGCATGCTTGTTTGCTGCACTTGATTTTGGGGTGGGTAAGAGCTTAAGATTTCCCAATATCTTGCGAAACATCAGAGGAAAGGCACGCAGAACTGCTACTAATGGGAGATATGTTAAAAGTCGCAGTGTATTTTGATGTTACTGTACATCATGTCTATTGCAAAGAAATGTAAAAATCCAATGTTAGTGTGAGATGACTACAAACCATGTACCCCGTGGTTGTGTTTGCTGTGGTAGTTTGAATGACCCCAGCCTGCTGTTATGGGGAGATAGATGTGAGATCTTCTGTAGAAGGAAAGTCATGAAGGCTAGAGTGATGCAGCTTGGAAGATGGGCTATGTATGCTAAAGACAGTGATTTCAGGAGTGGGACTTCAAATGTAAAACATGTTAGAAAGCTTAAATACAGATAAGTATGGTTCTGTCAGAGTAGAAAGCACTATAACTGATTACAAAGGTGTAATTGTTTTTAAATAATACAAAATAAATCATGTCTTTCTTGCACATGGGAAATAGTTTATTTAAAGTTATAATAACCTCCTATTTTAGACTGTTATGATTAAATCAGGGGCTGTATTGCGTGTCTGCATGAGAAGGAATAATGACAGACTGTGATGTACAGCCATGAGATACAGACTTTGAAATACATTCTCCTTTTAGAGATTAATGAGTTTGCAGATGAAGTATAACATTCTTTTAATGAAGCAAGGCTGGGTGACATCTGTTGAATTGCTCTTCACTGAGCATGTAATACAATACTGTTCAACATTTGCACTAATCAGCTAAGAAGATGGTTATCTAAAGCCTGAGTTTCCCTTTTAAAAATTTATCTAAGGGTGTCATTCTCCGCCTATTGCAATTGTGAATATTCTGTGTATTGCTTCCAGCAGTGATTTTTATTTGAATGAAATATTGACTTCCTGTCATACACTAGCTGTGGGTAGCTTGTAAGTGTGTTCGCTTTTAGCATGCCAGCAAATCTGTCTAGCATTTATATAAGTACAGTGGTGCAAAATGTAGTTTTCCATATGCCAGCTACTGCTGCTGCAGTCAGAATTACATTTGTTAGTTTTGTATTAGAACAAATCCAAGGCAAGACATAGCTTTTCTTCAACCCTTTACCCCCTTTTTTAATCCCTTTCCACTGTAATGGGCAAAGATTTAAAAAAAGGAATTTTGCTCAGAGCTGAAGCAAGAACACAGGAAAGAACTCTGCAAATATTATCATATCTTGGAATATAGAAATACTTTCTTAGGATTTCAATGTTTCGGCATTTAGCTGTGTAACAGTGTGCCATTCCCACCTACTCTGCAGTGACATCAAATGAATCTTTAACTCTTGCTGGAGAAGAGAAACCATCTTACTTTATGAACTTTTTAAAAACTTAGTAAAGAATCATTGAAGTATGATCTTTAATAGTATATTAAATAGAAAATCTGAAGGAGTTCTGGCAACTTTGTTTAAATTATTTTAGAACACTGTATTAATAAATGCAGTTTGAGAAAGTGGTGAGACAATTGCAGGCAATATTCTATAAAAACTAAATGCTCATAAACTTGCAATTTTGCTAATAGAACCTCAGTACTTTTTGGAGTTTGCATCCCTGAGTAAGAGTTTTGGCATCCACGTGTCACATGATGCTGACAGAAGCAAGCTTTTAAGTCAGCAAGCCCTTTCCAGAGAGGAAAAAAAGTGGAAATGGAATGTTAACCACTGAATACAAGGAAAAGCTTTACTAAGGAGAGGTCTGAATCTGTACGTCTCTGAAGCATGGTCTGTGTTTGGAGTGACCTGAGCTTCTGTCAGATTGAAGATAGTCTTAGATGGTGCATTTTATAAATGTAGTCTGTCACAATCTGCAGGAATCCTGTTAATATCTTTTGTGTTTGAAAATCGCTGCTTCATTCTTGAATGAAGATTGCCTTAAAAAAAAAAATGCTGTACGTTATACTGTTCTCTGTATGCAGACCTACATAAGCAGCAATGAACTCTTCTGACAAGCTGCAGAACTCCAAGTTCCGGTCACTTCTGTATAGTCTCTGGGTTGCATGTCAGCCTAGCTGTTTTTGGCATCCATTGAGACTTTGTTAAGCTTTACTCCTTCTAGTATCAGCTGAGTCGGGGGTCTCACAGCAATTACTGCTCACAGTTGGCATCTCTCTTTTTGGGAAGGTAATGCTGTCCCTCTCATCCGTCACCATTACCTGCCTTCTGCAGTTTAATGGGCTTGTGATGGTCATTGAAAACAGCTTGGAACACCACCTCCCCCCACCCCCAACATATGATGGCTTTAATTTTAGGAAGCTGACACACCTAGATCACGCTATCAGGTTAAAGCAACATCTCGACATTGTACCATTTTTTTCTGGCTAATACATTACTGGCTTTAACAGCATATTATTTTTTCTGTCTTATATAAACAGCTATTTAATTTTCAACAGAATGCATTGACTTTTAGCTCAGCAGTGCAAATGCATCTTGGTGAGAACTCTATGCTACCTACCACTTGGCACAAGCGCTTGTGCCTTTATAATGAATCTGTTGTGCACACCCAGTGTTTGTAGCCCTGTGATGCCTTTATGACATCAGTTAATTTATAGATCTTGATTAGCACTGATCAGTAATCAAGAAAACTGATTAGCAATCACTTGGCTTTGAGCAGCAGCTTCAAAAATGATTACTTTTGATGCTATCAGACTTGCATGTATTACTTTATAAGTAAGCAAATTAGTTGTTTTCTAAAGTTTTTTTTTATTTTTTTCTCCTGTTTACATAATCAGACAGATTTTTCTAAAGGAAGTAAGTGAAGTAAAAACATCGGCAGGGTGCCTTAAAAAGCATTAAAAAAGTTAAATTTGTTCTGCTTCATTTGGCTGTGTTCCCACACTCTCTGAATGAAATTTAGAAAACCCTGGTTTGTGTCAGTACATCAGGTCTGCATTTTACTAAGACACTTTCTGGGCTAAAACTACTGAAATGTAAGATGTGTGGATAGTTGAACAGCCCAGACTGTTTGCCTAACCCTGTCCTGCTAATTTAAAAGCACCTCTGGCAATCCTTGCAGCTTTTCGCTCATTCTAACCTCAAGCCCTTAAACAGCTGCTGCAAAATTCTCTCTACAACATCAGATGAATGTCAGCAGTCCGAGCAGGAGACCAGAGCATTTTTTAATCCTTAGTGCCTCCCATAACCATCACAGATGGCCCTTCTCAGCAAAGCTGACCTTCAGCTGGTCGTGAACTGATTGACAGGAAACATTTTGGTCAGCAGTAAGTGCTGTGAAGCTTTCTGTTTCCCTTATGTATGCTGGCTTTGTTTTAGCCTATGAAGCTTGTTTACTTTATGCAAGGAACAGAGGTCAGGTTGGGACTGACACAGAGGAACAGACAAACTTTCTGAAACAAAGGGACTGGACAGAAAGTACTGATGGAAGCATTTATTCAGAAAGTTTACTGGCAGACAAAACTGATTTTACTGGATGCCAGACCAGATACTGATTTCTGACTGTCATGGATCTTGTATTTTTAGATGGATGAATGTGTTGAACACCTAATTCTTTGGGCCCTGACAAGTGAGATCTGTGATCTAATTATCAGGTAGCAAGCCAAGGTCTAGAGTAAAGACTTTCACTTCCTTTCCCCTCTGAAATGATGACTACCTTGGCTAGCACTTCTCTGCAGTAAGGCAGAGCCCTACATGGCTGACCTTAAAAAACATCAAACGGCACTTGCACAAGACTGCTGCTGTTGTCTTTGGAGTAGGTGTACAACCCCTATAAATTCTACCACTGTAAGCATGATATTTAGGATTGACTAGGACATTCCAATGCACACATATAAATCAGAATCTGACCCCGTGGCTAGATCGCATAGTCAGCACTGTGAGGCTGGTTTCGTGGCTCTTTTTTCTGCTTTCACTGCCTGCTGAGCATTCCCCCCTCCAAGGCAAGTTGGCCCGTTTATTCGCTCTTCACCAGAGCATGAGCTAATTGAGAGGGTTGATCATTAAAGCAGCCACTGGTGTTTTTATGTATTTTGTGTTGCCCTTGCCTCACTGCATGTCCAGTAACATAATGCAGCATTGGATGTGTACTGGGCATCAGGGCAGAGCTTGTCACTCATTTCTGTAGATGACTTGACCACTCAAGACTAGTCAGTTCACCCAGTAGCCAATGTCCTCATATGGCTTCAGTTTCTACTGGAAACTCTACCTTGGGAGTATGCACCCTGGGCATGTGTCCCTACACCTACCCCCCCTCCAAAGGATGCAAACCAGCAGTGTTACATTGTGCATCCCTTCTCTATATGAGCTAGTAGACTTCTGAGCCACTAGTTAAACTCTATTTACCTCGGGCTTAGTCAAGGTTTTAATGCTGTACACCAAAAGAGCTGGGCAGTTCTTGGCCAGGCTGAGGGTAGCTTAACAACATCTACATGCAAAGCACAGAAGCCTAATTCGAGAAGCCATGATAATTAATCAGTCCTATACCTAATATGGGAAGAAGACAGGTGAATAAATGGTATAACTGAGCTGACAGTATCACATATATTCATACAACAGATTAATCCTTTAAAACTTTGAATCATCAGCTTTACTGCACCTTGTAGTTAGAGTACTAAATTGTTGTAGAATATTTATTTATTTTGCATTTATTAACCCGGTAGGTACACTGATCTGAAAACCCATTTCAGCCATGACTTGGGCTTAAAAGGCAAGAAAGAATTACACATTACAGTCGCTTCCAAACATTAGTACAAGTGCATAAGAAAATAAAATAATACACTTGTTCTTCAAAGGTAATGGCATTACAAGTAATTACTATAATATTCAGTTACAAAATGTCATTTACGTTAGAATCAGGTATTTGCAGACTTAAGTTTTTATGAATCAGAAACAACAAAAGTTTCTATTCAGAATAGTTGTCAGACAGGTACTTGGCTCTTGGTGTGCGATTAAGACATTCAGTCATAGAGCTACTTTAGAAGTAAGAAAAAAAGAAAACAAAAGAAGAGAAGAAAAAATGTGTATCGTTGAGTAGTAAGCAGTGTGTGCCCAGTGCGTTAAGTACCTCATGCTAGAAATCTAGAGGAAGTCAACAGATTGGCTTGTGGAGTATTTCCAAGTTGAGTGGAGCTAAACTGAACACCTTTGAACTTCTTAGAATTATATTTTATGGGTCCAAGTGCAACTACAAGTTTATTCAAGTACTTGAACCCAGAGTTCATATAATAAAATACAAGTAAGTTGGGAAAACCAGTGTGTTATAAAATACAAATAAGTTAAGAACATGGGGACTAAAATAATGTGTATGTGAAACAGTGAAATAGAATTAAATAAAAGCTACATAAAAGAAAACAAGGATCATTGGTATCAGAACTGTATCATGATGAAGCAAAAAGGTAATCATAGGCTGGGCCAAATAAATGTGACTTTTAGGAGTGCATGAAGCCAGCCAATGTTGGAGACCCTCACAACCAAGTATGCAGTGGGTTCTAGAGGTGCAGATCGTGATCTATTAATGTACAAACCATGGAAGATTCAAACCACGTGACTAGAACCATTAATGGTCTCTGTAAGGCATAGCGCAGAAACACATTCATCTGGTACCATGTCAGCAAATCCTGCAGATAGAAGGAACCTAGTCCAAGCAGGTCTAGGTAGACCATGATTAGAAATTTATAGATGGTTCAGTGCCTTACTAGAAGCCAATGCAGTCCACATACAACTGGTGTAACATGGTGGTCCTTCAAGAATCCATTTAGTAGCTGAGCTGCAGAATTTTGTACACTGCAGGGACATACACTCGGAATCTTGAAGCCCCAGTTATATAGTGCTGCAGCACTCTAAATGGGAGGAGACTAGTGCATCCCGAATTGTAACAAAATCACATAGTGGGATAAGATACTTCATAAGAATGATGCTTCTGAGAATGAAATAAGAGGATTTCACAGTTGCTGTAATTTGATTCTTTCACATCATTCTGTCATCAGTAATCACTCCCAAACCATGCACCTTAAAAGCATTGATATTGGGGGAGAAAACTAGGGATAAAAAGTAAGTGTGGCATGGATGACCCATGCACTTAACACGTTTATGACATTGTCTAAGCCAGTTTTCAACCATATGGTAATGGCTGCATTGCAAGTCCTGTTTAGCAGCTGACACAGTCTGCTGTTGGAATGAGAGGTTCCTGGAATGTCTGCATTCCAAGTCCTATTTAGCAGCTGACACAGTCTTTTGTTGGAATGATGGAAGCATAGGAGTGGTACTAGAAACTTTGCAGTTGGTTAATACATTCTGGAGGAAGCATGTAGACGGTGAACAAACATGAACAAAGTGGGAAGTATTTGAGCTGCCACAGCCAAAAGAGTAGGACTGAGAGGAATCAGCTCCCTCACAGTACTAGCTGTGATCATCCAGAAAGGTAGGAGGCACACCATTCTAAGGTTACTCCAGAGAGGCTACAATAATGCTGCAAATGATGCAGCAAGATGGAATGCTCCATTGTGTCAGATGTCAAAGAGATATCAACAGGGACCAGTGTTGTGTCTGGATCAAAACCTGGATTGTAAAGCAACATTTTTGTTGTTATCTCTTTCATAATATTGCAGTTGTTGATAACACCCTTGAGAACCTTCAAGGATCAACATAGGTTTACAGGTCTGTTTGGACAGTTTACAAAATTCTTCCTGCTCTTAGCAATGGAAAAAGACATGTATGCTAGGTGACTTACTTGGTTCTGAGGCTCAATTTGCTTTTGATGTACCCATACCTGGCAAGACATCCTGCTGGTGAAACTTCAGCTTTAATTACAAAGACATGCATCTGGAGCATGGCTTCATTCCGAGTCGGACTTTCCCAGTTAACAAACGTTAAATAAATAAACGATGCTGACAGTATATTTTGATCTGAGCTTTTGGAAGGAGGTAGCGCATTACTCACCAATTCATGTAGTTAATATCTGGGGAAAACTGCAGAGAGAATGATAATCAAATCATATCGTGTTGTTATATAATGATAATCAAATCATATCGCGTTGTTATATAATGATAATCAAATCATATCGCGTTGTTATATAATGATAATCAAATCATATCGCGTTGTTATATAATGATAATCAAATCATATTGCGTTGTTATATAATGATAATCAAATCATATCGCGTTGTTATATAATGATAATCAAATCATATTGCGTTGTTATATAATGATAATCAAATCATATCGCGTTGTTATATCAGAATTCTTTGTTGCTTCCAACGTCTAGTTCTCTTATTGTTTTATAGTGCACTAAGTGTAGAAAAGACCTTCAATGAACTGCCTGCAGTGTTTTGTGTTATTGCTTATCCAAGAGCAGCAGCTTTACTATGACTACTTCATCATCTGGAGTGCAGTTGTGTTTTTCAATTTACCTGTACATTTCTTCATCTTGATTTATTTAATTTCCATTTGTTAACCAAGGCAGTCGGCAAAAAGCTATTTTTTAGCTCAAGAAGCAAAGCTCCACAGTGAAACATGATTAATGTAATACCAAAAAGAGATGTACAGACATCAATAGTTGGGTACAAATTATAAAGTACAATTACAAAACATTGTAAAAACACTTGCTGCATCTTTAGTGATCACTTTTAAATGACAAATGATTTAATTGCATAGAATGTGTCAGAATACACACACACACACACACACTTTCTGATAACCCACCTTATTCTTTACAAGGCCATGGAGATGCTAGAGGCAATCCTGGTAGACAGTAGACATGAAGTTTGAAGTTCATACTTGACAGGATTCATGGGTTTATACTAGGCCATCAACATTTAGGGCCCTTATAAGCCAAGCTGTGCAACCCAAATGTGACCCAGAAATGTGATTTGTATAGGTGATAATTTATAGACGGCCTTTGTCCATCAGAGACATAGCAGACAGACCAGGGAAGAATTTCCAATTACCGAACCATTGGTCCAAGTTTACTTAAAGAGGGATAGGGATGAGCTCTGCTGCAAATGGATGGGGAGCCTTTTCTAGGGAATGGGAATTCTCTGAGAAGCATATCTGCCTCTCCAACATGTCCTATTTATGTCTCAAGAAAAATGTAGGTCTTTTAATCTAGTAGTTCTGATGCTGTTTGTTTTGCGGATGTGCAAAAGGTTCATCAAAACAGGATCCAGAGATGCCTTGTATGCCAAGCAAAGATCACATCTCAGAAGTCTGTATGATACTGAGTAAAGAGACAGGGCTTTGAGACTATGAGCATAGGACATTGTGTCTACTAGCTGTATTCTTGCTTTAAGGAACCTTTGCGGACATTCCAATTGCTGCATGTGTCTGTTCAGGTACATACCAATGGGTCTGATGAGGGCAGAGTACAGTGGTATGATGACCTCTCTGGACCTAGATGCCATGCCATTGCTTATAAGTTGAGCAACATAGAAGGATTTTCTTACTACATTGGGCACATGCTGGTTGAAGCCTAGGTTACTGTTTACATGAGTTCCAAGGTCCTTGACTAGTGAATCAACTTTTAAGGGGTTTTTACTGATAACATAGTTTCCCAGGGTGGCAGACTTCCCAAAAGGTTCTATAATGCATTTTTTATTATTGAGTTTTAAGCCATTGCTTATGCACCAAGCGTTTGTCTGTATAGAATTCAGTGGCTGCTCCCAGTTTGCAGTCATCTGCAAACTTTGTCAGCCATAGCCTTTGACATTGGCTTTGACATCTGAGAAGTAGATGCCAAAGAGGAGTGGGCTCAGCACAGAGCCCTGGGGGACTCCACTGGTGACCGACCTCTTTGTGGAGGTGGTCGTACCAATTCTAACCTTCTGGGTCCTGTCAGTGAGACATCTAGCTATCCAGCTTGTTATAAAGGGGGTTATACCTAGTTCCATAAGTTTGTTGATAATGCCCAAGTGGGGTATTGTATCAAATGCTTTAGCTAGATGTAGGTAGGCAGTATGCACCATTTCCCCCCATCCATTGCCTTAATGATATTTGCAAAGAAGTCCATCAGATTCATTAAGCATGACCTTCCTTTGATGATGACAAACCAGGATGGATCCAGTCAGTATCTGGAGGTCTCCAATGTCCTTGTTGATAATTTCCATTATAATTATTTTAGTTTCCAGGATCTGTTGTACGTCCACCCTTATGAATAGGGATGACTGTTGCAGTCCTCTATTCATGTGCCACAAAGCCTGTTTTAAGACTATAGATAAATAATGACTCCAGGGGTCCAGATAAATCATATTTTAGACTATTCAAGAGGCATCCTGGGATGTTACTGGGGCTCATTTAGACCTTGTTCTTGGCTTTAGTGATTGCAGCCAATATGTGCTCCCAGAATGCACATACTCACACATTTGCAGATTGCATGCTCACCTACAGGCAGCTTTAAAGATCACTAGTCAACCTACTGTTGACCTTTAGGAGGTCGGAGGAACCCAAAGCACCCTGAAAGATTGCCATTGTCCTGTCATTGTGTTTAGGCTTGGAGAAGAGCGAGAAGGTGAGTAATGGTTGTCATCTCTTTTCTCCAAACTTAGCGTGATCTTGGAGTTCATCGCTGTGTAGTTTGGGGGGTATGGGGGCTTGGCACCATTTCAGGGGGTGTACAGGGAGCTTGCCCCTGCACTTTTTGTGTGTTTTACGAAGATGGGAATGTCACTGTTTTGACTAGTGATCTCCCAGGGTTTTAGATGTTTTGGGCTTAAATAATGCATGTCTATAAGTGAAACATGATTATTCATAGCGGACCTGTCTAGGAACACTTCCAGGAACTAGATCTGAAGGCTAATGTTGTGTGCTACATGATGAAATTATCTCTGCACTCTGTTTCTCAGCTGTTTGAGTCCAGCATAGTCTCTGCCATGCCTGTGTACAAAACATGGGGTCTTGTATGAGAGTTTGCAAAATGTCAACCCTCAACAGTAGACAGGTGCTTAGAAAACAGACCTGCAGTTTTGATTAGGCTAGTTGTGCTTTTGTATACAGCTGACACATTAAACCTTAACTTCACCATCATTTTGAAAGCCATGGAACAGTGTATTTTACAGATCATCATACTCTTTGAAAGCCACACTGTACTTCTAACAGGCAGGTTCTACAAGTAAAATATTTTTTTAAGTCTGTAAGCTCTTATTTTATATCTTACAGTAAAGCTTGTATACTTTCCTGAAGAAATCGGTTACTTCTGCAGTAACATTTTAATCAAAAATTGATCCATGTTTACCTCATCACTGCTGCATTTTAATCCCACCTCAGCAGAAGGTGGTGTCATAATATTCAGTGATCAGTGCTGTACAAAGTATGGCCTTTAATGAATATGGTTTAGTGTAGGTGCGGTAGAAGAAAAACTTAGTGCTAAACTGATGACTTTTCAGTAGTTGGTTGTAAAACAGTGCAACTGTTAAAATAATAAGACCAAATAAACAATAATACTGTTTTTTGGTCTTTTATTGTTGTTTCAAAAATGAGTATGATTTCATAGTTGGTGTTTCTGTTCTCTTACTTTCTGTACCTTTTAACATGTGAAGATTTTCTCGGTATGCCTTCTGTGTTTTACATGTCACTTACTGTCTGTGAGTTCACTGATTGGCTCACTCGATGTTCATAAATATAGCTGCTTTGTTCATAAACTGATGTGCATGTTTTGGATTCTGTATGAATATTTCTAAGAAACAGCTTGTGTGTATGCTTTAAATAATTAAACTTTTTAATCAGAAGAAAATATGTGTCATATAAACTAGCGGAAAACATCTAATCACCCTCAGATTGTGAATTCCTTTTTAAATTAACTTGTTTGCACTGAATCATTTCATTTACCTGGCTAGAAAATAGTCTGTTTGTTAAAATGTTTAGCTGGAAAGCAGAAATGTGAAAACCTGCTTCAGCTGGGGGTTGTGCTCAATGCTGGAATTCTTCTTAATAAGCTGAAACTTTCCCATCTAGCCTTGGTTAACAGTTGGGTGCAGCGACTTTACTCAGGGGGTAGACATCTTAATGTTCGCATAATTATAATGTAATTATTTTGTAATATGGGATCAAAATTCTGCATATCCCAGCATTCTTTCACACATAGAGGGAAAGTTTCAAGTGTGAATGTTTACTTCCAGCATTTCAGCAGCAAGTTGCCTACTGCTTTTGTAGTGTATATTTTTACAGATTTTACTCTTTCAACAGTGAGTCAGACTTCATCAGTTTGAAAACCTAGTGAGGTGATGTCTGGCCTTGAACCAAGAGCAACAGTGGTAGGCAAATGCTTGCTGTTCTCTCTGCCAACACATAAACACATTTCCAGTGTCAGGCTGTCAAACATGGTGGTTTCAAATGGTTTACTGTAGAAGGCAGAGTCTGATGAAGAGCATCCGTGTGGCTGGTATGGCTTAATAGTTACACACACAGCTCTGGGCCAGCAGATTAAAGGTTTGAGTGGAAACTGTACCAACATCAAAGGTAGAACGAGACCTGGGGGAAGTTGGATCATATCATCTAAAGGTAAGCAAGCAGTGCCACAAAGCAGCAAAGTAGGCAGGTGGAGTAAATGCAGAAACAGAAAATAGTATCAGCAGGAGAAAACAATAAGTTATCTGTTGCTGTAGATAACCGCTGAGACTCCTGTCTACTGTATGTAGTTTTGGAGGTCGCACAATAGTAGCAGCTAAGAGGAACGCAGTAATCAGAAAGAGTATTTTTTGTGAGGAGCCAATAAAAAAATGAAGAGCTTACAATGTACTGTCTAAATGGCTGGAGGTGGGGGTGGATACAAAATCTAGGGGGGGTTGAAGATATTACATAGTTCAATAGTAGCTGGAGGCCTTAAAAACAGACTTGCATGACAGACCTGCAATTTTGATTGTTGTCAGTACTGTTGTCATAATTTTTTTTTTTTGTGTACAAGAGGATACAGTTCCATAATTTGAAGATTCAGGGTGGAAAAATGGGAAGATTTTTGTTTTTTTATTTTTATTTTTTAACTGTAAGGATAGTAGTTGGTGCCTTCCTGGGGATGTGGTAGCACAAAAACAATATAAAAAAAATGCAGAGGTCAAACGTAATACAAATTCTTATGGTAGACACCAAAAAAAGTAAAATGTTTGTTAAGAAGGAACTGCAGCAGGGAGCTGGGCAGTGCTTGGGATTAGGAAGGTTTACCTGCTGGCAGAATTTACGTTTCTTTGTTTTACTTTGACACATGCAAAGAAGCTGGCATGTATGCCCATAGCTTTCATTGTACATTAGATTTAGAACCATGCTGTCTCTCTGGATATTATGGAACAAAATAAATACCATCTTTTTCTTTACCTTCATTTCTCAGGAATACCCCTCTGCTAAGCTACTTAACATAATTTTATTTTATTCTTTATGTCATCTAACCCTATCAGTTCTTTGAAAACAAATGCTGAAGAAGTGGAGGCAGGAACCGACTTGACAGATTTTTATTTTCTGGGGCTGAAACATCTCTGCAGATGGACGGTTATTGCAGCCATAAAACTACAAGACTCTTGCTTCTTAGAAAGCTATGGCAAATCTGGATAAGATTTTAAAGAGCAAATGCATCACATTATCCCATTGTGAGCAAAGGCCAATGTAGTCAAAGCTATGTTTTTTCCAGTAATAACATGTACGTGTGGAACTGGACTATAAGGTTATGTATTGGAAAAATCAGTACTTTTGAAAAGGGATGCTGCAGAAAAAATTAACAGTTTCATAGACTGCAGGAAGATCAAATCATTCAATACTTAGGGGAAGTAACCCAGACTGGTCACTGGAAGGTCTAATACTAAAACTAAAAGTTGATGCTTTCAGCACATAATGCAGAAACAGCATTCACTAAAGAAAGCACTTATTCTGGGAAAGATCACAGACAAAAAAAAGAAGGAAGAAGCAGAGACTAAGATGGATATACTTCATTACTGAAGTACTGAATATGAATTTGCAAGAAATTAAATAAGCAGTTTGTTGGCAGGCCTAGTGTGCTAAAATCCATGAGATCATAAAAAATGGACTTGACTAAATGGCAATGGCAAACAAAAAACAGCTTGTGACACCTGTTGGTGTCATTGTCCATTTAGTAGACTATGCTGCTTCACACTGGCTAGCAGTGAACCTTCTACACAACCCTGAAGAAAGACTACCATTGCATACCAGGAATAGCCAAGCCTCAATTTATGTTTCCTGTAATCTGTACAGGAACTGGACTAGAGTGCTTCAGAGATGAGGAAGAACGCAGGTGGAATTCCAGCCATGTTCTTACTCTACACTCCATCAAAGTGCATTTTGAATTAAGTCATGGAAACATCCAAACATATCTCCATAAATGGGAATTTGTTTTTAGCTCAGTTCCAGATATTTGCCTTGCTGTACTCCTTAGAAATACTGCAGGCATCATGAACTATGCCATGACATCATCACTGTCATCGGTCAGTCTCTTAACACTGTTTCCATCACACCACCCACAGATATGAGAACTAGGTTCCTTTTCTGACTGCAGCTCTTACTACACTTTGGGTCCACACAGTTTGTTCCTCGGCTCCAACAGTGAAGACTTATGGCTATAGCTGACATGATGCTTACTTTCATGATCAAACCTCATAGAGTACTGTTGATCAGAGGACATTAAGCACAAGTCTGTGTAAAAGCAGCACTAAGGCTAGAGAAGCATTTCAGTGGGATCTTGTCTTCTGTTTACCTAATAGTTATCTCTGTACAAGTGGAAATTAGTCTTAAGTCATTCCTTCTTTATATTCATGTTCAACATACACAAATTAGCTTTTAATTTATTAAATAATTTCCCAATATGCTTTGATTTTTTTTTATTTCTGCACTTTTGTTTCAAAGATGGGAAAGACTCTCTAGTTATGTGGTGTAGAGGGATTATACCCCTGACTGCAACCCAGATGGCCTGAGTTCCATAGTGACATGGGTGCTAGAAGAGCTGTGCTAGGGAGAGTGGGAGCAAATGGCCACTGCTGCCTCTACCTATCCGGAGGGGGGGTGGCTGTAGCTCACCATTTGGGTTACACCTAGAAATAGCAGTATGTGTCATGCCAGCTGACCATAGACTTGTCAGGCACATGACACCCATGTGCAAGCTAGATGGCTGGGTGGAGTTGGCATATAAAGACAAGCCTTCCACAACAGACATTACAGAATGGAGCTCATGAAATCCACTGGAGTGAGGCTGAAGCTGTTTGGGATGGGTGGATGCCTGGCTCTTGTCCCTGATAGAAAAAATGTATCTGTTCAGTAAATGAAGTGGAGTCATCAACTACCACCTAACATTAATTAGCACTTTGAATAAGTACAAAACATTGCCGAATACCACCATATCATTTGTATTTTACATAGATTATTAGCACTATGTATTCATAATTCTAATGTATGTAGTAGGCATATAAGAGCACAGAGTTTAATCTCTACTGTTACCTGGTACCCTTCTGTCTCTCTCTTGCTTTCTCATTTTCACACATATAAGCTGAGATGTATGTAAAATTAATATTTTGAGGTAGATGAAAGGCTGTATAATTGTTTTAGACCATTGTAAGACTTTTGATGTTATATATTCAGTTGATAGGTTTTAAGGAATAGGTTCAATATTTTTATTTATAGTCTTGTATTTAAATGACAGTTAATGAATGGTAAGGTAGAGAGTTTAACATAGAAATAGGGATCAGACAAGTTCCCCTTAAGCTCATTTTTATGTGAACACGCGTGTGTCTGTGTGTGTGTGTGTGTATATATGTATGTATGCATAGCCAGCCTTAGGCATAGGCCAACTAGGTGTCCGCCTAGGGCGCTGCTCTAGCAGGTGCACTTTTCCAGTAATCTGGATGGTGTAGGTAGACCCGGATGGGGGTACCAAGTTGTGTGGGAGGGCACTGTGGAGCCCTTTTGACTAGGGCACCAGTTGACCAAAGGCCGGTCCTGTTTGTATGAATACATACATACACTTTCATAAATGAAGTAGCAGTACAAATGCAGGGTAAGGAAGGGTTATGCATACTTTGTGTATTTATCAAAGAAAGAAGAGCTGACAAAAAGAGTAGCAGAAATACGTGAGCAGTGAGAAAAAGGGTATATAAAGATGAATACATTCAAGGTAGCACGCTTGTCTATTGGGGTAAAGTAGGAATTGTAGAAGAGTTTTGTTAACTGACAAATGATTTTAAATTTGATGAGAGGAGGAATAAAAAGAGAAATATGTGTTTAGATGGGTCTACCTGACAACACCGACATGCTAAAAAACCGACAACGAAATCACCGACACCACAAAACCGAAAGTTCAGAAACACGAAACGTCACATACCCGACAAACCACAATCCCGACAGTCAACAAATAAAACAAATCCCCTGTGCAAAAAGCACACACACAACACAAGCACAACAAAAACCTAACAAACCTACACTGAAACTTACATACACAACTATCTATGCACTAACCCAAACCCTAACCCTACAGACCGTCGCTATTGCACACTTACCTTACCCGCACCCTAACCCTGACGTCCGTCACTACCGCATACTTACCCACTAGCGCTCATTTGACATGTCGGTGTTCTCAGCGTCGGGATTTTCAACTGTCGGTCATCTTCGTTGTCGATCTTCCAGTGTTGGTCTTCTTGTCGTCAGCGTTTCAAGCTTTTGGCGTTATCAGGTAGACCCGTTTAGATGTAATGTGGTAGAGAAGATAGTTCAAATCTGTTGATAAATAAATTAGTAAAAGAAAACAATTTGGATGGTAATACCTATTATCCAGCTGCCTGTCAAAAGTAGGTGGAATGTAATTTCAGTCCCTGGAACTGTGAAATTTAAATTATAAAGGGGGGAAGATGTAGTAACAGCAGGATTGCGATATGTTTGGAATATTCCCCTGTCTCTGAAGTAGTGAAGTCTTATAGCTGGTATATAGGAGGAGGATGGGTGTGGGGCATAGCCATACAACCTCAGGGGGTGAAGCCCCCCCCCCCCTGCAAAATGCTTGAAATATGTAACAGCATTTCTTGGCGTTTATTTTTCCTGTTTGAATTGCAATTTATTTTTCAAAGTGTCAGCAAATAAAGAATTCTGTGGAAGAATTGAAAGGAAGATTATTTTTGTGCAGTTTGAATTGCTGTTTTATTTTTTTGTTTTAATTAAAACTTTCTTAATGTCCTTTCTTTAAATGCTATGGGATTTTAGTCGTAAACATAAGCTACCACCAAACTGGGTGTATGAGACCTCAGTTTAACATGTCATCTGAAGGATGAAGTTCAGAAGTTCAGCACTTCCTCATGGTGTACTGCAGTGTTTTTAAAGGAATATGAATTCTAGCATTCTATGTGAGGATAAGAGCCCACCACCTTCTGATCTTGCCTTGTATCTCCATATTGAGATATACATAACATTTGCTGACATTTGCCCACTTCTTGATTGAATTCAAGCACTTAGCATTGCCTTGTGATCAAACAACACCAAGTATTAATTGATCTCCATAAATTCATAAATTTCATAGATATTCCAAAGCCACTAAGTTGTATGAACATTTATGCCTTGCCAGTACCATTCCTCAGGCCATACTTCCTTTCTCCAGATGGCCATACTTGCCAATCCAGAAGTAAACGTGTAGATACCCAAACAGTCATATAGTTCATGTTTGAAGGAAAATAGTGACTCTCACAGCTGGTCATAGGTTCATAGGTAGGTACTAGGCTAGGCCATAGGGCCTATATAAGTCTAGCCAAAAAGGTACCCGAGCTTTCGCCACCCAAGAAAATTATTTTCCTGTGCCCCTGTCGAGCAGAGCCACAGAAGTGATCCCTGGAGTGAATTTCCTATTTTCCACCCAATCATCAAGATTTTTCTTGAAGAGTGCTAATGAGGAGCTCTGTTTGACATAGATAGGTAGTCTGTTCCAGAGTATGGGAAGTCTCTGGGACAGGAATCTATCCCTCCAGCATGTTCTTTTTATTATGGTGGCAAGGTTTAGGTCCCTAGAGCGTGTAGCTCAGAGGGATTGGGATTTCTTTAAGTGGAGCATGTCCAACAGCTCTGGGTTTGACATAGCTTTGTATGTTAGGCAGAGATCATCTCTGAGTAGGCGATATGCGACAGAGTAAAGCTGGAGTTTTTTGAGATGGTCTGCATAGGGCATCTGTTTGAGGCCAATAATCCTCTTTGTTAGGTATTTCTGTGGCCTTTCCAGTTGTTGTAGATGTCTTGTGAGGTACATACCAAAAGGGGTGTTGTACTCTATAATGGGTCTAATGAGTGATGAGTAGAGGGGAACAATGACCTCTTTTTTTCTGGATGAGAAACCTTTTGTGATGAGGTGAGCCACTTAGAAGGATTTCCTTACCACTGTGGCGATGTGATTATCAAAGGAGAGATTACTGTCCACCTGTGTCCCAAGGTCTCTTATCACACTTTTGGCATTAAGTAGACTACCACTTATGTGGTAGTTCATGGGTACAGAGTTTTTACCATAGGGGATGACAATGCACTTTTTGGCACTGAGCTTCAGGCCATGGATTTGACACCAGGTATCTGTCTCAGTGAGGCCCTTTTGTAGTATGTCCACATCGTTAGGAGTTTTGATTATGGCTCCTAGTTTGCAGTCATTTGCAAACTTCGTTAGCCAAAGACCTTCTGTGTTAGCCTGTACTTCAGAGAAGTAGATACCAATCAGGAGAGGACCCAGGACTGAACCCTGTGGTACTCCACTTGCCACTGGTCTGAAGTCAGATTTGGAGTCGGGTGCTACTTTCACAGTGTGGGTTCTGTCCATGAGCCAGTTGGCAACCCATCTTGTGACATAGGGATTTATACCTAGTTTAGTGAGCTTGTCTATAATTCCAGAGTGGGGGATGGTGTTGAAAGCCTTGGCGAGATCTAGATAAGCTGTGTGAACCACCTTACCCTCATCTATGGCTTTGATGACTGCTTCAAAGAAGTCAATCAGGTTTAGGAAATATGATCTGCCTTTTACATACCCGAACTGGGTAGGGTCCAGAATTTGGAGAGTACCAATGTCTTTGTTTATGAGTTCCATGATGATACCTGTTCCAGGCTCGTCAGGCTAATGGGGCAGTAGTTCCCGGGGGGGAGTCGTGGCTCCCCATTTGTGGAGTGGGATTACCATCACAGTGTGCCATTCAGTGGGCACAAAGCCTGAGGTGAGGCTATGATTGAAAATGGTACTTAGGTAGGGTGCCCGTTCATTCTGTAGTTCGTGTAGAACGCAGCCTGGGATATTGTCAGGTCCCATGGATGCTGTGTTCTTGGCTTTGGAGAGTGTGTTTTTAAACTGTGCAGCCGTGATTACAGGAACTTTGCATTCTTCCGGTATGGAGATGGGCCCTCTAGGGGGGGTAAAGTTAGCACTGAACCTGTCTGCCAGGATGTTGGCAATATCAGTTGGTTCTGTATATTTAGTGCCATTGTGCTGTAACTCAGAGCAGATCTGAGTGTTGCCATTAAGATTCTTGACATAGCTATAGAATGCTTTGTGGTTGTCTTTAGAGTCAGTGGCGATTTTGTTTTCATAACTAGCTTTGGAGGATTTTATGAGGGATCTCAGCTTCTTACTGAGGTTGACCAGGGAGTTCCTTCAGTCATGGGATTTTACTCTTTTTTTGCGACAGTTTCTTTCTTCTGTTGTAGAGTTTGTTTATGGCAGAGGACCACCAGACTGGCTTCCTTTTTTTTGAGGATGTGAATAAGTTGATCCAAGGCATTGGAATTTATGAATTCCAGAAATTGTTGAGCAAAATAGTTGCTACATGAGTAGTTTTCCCAGTTAATGGTGGTGTAGTTGAAATTGTCCAATATTAGGGTGTTGGGTTGTACCCTAATATTTTCCAGTGTATCAAGAAATGAGGAGTGGGAATCCTGGGGCATGGTGGGGGGTCTGTAGCAAGCTACAATTTGGATTGCGGTCTTGCCCAGAGTTAGTTGCACTTGGATAATCTCGGATGCATTATGGTGTGCAACTAGCCTGGAGGTGTGGATATCCTTAATGAATATGGACACGCCTCCACCTTTAGTGCTTCATTCCGGGTTAGGTGGCCGAAAGGTGTGGTATGAATTATAGCCGGGTAATGCAGGGGTGCTCTCTGGAGCTTTGAACCAGGTCTCTGTCACTGCACAGATGTCGATGTTCTCCATTTTAAGGAGTGCCTCGAGTGAGTGCATTTTGAGGTTTAGACTTCTAGCATTGAGTAGCATTACCCCCAGATTTTACTTGCTTATTGAGTAGCATTACCCTCAGATTTTACTTGTTTGTACCTGTTATGGTGGTGAATTTGTCATTTGAACCTTGCCCAAAAAAGGCACTATTGTGGTGGCAAGAGCCTTTGCCAGTATCCGGAATCCCAAGTGCGACAGGTGCAGGCCATCTCTGACAAAGCATCGTGGTCTGTCGATCATGTCGTCCAGGCAGACAAATACTGGATCCCCTTAGAATGACACCAGAAGCTTAGCCAATTGTTGAAGTCAATCATTTTGTCCTTGTGCTGTAGTATCATTCTGTGTGATGGCAGGATGCTACTCAGGGCTAGGATCATACCTGCCTGGGCTACAAGATCAGAGAGCTCCTCCATGTCTCTTTTCATGTAGTCCAGGGAGGTATGTCTCAGGTCATTCACACCAACATGGACAATGACAGTGTCATATTTGTACTTGTTGTGGAGTGACCTGAGTGCGTGCATTATGTGGCGGATCCTGGCACCTGACAGGCAGCTGACAGTAACTTTCTCCTTGTTTAGCCTGGTGAGTGGAACATCAGTGTGCCTGACTATAGAGTCACCTATGACTAGAGTGTTGGGTACGTTGTTATGCCTTATGGGCTGTGGTTGAGTGACACACTGAGTTTGTGGGCTATGTGTCATTTGGGTTGTGTTGGGGGGGTGGAGTTTGCTTGCATTTCTGCTTTGGAGGTCCCTGATGCTTGGGCAGGTTTTTATTGAGAGCCTCTGCGAATGTAAGTGTGTATTTTGTGTTTCTGTGTGTGTGTTTTGGTGGTGTAGGTTTTGAGGGACTATGTGATGTGTGGTGTGGTGCAAGTGTTTAGCTTCTCCTCTTGACTGTCTAGTCCAGTCTTGGGTGAAGAGAGCTTTGCTTCCAGTTTGGCTATATAAGTGCATCTCTCAAAGGTTGTAGTGTTGGATGGTAGGAGGAGAGGGTTGTCTGTGTACATGAGGCAATTGCTGCATTGCCCCAAGATGCCCAGCTTCATCAGGTTGGCAGGAGAAATCACCGGGAGCTGACCCTTAGACATGCCTGGATAGGTGCTTATTTATTAAGTACTAAAAACTGCTTTCCTCTAGACAAGTGAGGAGAGTTGAGTGCTGTAGTAATTTGCAGCTTATTTAGTGCTTACAATGAGTTCTGAACAAGTGCTGAGTTCAAAGAAACAGATTTGAGTGCTGAAACTAGAAAATTTTCTAGTTCCAAGAAACAAAATTAAGCTAGAAAGCTTCCCTCCAACACAGAAAGGCTTGGGGGCTCAGAAGCCTACAAACAGTCTAGACCACTTACAGGAAAGGCAGGAAACAAGCTTAAATTTTTTTTTTCTTTCCCAGATGCTCTCTTTGTGCACAGTAGGAGTGCCTGAAATTAGAATATGATCTCACTGCACTCAGTTGAGTGAACAAATGAGATGGGCCCAGAAGGAGTATCCAAACACAAATTTACAAGAGGGGCGGGCAATTTCAAAGCCACCAAGATTAACACCAAAACAAAACCAGGGATGGTGGGTGGGGAACTAACTGAAAAAACAGAGTCAAAACTTGCAGTTCAGTTAATATTCAATGCAACATAAATAAATCAATTAAAATGCTGTGTTATTTGAAAAAAGTGCAGATAAAAGGTACTTAAATTCTCTTATATGTCCAGTTGAATACAGCTAGATCTTAGCCGGCCAAAGCTCAAATTTTAAGCAGAAAATATTCCAAAATGTACCACTTAAATAGGCAGTAACAGGATATCAATGAATGAGACTACCCCAACTGCAATTACTGTCTATGCAGGATTCTAACAGGCAATAAAATCTAGCAAGCACTAACTGAAAAAACTGTCAAAACTTCCAGTTCAGTTAATATTCAATGCAACACAAATAAATCAATTAAAATGCTGTATTATTTGAAAAAAGTGCAGATAAAAGGTACTTAAATTCTCTTATACGTCCAGTTGAATACAGCTAGATCTTAGCCGGCCAAAGCTCAAATTTTAATCAGAAAATATTCCAAAATGTATCACTTAAATAGGCAGTAACAGGATATCAATGAATGAGACTATCCCTGACTGCAATTACTGTCTATGCAGGATTCTAACAGGCACACAGGAGAAGTTTATTCCAGAGGTTTGGGAGGTAATGAGTTATAAACATACTGCTCCACAAGGTTTTATTTATCTGTTGGTGAAGATTTAGGTCCCTGGTACTAGTACTTGTGGTGGAGATATTGGACTTGGAGATATTGGTGTTCCAGGACAACTGGGTGTCTAATGGGACAGTAACTAAGACAGAGATCTCCCCTCAAAAGCCTATAGGACATTGAATAGAGGGATAAAGCTTCCAGCCTTTCTTGGTAGCTCAGGGACCTTAGGCCTGTGATCTTTTTGGTTAGGTACCTTTGGGGGTGCTTCTAATTGTTTGTTATATTTAGCGAGATTCATCCCGAAGGGGGCATTGTACTCTATAATTGATCTGATCAATGCAAAGTATACAGGAGTGATTACTTCTCCAAGCTTTGATTATATTCTTTTGGTAAATTCCTGACAGCCATTGTAACACGATGATCAAAAGAGAGGGCAGTATGAACCCAAGCTTCAAGTTCCCCGACTACATTTTTGTTCTGTTTTGCCTGTACAACATGATGAAGGGAGGGGCTGTCTACCAAAAGTGATGGTACTATACCTTTTAGCATTTCATGTAAGCGCATATTTAGTACACAAAAAATTTACTAAGGAGTCTATTGTGGATAGTTTGGACATCAGAGGGTGACTTAACCGTCAATTTGTAGTCATCTTGGTTGGCCTTTTGCTTGGCAATCTGAGAAGTAAATGCTAAAAAGGACAGATCCCAGCAATGAGCCATTAGTGCCACCACTGGTCACTTTCATACTCTTTGATGAGACAATCTTGATTCCAAGTCATACTTTATTGCTTTCTTTTCATTGAAATCCAGCACGTTAATTTCCAAAGCCATTAATCCACTCAAGATGAGAGACATTTTTAAGTAATTTATCCAACTTTATAGCATCTTATAACATTCATGGCACTTCTTTCCTTTTATTGGAGACCAGTCCCACAGCTTTTTTTTTTGTTATGCAAAAAAAACTCCTACAATTTGTATCTTAGAGGATTTTATTGCACATCGCTGTGGCTGTGTGGCAAGCTAATGCATGAGACCAAGTACCAAATTCCCTCATTCCTTTAGAAGTACATTAACATTCTCTGCTGTTGATCTGGCTTGTTAATTTATGAAAAGGTTTTAGGTACTTTCACTTTTTGAAAGTAAGAACTGAAAGCTTGAAACTATCTACACCAGGACTAGCCATCTAGTGGTGTGAACATTGGTTGTAGGTGATTGTCAGTGTTAATGTAATACCCTGACCCCATGTACAAAATAGGATTAAGGAGGTTGATGCCAATCATCTTTTAGAGGAGATGAAATCATGTAACTTTTTTTTTTAATTTTATTTTGTAATTTGTATCATACAGTGATTAGTGGTAGCATGCATATACAAACACACACACACACACACACACACACACACACACACACACACACACACACACACACACACACACACACACACACACACACACCACTACTACCTGGATAGTTGTTGCATCATTAATCGTGTTTGTAAGAGTTAGTTAGTAGTGTCTCATACAAAGATGATTCACTTAGCAGCCCAAGGAATGCATTGCACAGAGAACCTGAGACTCTCCAACTTCTCTGAGAAACTCTTTCCTCACAGCAGCAGCTCTGTGTGTGCTGTCATTGTGCCAAGCTAGACAGGATGGATCCCATTGAACTTTAGGCATGGCTTGCTAAGACTGACATATGTAAACAGTGTTCAGTTCTGAAATTCTTCTTTGAAGGAAGAGCAGGTATGGAAGACATGGTATACAGATGAGGTGAAGTGCTGCACTGAAAGTGCAGAACAGTAAAGGGTTTTGCAGTGCTGTACAAAAATAGTAAACTGACTAAAATGGTTGAGGCGGGTCCTAAAACCCCTACCTCTTTAAAAAGATTTGAGGCCTGCTGTTGTGTAAGTCAGTCTTTTCTGAGATTTTAGCATAAGGCAAAGGATAAATTTCTAAAAATACCTTACTTCCTTTTGCCACTGTGTCAGACTGCTGTCAACAATATTTTAATGCATCAGATGGGGGTGAAAGAGTTAGGAGGGAGGGATGGTGGGCATTCATTCCTTCTGTTTCAAGTAAATGACCAGCAGAACTGATCCTAAATGTCCTCAAATTGGTTACAGGTTTGTTTTGTACTGCAGGCCTCTGGTATGTCATACAGGAAAAAATGCATATTGTTTTTAGTCCAAAGTACCTTATTATCTGTACTTTTTCAGGGATTAATATCCGATTCTTGCATAACCTTAGTTTTGTCAGATGGAGAAAGCAACGATAAAATATTATTGGCAGGGGCAGAAAAATCATACTTTGCACAGCTACTGGATACCACTGTCCTGTGGAGAATTAGTAGTTATTCAGTGACTGCTGCTATTGAAGCCCATGTAATGAGAGCTGCTATTTCATGCAAATGCAGTTCTCAGGATTAAGGTCTGCACTTATTTTTCTTTACTTGTGCCATAATAAAGTGTGTGTGTGTGTGTGTGTGTGTGTGTGTGTGTGTGTGTGTGTGTGTGTGTGTGTGTGTGTGTTTTGCACAATGATAAGACTAGAAGCTTGACATAAAACTGCCGCTGCATGACTTACTTGGTAGATGCATTTAATAATTTATTTTTAATTATAGTAATGAATTAACAGGACTGTAGTGTTCTGTGCAGAGCACAGTTACATAACACTGAAGCATGTAACTGCATGGTAATGTTAGACTTTGGACTTCTATAAATAATTGGCAGTTATGCTAAATGCATGATTTGTGATAATATTCAGTCAGAATCAGAGGAGTGTGTAGCTGAAATGAATGAAGAATCGTCTGTGGTGAGGCAAGCTTGCTTGACTGCAGAATCAGGCTTGAATGATTTTGCTGTTCAACGAGTCTGAGGTTAAAACATTCTGCAGGAGATAAAATTTCCTTTCTTCTGTTTTGGAGGTATCGAAGCATGTCAGTTATGAGTAGAAAATAACTACTGAGTTGAATTAATGAGGGACATATAGTTGTCTGGTCAGACTCAGCAAACCCATTCTGGTGCCTTATAACCTTTCCAAGCCCCCAACATATAATCCTGCTTGTATCCCATGTACAGATGTTTAGAGGTATATATGTAATTGGATTTATTGGTTAGTTGTGGGATGGCCACTATGATGTAGGTGAGAGTGAAAAATTTGGTAATAAGTGAAGAAACAGAATGTGGTGTTTTTCTTGGTTACTAAATTATGGAGACAGATTATCCAGTTTCTAAACAAAGAAAAACATGGATCTCCAACAACTTGCCTGAAAGTTTACCCACCGCTGCTCTTTCTACACCAACTTTGATTGGCTATTATCCATCACATTATGGCATTAAGTCATCCCAGTGATCCTGTCCACCTTTCCTAATACTTTTATCATGTAGATGGTTCTTCAGATCTGCACAATCTTGCAGATTTTCTTTTATTCTACACACCAAATTCAGCAAGTAAGGTTACACTTCTGGCTGGATAGTAAGACCAGTCTGACTAAAATTTTTTCCCTTCTGATTTAGGGTGTTGTATCCCATATGTCCTTTGTACCTGGAAGTTAATTCTCAGAAAATCAGATGTGCACTCCATGCTCTGGTGATCTTATCTTCTTTTCTCATGCTTTGGACCATCATCTTTCATTCAGTTTTTTTCTCTGCCATTCTTTGGCTTCTGCTAGTCTTCCCCTTGTCATTTCTTTCTCTTTAATTAACATTCTCTCTCTCTCTCTGTATCTCTGTGACTTTTACATTGCTGACCATTCAACTTATTAAGCACATAGATTCCTTTTACTCAGTTCTAATCATCGCTGCTTATTATACATATATTTTTTGTCCATACTCAGCAATTATATGCATTTTTGGATCTTTTAAAATCTTGTTTTTATTTCCTTATGGAGTTTGTTGTAACATCATTCATTTTTTTTTAGTTGACACAAATCATTGAACAGCGGAGAGTAGCTTCACTTAACATATTTACAGCTATGAGAAAATTCAGTTCTTCTGTTCCAGTTCTTATACTGATGTGGGTGTGTGTGCTGCCTGCTTAACAGTTTGCTTGTGCATTGTTGCATTATTTCTCATGATAGTTTTTTTAATCTCTCAAATTTTCCCGATTAATACTGGTTTGTACTCTTTGCCATGTGTTTGTCATACATATTTTTCATGTGATATGTGTTATTGACATAATCTACCTGGTCGTACCTGAAAAATGGTAATTTATTTTATCAACTAACCTAGGTTTCCATGACAAATTCATTAAAGTATAATGAGACTGCCGAAATTAGAATTAGACATTTTTCTGTGGGCACAAAACCACAAATGGCCAAGTCTAAGCAACATTCTGCAACTCTGCAGTTCCAAAAGATGACTACACTCTTCTTTTTTTAATATCTCCAAGTCTTTTGGGTTTCTAAAACCATGACGGGAATGGGCCACAACTCTAAGTCAAAGTACGATTAAAGTTCATGAAATTAGTATAGTTTCAATTCTTGATGTCAGTCAAAAGTGCTCTTCGCACACCTGCAATGTGCCCAGTAATGACTCCTGCAATTCGTATGGTGTTACATGTATTGATAACATATCCAAGTATGATTATAAATTCTTTTTATATGACCTATTGCTCCTACTACTACTTGAACTGCCTGAGTATCTTTCTTTCACATTGCCCTGGTTTCCGCCTGCAAATCCTGGTATTTTATGACTTTGTGTTTCTCTGTACGTAAGACATTGTAGTCACTGGGTGTAGCAATTTCAACAATCAATGCTACTTTTGTCTTCTTTTCATGGACCACTGTATCTGGTTTTCTCGCATCTATCTTTTGAACTGTTGGTAATAGGTGATCCCATGTGATATAGACTTCATCATTTTCTGTGATGCTTTCTGGCTCATGTTTCCAGTGTTTTTCAGCTACGTCAATACCATAATTTTTGCACAATCCGCAGTGCAACAGTCTTGCCACATTATTTTGTCTTTCAATATAAAGTCCTTTTGCCATTAGTATGTCACAACCAGCAACAAGGTGTGTGTCTGTTTCACCAATGTGTGAGTAGCCCACTATCTTGGGCCGCCAATATTAACCTTTTATCTTTTGGTTTGAATTTGCCTCTCCTTAACCGTTCCTGCATTCGATCTTGATCAACATGAGGTTCTTCCAGGACTTTTCAATACTTACAACTATATTTATGCAATTTCCTCATTTCTGGCCTTCTCAACTGATCCTTCACCTTATATTCTTTCTTTTGTTTTTTTGGCACATTCAGTTGTTGCCTGATCTTTATCTACTGGTTTGATTTCCATTCCCACTTGATACCGATATGTTTCTGCTAGACTAAGCAGGAAAGTCATCTTAGATGTATTCTCAGTAGTCAAAAAACAGATAGGGCTCACCACGGCTAATAAAAACTCTTTTATTCCTGCAGCAGTGCAAAGTAAAGCGCGCGTTTTCATCAGACATCACTTCATTCAACAGACAAAAAACAAAACATTTCAAAAAAACATTTATATATGGAACCAAATCAACAAAGCACCCAATCATCATCATCACATCACATGTTCAAAATAAAAAAAAAATAAAATAAAAATATATCTCTATATCAATATAAATATCATAATAAACATAAACATAAAAACAAAAACACAAATATAAACATACATATATATATATATATATATATATAATATAAATATCAATATCAAGCATAATCAAAATCAAAAAAAATAAAAAATAAAATGCTGCTAGAAAAGTTAGGTAAACCTTTTAATCTTATTAAGCCCCTCGCCCTCTATATAACCTGATGATCCATCTATTCTCACATTCTTCCGTTTTTTTTTTTATTCTTCCGTTTGATTTTTTTTTTCTTCATTAACTTTAGTACTTTCATTAACTTTCAAAAGAATGTGTTAAAAATGTCATGTCCCTTAGCTTTGTATGTGTCATAGTCCCTTGTTGATTGCATATATATGTTCCCCCTCACGTTCCTGAGACTTCTGTTGATCTTTAACTTTTCTAAAATGCACAAAACACCCAAAACAACCAGATAGACTAAATCTCTTGACTTACAATCAGCATACAATCAGCAAAGAAAATAAATTTCCATTATCTGGGTGTGGTGTATTCCTGCATTATATATATACATTGCACTATTGACAACACCCTGTAGGGAAATGTACCCTTCCTGTGTTCCTAGTTCCTCCTCCCTGTTATTTGTCATACTCCTACCTCCAAATATTCTAATAAATCTCTGAAAACCCTATATATTATTATTTATTTCTTACCTACTATTTCATCATATCAACTCTCAGTTCTTTTTATAATATCGTTTATAATTATATTTATCTTATTATTCAATTTTAATATGGAATTATTTCTTATAATAGTATGTATGATGTCCTCTGTTAAAGCTGTTATGTTATATATAAATATGGTATATATATAAATATGGTCAGCCTCGGGCTCTATATTAATATCATCTGCCTTTGCCTCTTTTTTCTTATTTCTCATTATGTTATAGAATAAATCTTTTCATATTATTAAGCTAAAATTAAAAACCTCATTAGCATCCCCTGTAACAATTAAAGGCTCTATATATTACCATAAATATGTTGTGGATGCATGGTCGGCTCTCTCTACTATGTTGTCATACCATTTTTCCAACAAGATCTGCTTTCTATTTCCAATTCTCTTTTTCCTGTTGACTTCTGAGAATTCAATCTCCATTTCTCTTTGATATCTTCAAAACTCCAAAATCAAAACATCCATTTATATATTCATGTCATTCAGTTAACCCATTCCAGTTAACCCATCCAAAATATAATATTCACATAAACACATACATATGATGTTGTTATAGTAGTAAATGCATGTTGGATGTAAACTATGTTAATGTTGAGTGTGCCACATGTAGTTTGTTGATGTAGTTGGGGTGGTATTTGCATGCCTTGCCCCACAGGTGGTTGGTGCATAAGTTGAATTATACATGATTTATTTATTAGGTAATCTTTGTCATGTATAGTTTAATAACCATGCAGATATGAATAGTCCTTATAGAGTACTTTCAGATATAGGTATAACCATTAATACATAATCAGATCCTCCTATATATACCACATCATAGATATCCAATAACTCATCATCAGTTATTGTGTGTGTTAGTAATAATGGTATACTACACCACAAAAAACTGTTGTAACTCTTGTGTATATAATCTGTGTGTTGTCTATCTCATAAACTGTTGTCCAATGTTAACTCATAGATATCCATAAGCCATAAGTTCACCCCCATATCTCGGTATTGGTCTCATTCAAAATAATCACCAGATACTGGCTCAATGGGTTTAATCACAATATTATCATTGTCCTGTAGCCCTTTAATAGATGTAAATTCATCAAAGGACAGTTATATAAACTCAGATCTATGCAAGAGACTGTACAGTTCAAAGATATCGCGTTCACATGCCCCTATCAAAATGCTCAATTTTGAAATGTAACTGTTTTGAAAGTCTGATGAGCGTTGAAGAGAAGCAAAGCCGCTTTTACACTGCAAGCGGAGGAATAAAAGAGTGCCCTATCTGTTTTTGACTTTTGATATTGAATCTGAGAGGGCTCCTTATCCAGGACTGTTTGCTGTGTTTTCTCTTTTCTTAGATGTATTCTCCTCATATTTCAAAACTTTCACTAAATTTGGGTCTTGTGAGGTCAGCAGATATGCGTGCAATCCCACAATTGCAAAAAACAAGTAATCTTCATGGTATCCCTGAAGTCTCAAAACAACCCACTAAAGTGTAGTGGGTCCAAAAACAAAACAGTGTAAGAAACTTCTCTGTGTGGAAGATTTTCAGTCCATGTATTTCTAGTTAATCACTGTATATTAATCAGATCAGACAATAGTAGTAGAAGTAGCGAACTTAAACTTGTCTTAAGTCAAAACAAAACAAAAAATAATAAAAGAAAATATATAATTGTACAACATTACTAAGTATTCGAAAGTAATCCAAGCAAGGCAGGCAGTCTGTTTCCAGTTGAAAATCCTACGTTTGCTACTTCTACTACTGTTGTCTGATCTGATTAATATACAGTAATTAACTAGAAATATATGGACTGAAAATCTTCCACACAGAGAAGTTTCTTACAATCCCACAATTGCAGATCTGTACATGTATTTAATTTCAAGAAGGCCCATACCTCCTTCGGAATGGGGAATATATAATCTTGGTATGCACTGATTTTTATAAATCATTTGATAAGCATTGCTAATTGTAACTAAATCAAACAATACCACTGAATACTCCCCATGCTCCTCCTCCTATATCGCTAAAACCTTGAATTCCGTACTGCTGTCTCTCTTAGAATATTAGAAGACAAGAAGTCTTTCAAACTACATTTAAAGGAGCACTTAAAAATTACTTGGCAATGCTCTTGCACATCACAGGGGATAATCTAAATGCTACATCTCTTTCGGCCTCTTTTCCTGGGCCTCTCTACCCTTTTACATAGGCCGTCTACTCACTAAATGACTCTCATTCTCCACCTGGTATAACCACAATCCGCTCTACTTCTCTTTGCACTTCAGAGAACCTCCTACTCTTATTGTCAATTTCACAATTTACAATTTTTTTCTGCCATAAACATAAAGCCGTGTAATAAATTGCATTATATGTCAATCATAAATGATCTGTTTTCATATTCTCGTCCTCAGATTTAACACTGTATGGCACTTTTATTCTGCTCTGCACTATTTCCATACCAGGTGTAAAGCATTTTTAACAAAGTGTGGCTAACTTATATTGACCTAAAATGTATTTATTCTTACTGTCTAAAATGTATTATTTATTATTTTACTGTTTACTCTTTTTATTGTGGAGCTTTTCTCACAGGTTCTTGTCTGAAAAAAGGCAGCTTGTTTGCCCATTTGGATTATCCCGGTAAACAAATGCGATAAATAACATTTTTAAAAATGTGTTCATATCACAACATCCAGTTGCTGACCTTTTCCATCCTGTTCCGCATTGTGTATCACATTATGTTAACAGCATAATTGTCTTATGTCCACCTTCTTCTGATGCTGCACATAAATGAATTACTAATTTTTGTGAATTTATATTGCATTTTTATAAGTAGGGGATACATATAGGTATGTATAACATAGCCAAGTAACTGCAGTGTGACTTCTACTTACTATACAATATGTGTAGTGAGCAAACTGGAGTTGCATGTAATGATTCCAAGACCTTGATGCATGAGATTGAACATCTTGCTTACTGTGTGTCTGTCTAGAACTGTAGTTTTCAACCTTAGTTTGATAACAATACTGGTGTGGTATAAATATATTTACTTTCACTTTGCAATGATACCACCAGAGTAATATAAATGGATTTATTCCACTGCAGCGAGAATGCATATTTTATTCAGCAAGTTATTTGCACACTGCTGCTGTTTAAATATGTACCACAGACAGCATTTATTTTTTCAGTGAACAAATCAGTTGACTATGAGAAAGTGATCCATATTTTTTTAATATTCAGCACAGTTAATATAGTTTGCTGTTCATTCCATTTAGCTCTTCAACAGATTTACCTTTATAAACCTGCATGCTTGGGAAATTGCAAACTAAAACTTTAAAAATATTAACAACTGGGCTTTAGGAGTTGCATACACTCGGCAAGGCCACTGTACCTTGTTAAAACAAACTGTAACTTTTGACTCAAAAAAACTGAAGCAACTTTAAAGACAGCCTTTAAAGCATACTATTCTGCAGAGATGGACATTGTTTGCCAGGTGGATGGGAGTTTTGTTTCAGTAAATTCATCAACATTCATTCAACATCTGTGAAAGTGCCAGTTCATGGAAATGTTCATTACGACTCCATGTGTATTGTCAGATGTTCTCTCTAATATGCTTTTGATGGGCTTTAATGATTCTTGCTGCTGTATTTTTCATCATTTCCTCTGCTCTTTGTTGGTTATAATGGCTTAACCCAGGTGGTACACTGTGTCCACAAATGGGCCCAGGAGAAATAACATCCCCCTTAGTATACTTCTGTGCTCTGCAAATAATTGTACGTGCCCATCAGGATACTGTTCCCATAGGTGTTTACTACCTCCCTCCCCCAGTGTCTGGACCCACTTGTTGGGTAAGGACCAGTAAGTAGGGGTGAACACAGACATTGTTTGATTATTTGGCTTGTTCCAGAATTACATGTTTTCCTTTGTAAAGCTTTCTTGTAGAGGCTAGCACAAAAATGTTTGGGTAATTAGAAATAAAAAAGCCAAGAGAACAGTGCAGTTCAAAGTGATAAGCTTGACTGCACATTAGGAGGGAGTTTTCTATTGCGCTCTGCTGTTTGCTGTGGTTTTGATCACACTACTTGGAACATGCTTTTGTCATAGGATAAACTGGCATTGTCCTTCAGGTCCTCTGATCTTAAGTTTTCTATAACTAACTGCCACCCCCGAGAGCTAGGCCATAAAGTCTCATCTAATTGGCCGGCTTTCACTTTAGTCAAAAGACTTAATGGATGCTGTCTCTTTATGTTCCCGTTTAGTTGGATTACCCACCCCCACAGCAAGCACCCAGCAAATTAAAAAAAAATTAAAACACAAATGGAGATTCTGGGCTTGAAAATCTGTACAGCAGGCTATATGTTATTTATTCAGAACCTAACTTTTGAAATTAAATAAAATAGCATTACCGCATACATACCTAAAAAGGATTCCTGTTTTGATGTTCACAGACTTACAGGTGTAAGCCAAGGCTGGTGTATTTATTACAAGGCATTTGAATATCAGGTGCATTTTACCCTCATTTTACTAGTCTGAATTTCTTGCTTTATGAAGAAATCTATGCCTTTTGTATGACAAAATAAATCTTACAGAATTGGCATGAGGTATGTAAACTCTGATTAGAACCTGAGTTTTATTTTTACTATAAAGCAGCAGTCCATGCCAGTAAAAAGCATTTGACCTTTTACATTTTCGTTTCATATCATCCTTTGTTTTCTTTGTGTTGTATAACATCTTCCTTCTAAAGTTCAAGAATGCCTTCAACAGTATATATATCAGCAATACAACTGGCCTCTTACTGTGTCCACTTTTTTGCTTTCATTACTGACACAAACTACTTCTAAATGTTGTTCATCATAGTTTATACTGTGCTTAAATGTCATGTGAGTAAACCTTTTTCTGGCTTTAGTTGATTGGTATTCAGAGATGAGAACATGAATGAAAACATGAGAAGATGCCTCATCACAGGTGTTCTGCATTTGTTTGGGATTTAAAATAAACTATTTCTTCGTGTGAGTGTCCTAGTAAAGAGTTCATGAGCAGCAGAGTACAAATTTGCTTATGACTGGAGAAGGGTCAGCAGTATGTTTAATTAGAACTGTTAATACCCATGTTAGTAAATTGCAGTGTACTTGGATAACTATCCACTGTTATAATGTCCTTTTCCCCTTGGCCCTCAGAGTTTCCAAATGTGCAGTTTTTCCCAGTTCTTCACTGTATTTCTTGTTGTTCCAATGGTTTGTAACAGAATCAGAGCTATGTTCAAACTTTCTTTGCCTTCTGATGCTAGCTGTATACTTACTAATAGGTGCTATCTACTCCCTTTTTACCCTGCAGCTGTAAAATGGGAGATCGGCAACACTTTAAGATGCATCTGAAGTCTCGCTTACTTGAGTAGCATCACTTTTGCCTTGTGCAAATAGCACTTGGACCCAAGTATTAAAAGACTGGATTTCTCCTGCAGTTTGAATCTGTTCTTTTGTTTTGTTTTATTAATCTTCTTTGCAGTCATGTATTTCTTTCTTTGGCAGCTTAACAGATAGTCCTACTTCCCATTCCTTCTCCTGTCTCCTCCTCCTCCCACTGTTGCTAGGCATATTTGTTTATGTCCACCTTGTTAGTGACAATTGTACTCTTCTGCCCACCAAGTCCTAAATATTTACAAGCGGATCTTTTGCATTCTAATATTCTCTTATATTTGACCTATATGACCGATAAGGTCTCCTTATCATTGTGTTGTCTGTTTAAATAGCTGGGAGAAAGCTGTGGTTAAGTCACTCCCCCCACTTCCATCTTTCCCATGCAGTTACAGTGTTTTGCATCAGTAAATCCAGCAAACATAAATCACTGAAGCCACTCTATCCATGTGGTTATTTTTATAAATATTATAAAAACAAATTATTTTCCATCTTTGGTAATGTGCTTGCATCTGACACATGCATTTTAATTTGGATGATCTCATGTTGTCTGTTTTCATCCATTTCAGTGTTTGGGACATTTGTGCTGCTTTTGGGTCTACAGCCATAAAAGGTAGGAAGGAAAAAAACAATAATCAAGGGCTTGCTTCCTCCACAAACAGGGTCTTCTATATCCGCTATGTCTTCTGAAACAAGACTCCATCTGCTTTTCACCTCTCCCATCCAGTATCTGTAGCATATCTGTTGTGACCTCATCTGAGCATGCTGCTTTTCCCTGACTTTGTTTTCTTTAGTGATTCTTCTTCTATGGTAGTGTCCTCATTTTCATAGGTTCATAGGTTCATACTAGGCTATCTGCCCTAGGGCATTTATAAGCCTAGCCAGAATGTGTTTGGCTTTCGCCACCCATTTTAAATTTATTTTGCTATGCCCTTTTTCGAGGTTAGTATACTGTGCCTTTATCTAACAGTGACACAGAAGTGATACCCGGGGTAAACCTACGATCTCCCATCCACTCATCAAGATTCCTCTTGAAGAGAGTCAATGAGGGACTCTGCCTAACCTGGACTGGGATTTTATTCCAGAGTGAAGGGAGCCTCTGGGTTATGAATCTGTCCCTCCAGCATGTCCTATTTATTTCAGTGCTGAGGTTCAAGTCTCTCGAGCGCGTAGCTCGATGGGATTTGGATTTTCTGAGGTGCAGCATGTCCATTAATTCCGGGTTGGACATGGCTTTATCGTCAGGCACAGATCGCCTCTGAACAGGCGGTATGCCACTGAGTAGAGCTGGAGTTTCTTTAACCGGGCAGCATATGGCATCTGTTTGAGCCCTTTGATCCTCTTGGTGAGGTACTTTTGGGGTCTTTCCAGTTGCTGCAGGTGTCTGGTAAGGTACATCCCAAAAGGGGCATTGTACTCAATTATGGGCCTGATGAGGGATGAGTAAAGAGGCACGATGACCTCCCCTGATCTAGATGTGAATCCCTTCATGATTAGGTGGGCTATATAAAATGTTTTTCTAACCACTTTGGCCACGTGGTTGTCAAATGAGAGATTACTATCAACTTGGGTCCCCAGGATCCTAATTACTTCTTCTGTACTTAATGGATTTCCACTTATGTTGTAATTTGTGGGCACTTTGTTTTTGCCAAAGGGGATGACTATACACTTTTTGGCATTTAGCTTGAGGCCATGGCTCTGGCACCAGTTGTCTGTTTCTATGAGGCCCTTTTGGAGGATGCTTGTGTCGGCTGGAGAGTCGATTATGGCACCCAGTTTGCAGTCATCTGCGAACTTGATCAGCCACAGTCCTTCCGTGTTGGCCTGTACCTCCGAGAAATATATACCGAACAAGAGAGGTCCCAGGACTGAGCCTTGTGGGACACCACTTGTAACTGGTTTGGAGTCTGACATGGCTCCAGCAATTCTAACCATGTGGGTTCTGTCCTTGAGCCAGTTTGCAATCCATCTAGTGACATAGGGGTTTATATTTAAGCTGGTGAGCTTATCTATAATGCCCGAGTGGGGTATTGTATCGAAGGCTTTTGCGAGGTCCAGGTAGGCTGTGTGGACCACCTTCCCCTCGTCAATGGCCTTAGTGACTGTTTCAAAGAAATCAACCAGGTTTAAGAGACAGGATCTGCCCTTAACAAAGCCAAACTGGGTAGGATCTAGTGTTTGTAGGTCCCCAATATCTTTATTTATGAGGTCCATGATGATCCTTTCCCTAGCTTTGCAGACCAAGCTAGTCAGGCTTATGGGGTGATAGTTTCCAGGATCCGTTGAGGCACCACCTTTATGGAGAGGGACCACTGTTGCTGTACGCCACTCTTTGGGCACATATCCTGTAGTAAGGCTGAGATTGAACAGTAGTTTTATGTTTGGGTTTAGCTCTTCTTTGAGTTCATGTAGGACGCAGCCCGGGACACCATCTGGTCCCATTGATGCTGTGTTTTTGCTTTGGAGAGGGCGGCTCTTACCTGAGCATCTGAGATGTCAGGGGGCAGCACTCTGCTGGGATAGATATTTGCCCTTTTGGTGGGGAGGGGGGGGGAGAAGTTTGCGCTGAACCTGTCAGCTAGGATGTTGGCAATGTCTGTGGGTTCGTGTATTTTTGTCATTTTGGACTAATTCTGGGCATATCTGGGAATTACCACCCAGGTTCCTAACATAACTAAAGAAAGCCTTGTGATTATCCTTAGTGTCCTGTGCAATTTTTCTCTCGAAGCTGGCCTTAGACAATTTTATGTGTGCCCGTAGTTTTTTGCTAATACTGATCAGTGATGCCTTCCCTTTTTGGGATTTTGCTTTATCATTTAGTAGCTTCCTCCTTCTATTGTATAGTTTGTTTATGGCTGGGGTCCACCAGACAGGACGTCTGCCTTTGGAGGATTGGGTCTTGGTTTTATTTGGGATCGCATGATCCATGCATTCCTGAAGGTGTAGGCTGTGACTGGGTTGTTACAGCTTCAGTGGGATTTTCCTTATTCAGAAACTGCTGGAAGTACTCTTTCCATCTCCCTTTGATGTCCTGTGGACTCGTGATATACTCATGGCAATCAGACTCCAGCCTAATGACAGGATAGTCTTCATAATTTCAGCCTATGCCCCACATCAGGGTTCTGATAGTGAGGAAAAGAGTGCATTCAGACAGCAGTTGCAGGACCTACTAGATAAAGCAGGACAACAGGAATTGGTATTGATAATGAGTGACCTGAATGTACATACTTGAAAAGATGGAAAATGATATAAGGACTGCCTGGGTCCACATGGATGGGGCAACGGGAATAAAGGATGATAGGCCATTCTAGACTTCTGTCTGGCAAATGGCTTGATAATAGCCAACACACGGTTCAGAATGAGAGAGAGAGAGTCACAAGGTCAGATACAACAGTGGCCAACATGCAACTCAAGTAAACTTCCTCCTAGTAAGGAAATGGGGTACAAGGATAGAATCAGCGATTGCAAAGCCATCCCCAGTGAAATAGTCAGTCCACAGCATAAACCACTGGTTGCCACAGTTAGCTGCAAGCAGTGGTCACAGAAGGCTCTAAGGTCAACAGAGACCAGGCTGAGACCTGGAGCTTGACTAGAGAGAGCACAACAGTTCAAGGAATTACTTAAGGCTCTAGCACCTCAAGAAGAGGAAGAAATAGGTGGAGTTGAAGAAGAATAGCAGCACCTCAACACAGCATGTGTGAGGACTACAGAACAAATATGTGGCCAAGCCAGGTATGGAAATTAGGTACATAAGGAAAGCTGGTGTTGGAATGCAGAAGTCCAGAAAGTCATCAAATGAAAGAAGGCATGCAGGAAATAGTGAGAGATAGAAAAGACATACTAGGCTAGGAAGAAATACTGGTTGGCTAACAAACCATTCTAGCCTGCCCTCCTCCTGAGTAGTAGATTCTAGATCTAAAGCCAAGCTCACTGCCTTCCATCTTGTCTCCTGGATACATAGAATGTCCAGCCTCCTCCTTACCATCATGTTATCCACTTGTAAGCTGCATCCTGTCAGTGAACTTCCATCGAGTGTAGCAATTCCTAGTTCATGTTTAGCAGGTTAATTGGTTTTATGTCCCGCTTTCACTCAACAGAGCTATCCCAGGTTGGTTTTATGTTCATCTTTTGCTCAACAGAGCTATTCCAGGTAACCCAAGCTTGGTAACTGGTCACTGGAGCCAGTAGCTTATTGACCCAGGACTGCTGGGCTTTATGGCAGGCACACACTGGTCAATAGCTGCAAATACACCCTTCCCACCATTAGCATGGGTTCCTGGTGTAGGTCAGATTAGGCCAGGTTCTCAACCCACTTATCACAGGTAAGTACCCATGCCCATTTGGCAACATTAGTCAGCATGACTGACTTTCCCACCTAGAGCCATATTTTTACACCATAGAGTGGCTACCCCTGCGAAGGCATGCAGTCTGTGATCCATGTTTTCCTGCCATGAGGATACTGAGCACCACAGTAGATGCCCAAAGTGGTTGGTTTATACAACTCTTCCCCTGTAGGGCACCATGTAGAGGCTGTGCTGCTGTCCACAGCTCCATTCTTTGGTAAGTTTGAGATGGAAACAGTCCCATTCATTTGAAAAAGTAGCTAGCTCCAATAGTATAGAGGGGTAAAGAGCTGACTAAATCCCATGTGACCGAAGTTTGAGTTGCTCTTCATGTGCTTGACAGTGCTGGCAGGGAAGATGGTGGGCCTATCCTTGAGAGTATGGAGCTGTAGAGCCAGCTACACACACACACACACACACACACACACACACACACACACACATGCACACACATACACACACACACCTGGACAAGAGGTGGCAATGCAGAAGAGTGGACTGGCTTGGTGGTGAATGTTGTGCTCACTAAGCCATTGATGGGTGGAGCAAGAGTACAGAAATGCATACTTGAAAGGGCAGGCCATTGTGGGCCACCGTGGTGATGTGGTTCACTCATCCCAGTGACAGTTAGAAATACTGTCATTGCCAGAATTCCAGTGAGTGCACATAGGATCCTCATGGCTACCTGAATTATGCCTCCCTCCCCAAGAAAGCACTCTCTCCAACTCCTGGAGGAATCCTAGAATGCCGGAATGAATGGGCAGCATCTCATTGATGCGTATTGATGGTAAGCATGGGGGGGGGGCAAAAAATAACTTAAGAGAAAAAATGTGAATTCGCTTCACTTTCAGAATAACTGAATGGTGAGATGAGACCCCAGAAACAGTTTTGCTGATCTAATGTACTATTTTGGAGACATAATGTATAATTCATTTGATCATAATCTTATTTGTGGTTTAATTGTCTGACCGTATAGCTCTGAATGTGTGTTCACAAAAATGTTCTTAGTTAAGGCTAGGCAGTCTTTGTTGAACATAGTGCCAAAAATGACTATATTAAATTTTGCAAAATGTTCAAGTGCCAGGCAGATAAACTGTGGGGAGAGATACAGCAGGTGCTTGGTTATGCACATGTATTTTAAAGAAATGAACTACATTTTAATTACACTCATTAAATATTCTTAAGTCTGTAAGAAGTGTTTACAGAAAAGTAAAAAAAAAATTCTAAGGCTATGATGATGTCACTGATTAAGCTACTTCCCACTACTCTTCCCCAGTAAGATGCCAAGCAGAACATGTTGGAGGACCACACTTTGGTACTATATCTGGGGCTTGCCTGCCTCTGCCCTGTGTTCTGTGCTAGCACAGTTTGCAGTGCGAAATGTTCTGCATCCACTACTTTATCTTCAAGGTCACTACACAAACTCGTATACATCTATCAGTGAGTGCAGAGAATTAAGGGTATGAATGGTTAAAAACCTGCTTCCTGTAGTGCAGGTTGTGTTACTGTGAACAGGTCACTTAACCAGTCAGTACTGTCGGACAGTTGGCAAATTGGGTTAAACTCCTCAATGGTCTCCTGGGCTGCCTGCCTAGTAACTACCTATGAGTCTGTATTACCAGGCATGGAAAACTGGACTGTGATGAAGTGGCTACTGATCAAAAATATCAGCTCCTCACAAGAATAACAAAGTTGCATCAACAAAGCTGTCCCACTACACCATTATTGGATACAGCAAATTAGAAATGCTCCAAAGTATTTAAAGAGTAATGCAGGGATATTTCTGTGGTAGGGTAAAAAAAATAAATACATGTTTGAATACAGTTGGAGTTTTCAAGGTAACAGTAATTTTTTTTTTTCATTTTCACCAGATTCTGGCTACCTGCCTGATCATTTATTTTTTGTACCCTTTAGACTTCTTGGCTCTGTCCTCTCTGCTCTTAACTCTCATGTTCTACTAACTGGACAGTGGTCATATTATGATCATAACACAGAATGGTTGCTCTTCTTTTATCCTAATTTTCAGTCGTAATACTCATCCGTGGTCTGCCTCTCAGCTGTGTCCTCTTGTCTATTAAAATTCTGAAGCTGTTTTGATATTTAAAGTAACATTAGATTTCAAAACATTTAAAAATTAGCCATTTGTTATACCCATTTGACTGTGTGCCCTTGTAAGATTGCTTGTCTGGTGTTGTGTGTGTGTGTGTGTGTGTGTGTGTGTGTGTGTGTGTGTGTGTGTGTGTGTGTGTGTGTGTCAGTCTTCCTTGCAGCTAACATATCAGACTACACCTCCCTCCCCAATCTGAACAGCCACACGGCATGCATGATGACCTTAACCCCTTCTTCACTGACGATGAGGAGCGTGATGGGCAATTTTTTTTTTTTAACTGAAGGCAACCTGATAAAAAAAGGGAGGGCCTTCCTCTCCTTTATGAGTTTCTGCTATGGTTTTTTTTTTTTTGTCTCTTCCTGAAGTGAAGGGAGTGAAGGAAAGAGGCAAAAAAAATAAAAAAATTAAAAAAAATAAATAAATTTAAAAATAAAATTCCCTTTACCTTTGGCATTGTAAGGCGCCTAGGTCTGTCTAGGCCTTCTTATGCCTAAGGCCTAGCTCCCCAACTGCAGTCTGACTTCCCAGTTGCAATTAATTTTGTGGCTGCAGTGCGTTTTATCCATAATGCCAGTGTCACTGAATTTCATTTCTAATAGTTTACAGCAAGAATGTCAGACCTACATACAGCAGTTATCAGACTAAAACCAATCTAATACATCTAGCTAAAGTTTCACAACAAAACCTTTATAACGATTAGAACTACTTTCATTCATAAAAAGTAAATGTACAAGTGCTTATGAAACTCCACATTGCTTTCTTTGGTTCTGTTGGAGCATTAAGACTGATGTGAACTTAACTTAGCATTGAGCAGTGCCATTTCAAATACTTTGTCATATCTCATTGTTCACCCTGGTTCACTAAGGTAACCCAGTCTCACATCTCAAACAGAGATTCTGCTTGGAAACTCTGGCAAATCTCTAGTTCACTATCAAAAATACAGGAAACTACGTAACCTGGCCAAAAAACACATTAACATGGATAAAAGAAATTTCTACCACAAACCTCTAAGCATTCAAACTAGAATTCCCAAAAACTTTTGGCATACAGTTAACCAAATTCTCCACCCTAGAGACCTATCATCTAAAATCCTCTTTCACCATCTCTTCCCTAAACAATACTAGTATCTCAACTGAACATCACACTAAACTACTTGTTGTAATCATTGACGATCAGCTCAAATATAACCTTCATGTTCAAAACTGTATTAAGAAAACCCAGCAAAAACTTGGCTTACTTTATAGAAACATAAGATTTCTCACACCTAATTCTATAATACAACTAGCCCAGGCTTACCTCCTTTCTAATATTCTATACTGCTCACAAGTCCTAACTAACCTTAAATCTTCTCTTCTAAGTAAACTAGAAACTACTCATGACAAAGTAGCCAGAACTGCAGCAAATATGCCACCTAAATCTCCTCTTTGTCTTGCACTTCAGTCTCTCAACTGGTTAGAATTTCCTAATCAACTCATTTATTCTCAGCTTCTTATAATTCACACCATCCTTAGTAAGCCTTACTTCTGCCCTAGTATATCCACTCTTATCTCCCTCCATAACTCACCACGCCCTCTTAGAAGTTCAGACAAATGTCTCTTACAGATTCATAAACCTAACATATCCCTAGGGAATAAGCTATGTAGTTATCTTCCTGCTCTTTCATGGAATAAACTTTCCTTGGCCCTTAGGACTATCTCCAATACTAAAGAATTTAAATCATCCCTTTGACGTTATCTGCTCAACTCTTGGAGATGTCTATGTAACCACCCTATCTAACCATTTCCTCCCCTCCTTCTATCCTTTCCTGTCCCCCTCTAGCTCCTTTATACATTTATATATATATTTTTCTTCTTTCTCCCCTCCTCTCATTTCTTTCTATCTAGTAACAGCTTTCCCCTTACTCATTCAAATCGCTCTAACTTACCGTACACTACACTAACTTACTCTTATCTCTACCTTACTCCTCCAATCTCTGCTACAGTTATTCCAAACTTGTTTCTTCCATTCCCTTCTTTACCCACTTTCTCCTTCTTTTCTTCCCTTTCTTCTGTTACTTGAGTGACTAACTCCTTACATTATTTTATTTTATCTTTTCTCATATACTCTTCCCCCTTCTCCTTCATCTTTGCTTTCCTTTACTGTCTTTTTAACTGTAACCCCTTTTCTTAGTACTATACTATCTTGGTTTATAATTTTCACAAATACCTTTAACACAGAATTACTTTGTATATTCAATCTTTTACACTTCAACTATCTTGCCTTTTTCAATTTCGTCCTTGAAGCACTTTCTAGTACAATTTGTACTATTTATTATGTTATATCTGCTCTGCTGATGGTTGATCTGCTTGACTTGTTGCTCTGTAGCTAGTTTTTGTATTTGTTTAAATTTGTATTATTCTGAATAATGTTATTTTTGGGGCTTCTCCCCCCAGGCCTGCGTTGAAAAAGGGTACATGCCCAGTCGGACTAACCTGGTTAACAAATGTCAAATAAATTAATAAATAACTTCTGCAAAAATGTAATCTGAGCCCCAAAATGATTATCTGCAGTCCACATTATTGTTTGCCATGAATAATTGACCACATAGTATTGGACAATATTTACTGACCCCAGAAGAGGTTTTCTATTGTTCCCCTACTTTGCTTACTTGATACCCAGTTTGGTGTTAGCCAATCCAAGGAGGGATGAATGGTAATAAATCCTTGTAATATGTTGTTTTTGGAGTGAGGCACTCTGTAGTTAAAAACTAGCAGATGGTCTGCTTTTGATTAATTCACATTTTTCCAGTAAAACTAATTTAACAGCTACAAGCAGTCATACCAATTGTAGACTAATCTAAATATATATTTACTCTAATAGTCCATTTACTGAAGTTGACATTTTGCATTTAAATATAGTGTTATCTTGAACTAGGAGAGAGCAAATAGTATGGAAACTTGATTGTAAATGCCAGTGTAGGCATTTTAGAACAGATGACATAGCAAAGGCTGAATGTATACCTTGAAAGTATGCACATGTAGAAGTAAAATGAGGTAGATTGTTTGTTTTTTTTCCCTCCATACAGATCATTTGCTGCTTATGCACTTCTTACAAAATATAGTCAACAACTGGGACTCTATCAAATTGGTTCGCATTTTGCTGCTCAGATAAACAGGAAATATTTTTTGCACTGGTCCTACTTATAAGCTGTCAAAAGCACACTGGAGAGGTAGTAATTGAGGAGTCAGTGTCTCTCTAACAGGATACTCGTGTAACAAACAACTTGCCATTCAGAGTTCTTCAGGATACTATTTTAATTTGTGACTTATGCCATTTCCTTCAATGTTAATGTTTCTGTTTCATGAAGTACCTTGGACTGCGACTTTCATGTCAGAAACTCTTCTCCAGGTTTTTCCTGTAGTCTGTCCTGAGGGTGGATGTAAGACACTCAGCACTCCACTGTATCTGAAAGCTTCTGTAGGCTGATAACTGTTAAAGTGTAAGGTGGAAGTGCGTTTACCTGTGTTCTTTGGTATGCATTGACTTAATTAGTATGTAATCGTCAGCGAGACAGACTAGACACGTGTCATTTTACAATGTGGCCTAGGGTGATATGACAGCAGTAGGGCACCAAACATACAGTGCACAAATAGAACAAAAATAAGGATTTGTAGCATCCAGGGGCAAAGTAAAGCCACTGATGTATTTATGCTGTGAGATGGGAAGCATGGAGGCAGAAGACAACTATAACAACATAGCATTTAAAAGTCCAGTAGTATAGAATAGCTCAGTAAAAAGGAAGTAGTTTAAATTTTACCAAAATAATAGTGCTGTTAAAACATATCTATCCATTCTGTACCGGGTGAAATGCTAGGGAAATGGAGATTAAAAAATACTGTTTTTGGAGCCTAGTAGCCAGTGGTAACATAGTTCATTATGACCTGTGTATGGCTAGTAAGTATACTTAAATGCTTTTATATTGGGGAAGGGGTCCACTTTTAGAGACTGAAATTAATGGTAAAGTTTGGTGGTGTTGTGTAGGGCAAGCATTTACCATGTTTCTCAGTAAAGAGAGATACCAGAGTTGGTATATTAGGTCCAAAACAAAAGTAACTGCACATCAACAGGAAGTGGGTAATGGAGTTTTGTGTTAATACATTATGTGTCATTGGGGAGATGCAGGAAGGTAGTTTACCATATTGGGCAATAGACCCTGGTGGTATCCTCCACATAACTGTTTATAAGCAATTGCAATTCTGATACTTACTGTTAGCTTGTAGACTGACATCATTTATTTATTCATGTTACTAGGTATCTATACTTTGCAGAATGGTTAAGGACTTTAGCTCACAGATACAAGCGATAGGGTTTGATTTTGACCTCTGGTTATTGGCAAGGCTTGTAATAGTCTGCAGACTGATGGGTTGTTACACTGGTAGATACTAGGCTAATAACTCACTGTTACCTTTGAAATAAGAGAACCATTTGACAATTCACAATATGTTATCAAACCTGATGTCTTTTAATGATAGGGTTTGACCTTTCATATTGTTTTCTTTATTTTTATTTTATAAATTGTATGTGCTAATTATTGATTTCCAAAGTAGCTGCCCTCTTATTAAAAATTCTAAACCATTGTAAAGTTGAATTTTCAGTTTTCTTCCATGACATGTATGTGCAGTTTTGTTGGCCAGCTGAGCAGATGGCATCCTGCTGGATTACTAAATCTTAGTCAAATATTAAACTGATAATTGGATTAACCAGATTGGGGCATTCATGTTGGTATGACCATAGGTAAAGGGCCTAGGGTGACACAGTTGGACAACAGATAGTGTTTTTGCCTCACAGGAAGAGGTTCCATGGTTCGATTCTTGGTTGGGGTCCCTTCTGTGTGGAGTCTGCATGTTTTCCCTGTGTTCATATGGGTTTCCTGTGGGTGCTCTGGTTTCCTTCCACCTTCAAACCTTCCAAAGATGTGCATTAGGTGGATTGGACACTCTAAATTGATCATAGGTTTGTGTGCACATGCAAGTGTGTGTTGGGGAAGAGATACCATGGCAGGGCTAGCCACCTGGCAGTGTAAACCTTGGCTCTAGATGATTGTCACTGTTGAAGTGATACTCCAACCACATATGGGAAAAAGGGGTTGAGGGTGGACGGATGGACAGATGGAATTGGGTTAGCTAAATATTTATAGCATGGACATATTTTGTCTTGATTCCTAACCTCCTTAATTTGTAATCAACAGGTTTTCTAGAATTTATAACAAGTGATACCTGGTTTAATTAGAGTTGAGATAGTATTGCCTGTTCTAAATCAACAGTCTTGAAGAAAGACAACGTCAGAGCATCTTAAGCTAAGGTCACTAGTTGCCTCAGTGACAACAGTATTGCATAAAATGTAGATTCCAGTCTGGTTAGACAATTGGCACAAGTTATATACATTGGGTTATTCTATTGTATTAAAAAGTAAATTAATAAATAAAGAATTTGCAGCTTGTCCAAGGCATTGGAAAGCTGCAGAGAATTGGTAAGTCACATGTTAAGGTTCACAAAGTAGGCGCCGGATGGAACCCTAACGAAGAATGAACTAGGTAGCTTGATAATGCATGTTAAGTCATATGTTGAATCGGGTTGAGGAGGTTATATGTCTGACTTACTTGGCACATGGCTTGCTATTTTTCATGTATTAAGTATTAAAATAACAGCAATGAGTTATAAACTGGAAGCAGCTGTAGTTGCAGAGAGCACCTACAAAGTGCATGAAATTTGCTTTTAAATTGTTGGCAGTGGTTATGCTGCTTATGTTGACATATAATGATCAGCGATGAGTGCACATCTTTGTTTCTCTAGTCAGTTTATGAATCTAAACAATTGTTAGGTTGCTCAATGTTACAAACTTGCACTGAGTAACAAGCTGGTAATATTAAGCAACCATTCATTTTCTGATTCACAGTGCATTATTTTCATCACAGGTATCCTTCATTGTTCAGCACAAGGTTTTATGACCTGGGATTGCTGTTCATCTCATCTGTAAGACAGCAAGCACAAATATACTTTGACTGTCCATAAATTCTGTGATAAAGAAAGGCATTCTCTTTTAAATTCATTTCGAGGGAGTCTTCTACAGTCTAGAAAAATATGCTATATCTAAACGTACTACTTTGGTATATAAAAAGCTTTTGCTACATTGTTGGACTTGGAGTCTTTCATTTTGCTTCTCATTCTGAGTGGGGATACAGCTTTAGCTGTTTTGTTCCTAGGACACTTAACATTAGAGATTCCCATCTGAAAAAAATTATGTCCTAATGACTGGAGTATTCAACAGGATAATAGTAGCTGGAAGTAATATAAGAGATTGATTTAATGGTTTTTCAAAATTACTGCTCTACTTTTAGGTGGCTGGTATGTCCCACTGTGTCTCAGAAGAAATCTAGGCAACCTCCTTTCACTTCCAAACTTGATGCTCTTACTAAAACCACTGTGAAGGGGAGGGCATTCTGTTACACATTAAAAGCACTTGCCCTCCCTTGCATCCCTGTCCGTGTAGAGGGTAGGGGGTTGCACTACTCCTTTGCTTATGTATGCCAACATTTGAGATCGCTATACCTCAGAGAAGAGGGAATACTCTAAGATGTAGCAGTTTTGAATATAGTAAATATCTCCATGTAATTGTGCTTACATTTTTGCAGCTCCAAGGACTGGCACGTATAGTTCTCGAATAAACAGTGGGAACCCAGAAAACCTGTGATCAGAGACTAGCAATGAGACTGACTTTGAAACTGTCCACTGAGTACACTTGTGTGTTTGTAGAAAACCAGTAATCGAGCTTGCTTTAAAACTTTAAGTATAGTCGGTGTAATCCTTTGAAGATTCAAAATACTAACCCTTCCTAGAGCTTTCAGAACTTTTTTACAGCATGTCTGATCTTAAATGAGAACAGACTATCCAGCTTTCTGCTGTCTTTTTAAACCCTATGGTTAATTTTATCCCTTGTCTAATGATGTCTCCACACCTGCCCTGTTAGTTGTCTGTTTTATATTTACTACAGCCTTCAGCATCTGCTGTCATCATCCCAGATCTCTGTGACCCACAAGAACAGTGCCACCTTTTGTCATTTTAGACAAGAGTTGAGACATTTTGTGAAGACTGGGTACTAGCTGTTATCAGGTTAGTTATGCTCCTTCAAACCTTATTTGTTCTGAGATGTCTTTATTTTGTGATCGTTATTTTTTTATGGCCACCTGTTTTTTTTTTTTTACTTGTGATTACATTATGTCTGTCCTCCTTTCCTAATTTAAATTAGCTTGACATAAGCATATAAGAATGATCATTCCATGCATCTTCCAGTTTCTCCTCTACAGCAAAATTACTTTTCCTACCAATTTGACAGTCCAAAGGTATATTTTTTTGAACTTCTGCCTTTCTCTTAATTCAGTCTAGGAAAAGGAATATCCAAGGTGAAACTCACTTCATCCCCATTTAAGCCAGATCTAAAACTCTCCACAGTATTTGCTAAATTTCCATGCCTCAGAAACTTGGATATATAGTTAATTTTACATTTTTCAAAAGCCACTACAGATTGCTATCTTGTCCAAAATGTCATGTCAGTTAAAGGCAGATAGTTAATCAGTGTTGTTTAAGTTGTTTGTGCCAACAGTTATGCAACGAAATTTGGTTCTTCCTTGTTACATTACTTTAAGGAAACCTCGTTTAAAGCTACACAATAGCTTAAAGATCACACTTTCCAGTTACTGGCAGAAATTAACAGTGGTTACTGAAAAATTGTGCAAAATTTTATTTTGCCAAAATTGTGTGGCATAATCTGTGTATCTCCCTGTCGCAGTAGATCTTTTGTTTGGTTTGTTTGCACAGATCATATAAATCAGTAGACAAACAGGTTGTTTAGTATAAATGTTTTCATCAGGAAAACTGTAAGGCATTGCATGGTGCACTGGTACACCCTCAAAAACGTAAGTTCTTTGTTCTTACTGAGCCACATGTATATCAGTCATTTGAACCTACTTCCCATAAAACAAATATTTTGAGCATTTCTAGATAACTAAAATTTATCATTTAAATGTGCTGCCATTTGTTCAACATGCCTAAATGAAAGTAATTGTCAAATATGTTTATAGTTAAAATATTATTGTTTGGTACTGTAATGTTGGTATGACTACATAAAAGTTGCTGTGTTCCAGATGTTGGAATTTCCTATCTGCTGTGCATGAAGAACTTCCAAAAAGAACCCAAGTTGTCTCCATTTCTCACACAAAACAGCCATACTAGAGGCTTAGACCTTTCCAAAAAAGAGGTGCCGCAGACACCTTGCTTCCACACTAGTGAGGTGACTTGAAATCCCCTAAAAATATTTGGATAAATTCAATTCACAAAGAAAGCTCTTCCTAGCTTATGAAACATAAGCTTGATTGTTGCTGCCTCATCAAGGTGATTCATGCTTGTTTTTCACACTTGCATCACTTTTGTGTATCGAAAAGGTCTATGACAGTTTACCCGACCTCATCATTTTTGCTGTCAGGAAAACTATAGAATTTTGAAATCAGGGCAGGGAAAAAAATCTTAAATGCTTTTCAAGTCCTTCCTTAGCATGTTTTAGCAAATTGTTAGCACAACTGAATAATTTTCCTTGAAAATATATGTTTTATTTAGTTTATCAGCGTTCACTGAAAAAGTCAGTGGTGCGCTGAGAAGGAAAATAAAAATAGGACGAAGGCCCAAGTTTAGTTTCCAGTGCACTGGTAATAAATGTGATACTATCTAAAGACATAAGGCTTTAATTTGTAACAATGCATCACTCATGTCTCTCCATGAATCCGCCCATTGTTTTAACATAATGCATTAGAGCATTTGGCAGCATACCTGACAAGATGCTTTTATATGCTTCAGTGGCTCTTTTAGGCTTGATAGGCTTCATTAAGAAGTCCTGAGGCCTGTTGAACAAAGGCATTTTACAAACAATGAAAACAGTTCACAGCACCAGTCTGTCAAATTATGGTATTTAAATTATGTTCTAGTTCAGTCTTATCATGCATTCAAACTTTATCTTTAAATTACCATCGTCTCTGTTAAGGAATGGGTCAGTCCAGCTCTGAAATCTATTGCCAGAAATATAAGGAGAACAAAAGTGACTAAGACCAATATGGAACAATGCTGCCTGGTTTCTTGAAAATTTTATTTGCTGTTTGTCTCCAAAAGTTAAAGCTAGACCAGGTCCTGTAGTCAGTCAAGACTAATTGGCTTGACTGACCACAGGACCAGTCCTAGCTTTAACTTTGAGACTAACAGCGAATAAATTCAAACTTTAATGTTTCACATAGCATTTCTTTTATCTTTAGAACCCTACAATTTTATTATAACTAACTTCTGAACCAGCTCAGTGCCACTACTTTTGTCATTCAGCTTGCTTTCTTATAAATTTTTATTTTTTAATTGCATTTATTCCCAGATGGAGATTTACTTATTTTCTATGGTTTGTTTGTACCACCAAGCTTAGGAGTTTGGAGACTTTTTAACATTATTAAACTTCTGTCACTATGTGGCATTTCCCCTCAGCCCACATAGTACAAAACCTGTGTTTTAAAGGGTGACCTGTAATGAGAGAAGCCCTCACTGATACAGTGTGGCCTTCCAGATCATGTCCGATGAAGTAACTTATGTGACTTAACAGATTTGGTACAGTGCTAATGTTTGCGTTAGTAAACTTTCTGCTGCTTTCTGTCATGAAATAGATTCTTGGTTAGAAGTGTGTGTGTGATCACACACACACACACACACACACACACACACACACACACACACACACACACACACACACACACACACACACACACACACACACACACACACACACACACACACACAGATACTCACTTTGTAGAATCCAGAACTACTATTCTTGATTGCAGTTTTTAGGTGTACACTGGCTGAATATTGTACTCACATTCCTGAGGGAGAACACTTAATGATATATGCATTTGTGTCATTGTTAACAGCTTTCAGGAAGCACTAATTTGGTCTTTATATTTTTCATTGTTTTGTTAGCAATGTTTCCTCGTTATAAAATAAATCATGTTTTAATTTTATCACATTCTAGAAAATAATCTGGTCTTGGGTCAAATTCTACCAAGTAAATAAAATGCAACCTTAGTAATCTGTGAAGACATATGCAAAAATTACATAAAAGGGCAAACTCCTTTGCAACAAGATGGAAATTAATAACATTTTGGGGGGCCCTTATTTTGACTGTTGACCTTTTTTTGTTTCTCCTTATCTAGCCAATTTGTTCCCCCATAGAAGATGAGAGCTGGGAAAGAGATGTCATTTCAACCATTTTCAATGATTTCTTGTACAGTGTGAAGTTCACCTGCATCTTCTGTCAAGCACTAGGTCAGGGCTTCAAGGGCTTTTACCCTGCTGTTAATACTTCAACTTCATGAAAAGTAAAAGTAACATACTTGTAGTCAGGGAAAGAGAGTTTGATGTATTATGTTCTGGAATCAAAATTTTGTGATGCTTGTGAATTTTGACCAAAGCCTGATTCAATAAACATAGATTGTTTTAGTGTGAGATTCAAAATTTATTTGTAAGTCACATTTTGCTCTGAATGCATTTGCAGTATTAGGGTTCATAATATTGCAGGTTGTCCATGGATGTTAAGTAAAGGGATGTGAGTTTTGACTAGATTACCTGTAGTTAGGATATCACAACAGATGATTGTATGAAGTTTATTCCTCTGGGAGAGGGGCAGTAGACAGGGTGAGAGTTGCCATGCCGTTAAACAGTGTGTAAACAAACAAACAAAACAAGTTGCCACAGACCTGAAGGGTTGCAGTGACTTGTCAAAATTTCAGCAGCTGCTGTTAAACAGTCCCTGGGAACTGCATACTATGTGAAAAAAGTTAATGTTCACCTGCTGTTAGTAGGGAAAACAATACCAACAACATGCATTTTATATCAATTTTTGTGCTTATATAGGCCCAGTGAAAGTTTCTGCACTTGGTGGGTGTTTTCCTGCAGATGTCTGAAACATTTATTTTCAGAAGTACAGCTAATTTATCTGGTTGGTAGCTTGGCTTGATTACTCATCTTCTATGAAAAGATGCTACCCTGACGGTCTCTTCTGAGAGTGGGAAAGCACTGTCTCTGGGGAGTGACTGATTGTAACAGCCAAATTCAGAGATGTGCAGCTTTTTTCCGTAGACTTTCTAAAGCTTGCAGTACATGTAGATCAGACAACCACTCTGGGGAGAGACTGATTACATCACAGGTAAATGTGAGTCACATTCATTTGTTTATATTATATGGTTCTAGTTTTATGATTTTTTTTAATGTATCATTGGGGAGAATATGCCCATGTGCACCACCCTCCCCAAATTACTTCTGTACTTGATCACTGGTATGCTGGGGTGCTTCCTTTCTCTGAACATCTGTGGAAATTCATTTCTGTTCAGCAGGAATACTATTTAAAGGTAATTATCTGCTTCTAAAAGTGTATTTTGGAAAAAGGTTGATCTCCACATTGGATATGAGCTGTTTCAGAAGCTGTTCTACACCACACTGCAACCTTCACTGCAGCGAGGGAAAATGGTTGGATATACACTACAGATTGCCTATATCCCCTACACCAGGGGAAATGAAGACAAATGTAAACAGTTTGGTTAAAAAAAAAAAACTTTTTTTCTTTGGTATTAAACAATGCAACTTCAAGGCACTTTCCTAGATGTGATTGTCTGAATCAATTGTGTGCAGTTTATTAAAATCATTTATATTGAATTCTGAGATACACTTTCTTACCTCTAGGGACACATAGCTTATAATAAGTTAAAACAAAAACATCTCCTTAAACAAAAGCATTGGCATGAAATATTTGTGACATTTTTCAGCTTTCCTTTTCTTTTTCATAGTTATTGCAGATGCCTATGCCACTGAATATTGTATCTAAGGCAGTACTTTGCTGAAGTCCTGTAATTTTTGTCTGCCTGCCCCATCCAGTAACATACAGAAAGCCCTTACTTAATTGTGTTATCTCAATGAAAGATGTCAGAAATTTGTTTGGAGGAAACGAACAGAGCCATATGTTTCAGTGCATTAAATTTTACTCCTTTGATGTTCTTCTCATAGGTGTCTTACTTCAGAACATTTCCTTTGGGAGCTGGTGATGGTGATGGAAATATTGGAATGGCTGTTTTTGAACCCCATTTGTTGTAACCCTAGACATAGCTGTAACAAATTGCTGTTGAGTGTTTTTCTGATGTCAGACATATTCTTACCAGCTGCCCTGATGGCCACATAATAAGCATACAGCAGCATGTTAACACTGTGAAGAGTTATTGCAAGAGAGTTAATAAAATCAACAGGGGTCCATGGACAGATCTTTGTGGCTCCCAGACCTTGTTGGCTACACTGAAGAAGAGAGGGAACTTAAAAAGATCTTTTGTTTATACAGTGAGTAAACCAGCACAGCAATGTAGTATTTAAAGGATAAAGTACTGGCTATTTTAGAAACATGCTGTATTTAACTAAATTAAAACAATCCATAGATAAAGCACCGGTAAGTTCGCTTATATACATAGAACTGTATTTACTGTCAGCAAAGGTTAAAAATGCACTTACAGGAATATTGTCTTTTCTAGATCCATGTTGGTTGTCAGTAAGCAAGCCACTTTCCTTAGAATGGACTTTTAATTGCAGGGCTGCAAAGTTTTCAAGAATTTTCTTAAGTGGGACAACTCTAGTTGAAGTTGGCATAATGGTTAAGGTAATTAATTTACCTTACAGACACAAAGTGCAAGGTTTGATTCTCACATAGGGTAATTGGCTAAGTACTAATCTATGAACCCATGAATCTGTAAGAATCAGCAAGCAATTTTTGCCCTCACTTTGGCAGGCTATGAATTTTGCACTTTTCTAAAGTTCAAGGAAGATTCCTGATGAAAGATGTTGAGGGCCAGTACAGTATTTGTGAACTTGTTAGTCACCCCACTAGCTTGTTGTATGTGTGGTGGTGGTGGTAAAGAACTGGAGTACCAGAATTAAACTGGAGCAGACACAGTGAGTACTTGCATACTCCATATAGACAATGAGAAGTGGTCAGGACTGAACTCTAGACATTGGAGATGTAAGACTCAGACCTTTACAACAGACTACTACTTTCTGATGTAGCATTTGTCTCTCTTTTGGTTCCATTTTACTTTGACTTTTATAATATGGTGTGGTAGCAAGCTAACCCCCCCCCCCCACTCTCATGCATACAGAGTCTGCCTTCTGTATGTTTTCTGACCAGGTGAATGTACCTTGATTTCCTAAGGTTGCTAGGTACATCACTGCTTGTATATGCTACATCTGTTTAGTGTAGCTTTACTAGCCTGCATACCAGCTTTGGAAGTTGAGGAAGTTAGAGGTGACAGAAATGAAGTTTCTGAGATAGGTGGTAGGATGCACACTATGGGGCAGATGATGAAATGTGGACATCAGAGCAGAAGTCCAAGTATCTCTAATTGCAGAAAATGTCAAAAAGAATGCATTATAGTGGTTTAGGCACATGTACACGAAAACAGAAAACAGTCTAGTGGAGAAGATTTAGGACAGGCAGGAAGAAGGCAAGAGAAAACAAAGGGATGTAGAAAAAGACCTGAGACCCTCAGGCATGACTGCTGAAGAAGGTAGGAGAGTGGCATTGAATTGAGAGAGAGATGGTGACAGTTGACATGACACCCTGCCCCAATGTAGAAAATGTGAAATGTGGGGTTGGTGATTGTAACATCCCTCCTCTGGGCCACTAATCGAGTCTATATTATTTCATTGAATGGCTGTTCTGCGAAGAGCCATTTGTCGAACACCTATTTATCGAAGCCACTCTTCATTGAGCAGAGAATTTTAACTAGGGCAAACCAATGGTTGGCCACCATCTGGAATTTGCCATTTTCCCCATTGTAGTGTGAACTTAAACTTGATATATTTATTTAGGGGGGGTGTGGGACAGGTTTAAAATTTTTTTTTCAGTCGCTCGGTTGGCCAACCGCTTAATTACCCTACTTAAAATGTGCATTTCGATGAAGAGCAGCTTTGATTAATAGGTGTTTGATGAATGGCTATTCGCTGAATAGCCATTTGACGAAATTATATAGACCCCCATTAATCACAGAGCCTCAATCCTCACCACTGACACTGGTGAAGGATATTCACTTGGAACAAAAATAGACAAACTTTATTTCCAAATGCAGCTCTTTGCACCAAGCAGAATTTCCCTTAAGAACACACAGGGAACACACTCAGTCCTGGGGCTGGGTTTCCCCCTCTCTCTCTCCAGGCCCCAAATAAGACTCCCCACTGACACAGCTGTACACTTGTGTTCTCAGCCGAGTGTTCCAAGCCAAGTCCTACACCACCCTCTCTGTGAAACCAGTGTTCTGTGTCCCTGCTCCAAGTAGCTGCCACACACACACACACACACACACACACACACACACACACACACACACACACACACACACACACACCTGGGAAAGGCTGGCATAGATGTACGAGCTATGCCCCCTCTGCTCAGACTGTAAGGTAGATATTGACACCAGAACACTCCAAAGGCAGCTTCCAAGGCTCTTACATGGGTATCTAATTACACTAAAATTAATACTAATACAAATGGTAGAGTTTGACTAATGCAGAAAGGCTTTCAAGAGCGGCCGCAGTGTCACCAAATAAATAAATATAAGTACTCTCAAAGGTTAAAATATTTTCTAAAGGACCAGCCACAATGAAAAGTTTACATTTATTAAATAATGAATAATAAAGGAACAAGAAAATACTAAATATCTATTTACAGTAAACACCAGAGTTTCAATCAAATGAAATATTAAAAATAACACAGATGGATAGATTCAAACAGATACAGAAAAATAGTATTTAACTAGAAAAACAATACTGAACCAATCTCACTATATTTTCTTGACTGATATAAGGAATTACTATTCCCTGGTTACTTTAAAGCAAGGCAAGATGAAGTGGGTGAGTGATCCTTCTCTGTCAGGTTTCAAAAACAGACTGCCCTGAGACTTCTGTCTCATGTAGTATTAAAATATCATTTCAGTGCTGGATTACAGAATGACATCACATATATCTGGTCATCTGACTTCTGGTTCTCACACTATCCCCTTTACTAGAAACTGGACCAGAATCTAGTACATATATGTCATTATACGCATACATAAAACTTTGCTAAGATGTATTATAGCATCTGGAAGCTATTAAACCATTTCAAAAACTTCCAGCCTTCCAGGGTAGCAATTAATTCACCCCTAAGGACAATACTGTAGGATTCCTAGTCCTGGGTTTCACAGGCATTTTGTCTTTGACTGCAATCAGAAATGTAAGATGCAAACTTTATGGCCTAAACCGGGTAATTTAATTTCAGACTGTTTTTCAAAGTTAGCTGGACTGAGAGTAACCTCCTCTCTTTCAGTATCCCATTACAATACATTCATTTCAACAGTTACAGTACAGTCTGACATACAGGTATATTTCTGTTCTGACTGGCAAGACCCACTGTTGGTACATTTTTAACACAAGCAGAATTACAAATACATTTTCAAAACAAGCACCTGTAGAAATAATTTTGATATATAAATGGCATATAATTCCTTACAAAACTCCAGCTAGCTATGCCGGCATATGTTACACATCCACTGCCCTACTTCTGCTGGCATAGCTGGCAGTACCTCACATCATCACAGTGATGATGATTATGAAGATTGCAGATACTCTGTGGATGGCCTTGTATCCTGAAAGAACCTAGGAAGTCAAGGATGTTAAACTGACATGTTCACGATAACACCCTGTAAAAGTTGGAGTTGACAAGCCTTGAACCATTGTACTACAGCTCAGTGCTCCTACGTACTATCTGTATTGGTCATCTTTCTTTACAGCTCTTACTTGTCTTGTCTTTTGTGTCGTATATCATAGACCTGCCCTGTTTACAATCAGGTATTTTTAGTGACCATTATACAAAATTTCTGACACTTATAAATATTAGGATATAAAAATGCTGAAATAGCCTTAAAGGGCTGTCTCTTCCCTCCACAATCTAAATGTTATTTCTTTCAAATCACACTGGCAAAGAATAAGTGAGCAGTGATTAGGAGCAGTATTTCTTATTTTGAAATTTATTCCTCAGGATCTGTCATGTTATTACAGGTTACACATGACAGTTCCATATGGATATATGCAACAGATAGGAAAGTGTTTTTTTTTTTTTTTTTTTTTTTTGTGTGTGTGGGGGCATGCCTCCATGTATTGTCCAATCTGGGAACTGTACTTCCATACCTTCCAAATTAAGCTGAACAGCTTTTGGGATTGCAAAGAGTCAGCAACATGGAATTCAAGTTCGAGTAGACCCCTATGTTATGCATTACTAACTGCACATCCTTCCACTTTTGAAGAAAGTGTGAATCCCTTATCAGCCAAGCGTATTGACAAAAACATTATGATGCAGAAATGATGACCAAAAGGATGAATGCCCCCCAACTAATTATAGTTGTTTCAAACTGTAATTCAGAAGTGTGTATTGCTCCCAAAGTGTAGTACTGCATGTAGTTCTGACTGCCAACCCCTCTCCACAAAAGCTGCTACCTGGTCTTCTAACAATTTAGGCCAACTTCCAATGCAATGTCCTATTTACTCTAAACACTCTTTCTCTAGGTAATACTAGTTCTTCACACAAATCAGATCATATCTCACCTTTCAACATACTTATACCCATTCTTATTACAATCTAAAGCTCGTATTTAAGGACTATAGTAAAACTATTCTGCTTAAGCTGCAGTTATGTTTCAATATCTATACTCAACTATGGCTCCTCCTACTGCAGGGTATCAGTCAATGTAGCATATCTGTGAAAATTGCTGACCTACTGATTGTTATTAATTATACCTTTTTGACATTTCCAATAGTCACTCATTTTCCTGATAGATTTCTTCACTTTGTTTTTTTTTAAAGAACAATTCTCTTTTCCTGTACTAGACTATGCAACAATGCCTTTAATAAGAATATTTACACCGAATGTATTTTTTCCAGTGTTATATGTTTAACACAAATGTCAAGTCATGTATATGTAAACCGTGAAGCATATTCATCAAATCTGGGTTTGACATGGTTTTGAGACCCGTACTCAATCATTGGTCTGATGAGTGATGAGTAAAGGGAGACTATGACCTCCTTGATCTAGATGAATGATCTTGTATTTGTAATTATAATCATTCTTACTTGTGTGAACTTTTCTCCCTGGGCCTCTGCTGAAAACGGACTTTTGTCCATTTGGCCTTTCTTGGTAATCAAAATAAAATAAATAAAATAAACTTGTCTCTGAGGTGACTTTTGCTTCATTAATATTTTCCTTGCATGAGAACTTTGCAGTGCTTCAGTCATCAGGTGTTTGGTTTTCACTCATGAAAAAAAAAAACAAATGTGTATCCTGTTATGAATCCAGTTTACTTATCTCCATTTATGTCTTGTTTTTTCCTTCCTCTTCAGAATTAGCACAGCTAAATACTATCATGAATTCTCCCCTGAAATCCAGATTCTCCATTGAAGACAAGCTCAAGTGCTTCTCCTTTGCTTATGGTGGACTGACCTTTTATTTCTGCTATGTTTTAATAACTGAGTGTGCCAGTAGAGACAGATGTTTTGTTTCATTAGTGACCCCAAAGTCAGTTGAACTTGGAAGACAGTTGGTTCTAGATGAAAGCAGTAGCTACTGGTACAGTCTAGAGTTATGTCGAGGGGATGTAGAATGCACAGCAAAGCTGGTAAAGCTTACCAAGAGATTGTAGGCAAGCTAGATGTCAAATGTTAGCAACTGTGAATTAGGTCAGAAGAAATAGTGGTAGCACCGCAGCACTGTATGTAAGAATGGATAGCAGGTCAAGAGCAGACTCAAGCTAAGCACGGGCGGAACCATTATGCAGATATTTCAGAGGCTCAGTATAAGAAGTTTCAGTTGATGATAATTCTGGTGTTTGTAGGTAATTATGTGCTTGCATTGGATATTGGTTTTACAAAGTCCCTGCCAAAGCCCGACTCATGGAACATTAAGCAAACCTGTACCTTGACATACAGACTACACTAAGCATCTTTGAAATGTTATTTGCAATATTATTTACTATCTCAAGTGCTGTTTTCATTTAGTAACTCCAATGCTGGGGGTAGGATAGGAATGCTGATCTGTCAGAAACCTTCTTAGTATATCAGCAATTCAGACCTGTTGCTAATTTCATTTTGCAAAGGACACTGGAGAGAATCATACTTTTTAGAGTGCTGAACAAAGGCTGCCAATCATTTAGAAGTAAAATGTTTTGGTAAAAAATGATAAACTGGTTTTTGCTATAAGTAACTAGTAGTCCTTACTCAGAGAATGTGTACTGAAAATGAAGGTTGATCATTGTTTGAGGATTCAGGTTTTATATTGCCTCATCACTGACTTTTTTTCTTCCTGTCTTGGTGGTCATCAGGCTCTTCTGTCTCCGTTTTCTCCATTAGCACATTCACTCCCCAGGGTGGTGTCAGCCCTATGTTCTATTCATTTCTCTTAGGGTAGGAGCCGAGTAAAACTGTCACCTATTAGAGGCCAGGGGTGGTTGTGTGCCTGCATATGCCATTACAAACCCAGGCTTTAGTTAACTGTGGGTATCAGCAATGATATGTCACTCGCTTCTGGAAAAAATGTAACCCCCTCATGACAGCCCATTATCTCTCAAAGCCAGTACTTCTGTATGTTTTCTGGTTTCCACTGGGAATTTTTCAGTGGAGATGAGTGCCCACACATCTGTCTCCAAATGAATAAAGGCAATCAGGTAAAGCTATGTTACTAATCCCTTACCCCTCATCAGTTCTTGCAGGTGCCTGAGTGACTAACTGACCTCAGGTCACCTGGTTGTACTACGGGCTACTTTCCTTTACATCAGCAGAGCTGGTATTCCCACCACTGATCTTGCAGAGCAGTGTAAGGGCTAAACATTATTTAAAAATATTTAGCCAAAAAATGAGTGAAAGACAGCAGTTACAGTTTTGTAAAACTTTTGTGTTTGTGACTGTTGCAGGGAGACTTTTCTAAGATTATGTTGGTTTCAGGAAATACAGCCAGCTGGATCCATATGAAATTTAAGAATGTTTCTGTCTGTAGGTGTTGTCATGTGATTTTTGCAGGAAGGGGATGAGTTATTGCCAATTGACAGAGCAGGACAAAACATCACGGCATGAATTAGCAAACAGCTGTTTCTAATTTCAGTTCAGAACTGTACACAGAGGAACTTGTTTTAGCGTTCACTCCTTTCATTTGTAATGAATTTTAATCACTGCTACAGGTGAAAAAATGTGGAAACAAGCTTGTATCTTGTGGAAGAAACAAAAGAGAGACAGATGCTAACAGATTTACAGTCTGCTATAAAAGGGATGTTTTGGTACACTTTACATGTAATTAGAATGCAGCTGTTTCAGGTCCCAGTTCCATGAAGCACAACAGAATGTGGTATTTTGTTGCTTTTCTAAAGGGATTAAAGGGGGAAAAAACAATTATTTTACACTGAAACTATTTGCTTTGCTTGCCTTGCTACTCTTGACAAGTGTGGTAGAACTTTCTGAATTTTTTGGGGGAAAAAGATTTTGATTTAATGGGAAGTGAGTCTATAAACAGAGGTGCAGAAGTCCATTACAATGCTTAAGTCATTTTTTGTGATGTGGAGTAATTTACAGTGCCCTGCTGCTGGTTCACCTTTCTGAGGGAACTGGATTTCTCCTTCAGCCACTGATCATGCCTCGACCATGTCACCTTCAGGTCACCTGTTTGGAGTATTGAGGTGTCTTGTATGCATTTTCCTGTAGCTATATTTGCAGGAAAAATGTATATCGCTAGTATCAGTTTGTACAGAAGACTTGTAAAGAAGTGTCCATTTTTCTTATTGACAGATTCTTGCTTTGTTTTTGCTGAGATTTTTTCCCAACATGCTTGCAGAGTTAGAAAACTTGTGTCATCTGTTTTCATAATTCCCTGGTCCTCACATTGAATGGATGTGATATGGGAGTTGTAGTCTAGCAGATGTGAGGTCCTACACTACCCGTGCCTGGGAGGGTCTGATTCGGGATCTGCAGTGACTCCGCAGTGCAAACGTTGTAAAACCAGATGGCTGTTTTCTTTCTTGCATGGGACTTGACAGATGACGGGATAGAGCATTTTTTTTCTCTTGCCTCCGCTCTGTGTTCCTCTCTCTATGTTCGATGGAATCTGAAACTGATTTGCAGTTGTACTATACCTCTAGAGTACTGTTGATTAGTAGCCAGAATAGCTAGTTGCCAATAGAATACGAGGTTGTTTGTGCTACTGAACAAGAGTAGGCTATTTTTTGGACAGTTTTACTCTTGGAAATAGCTATCTGTCAACACGGTTTCTGTCTCTGGTAATGTCATTAGATACTGCTCTGTTACCACTTATTCTCACCACCCAACATAATGTGTATTTATATGGCTCATTACACATAATTTCTTAGTGACTTCTGTGCTCCTTTTTGTTTTGTGAATCCCTGCTTCATTTTGTAACATATCTTTCTTTTATTTGTAAGAGTGTGTGTGTGTGTGTGTGTGTGTGTGTGTGTGTGTGTGTGTGTGTGTGGGGACCTTGTAGAAGTCATTCTACCTAAGTGCATAGAATACTCTTTTTCCCTATTTTATACTACTTAGTACTGGCCCATCTTGGTGTGTGGTGTTAAATGTAGAAATGCCTGTCATGGACTTCTGACAAAGGAAAGCAATGTAGTCTGGAGACAGTTTTGTTGCTGTTTTACTATCATTGCACTTTCCCTCCATCCAGAATAAAAAAATACCCATGAAAACAAAGCCACTGTGCTATAGATGGCCATATATATATTTCAGGACTCAGGCAACTACCTCCATTAGTAGGTCATATAAAAACGTCAAACTGATGATTCTTACAACAAATTTGTGTGTGTAAATATTAAGTGATTTGATTAAAATAAAGCTCAAACATTTGTTCTGATGATGTCCTTTTCATTTTTCCTCAATGAATCGGTTACGGATCTGATCTTCGGATCTAACTTGGCCACATACTATAGACTTTGGATTCAACTCTCATGCTCCTCTCTCTATCCATAATGCCCTAATCCATCCTCAGTACCTCAGATTTTGTTTGCCACCATAGAGTTCAAATACAGGGTCCTTCCCTCGAGTGACTACATCAGTAATTTGTAAGAGATTTTTTGCTCTGACTAAATATTTTTCTATCCCTCATTTCTCAACCTCCATCTTAGTTTTTCGATAGAGCATCAAGTTTCTTACTATTTCTACTAGCAGCAAAGAACAGAAAGCCTCTGAAACTGACTAGGGAACCAAATAATGTGATAAATGGAGCAAAATTAGGTAAAACACACTGGTTCCACACGGCTGAATGAATGTCACAAAATAGTTTATTCCAAGGTAAATCAAGTAAGCGCTTTCACTGATATCATCCGCTTCATCAGACTAGAATGAGAAATGACATTGAAATACTTCCTTTTATACATTCAAATGAGCCACTCAACTAGGCTGATAACTTAAATACATACTTAACCTCTATAATGCTGGATTACAGTGGAAAACTTGCTCATAGTGTATAATATTGACACATTAAAATAGTAATGATATAAATAATAATACTAAAATCTGTAGCATATCAACAACAGATTGTTGCTAAGCTTATAAAATTAGTAAATATTACTAAAAGTGTCACATTGCTAAAATATAATTATGTATGGTTGATAAAATCACTGTTCATCATAACGATAATAAAAATAAAAACATACATTAATAAAGTTAAGAATCGATGCTTAAGAGCTCTAGCCTTAAACGGCTTTAAAGAAACTTTACTATTGAGGCTGGGGGGGTTTATCTGCCTGAAACCGTATAATTCATTTCTGTTCATTGGATTCAGTTCTATTCACCAAATCACCTCCTCTCATAGCACTATGCATGATTTCTAACACCAAAAACTTAAACCTATGCCTTGGTCCTTCTTTAGCTACATGCATAGCTAGGGCACTTTTTTCCTTGCCATTCTTAATATCTCTTAGATGTTCCAATATCCTATCTTTAAATGTTCTATTGGTCTTGCCTACATAAAATGCAGGACATGCAATAAAGTTACAAAAATAGATTACATTTTTTGTTCGGCAGTCAGCATAGAAAGCACTTTCTATCTTGAATCCTAGTGACGGATGCATAAATTGTCCACCTATATGTACATGGGTACATGCTAAACATCTCCTACAGATGTATGTGCCAGTTCTCTCTGGTAAAGTCTTCAAAGGCATGGAATCGAACCTGTAGAAAAGCTGTTTTTTAAGTGACCTATTGTTCCTAAACACAAAATTAGGTTGATCATCTATTACTCCCTTTAATTCTTGTACTGTAGAGATAATATCCCAATTGTTCCTAATGACATCACAAACTACGTGGATGTCACTCGCATAGGTCAAGGGGCATCCTTATCTTATCTGCAGTATCATTCCTTCCTGGGGTCATATGACTAATTGTAGCAGATATATCTGAGGCTACACTACTAGGGAGAACATTGAAAAATAAGGTTTACATCTCCCGCTCCTTTCACGCCAGGCTTCAGCGATCTGAGAATCAGTCATATTACAATTATAGCCTCTCGCCATGAATTCTTGTTTGAGAGTAAGTAGGGCATCTTTCAACTTACTATCATCATCATACAGTCACATGACACAAAAGATCTGTCCCTTAACATTTAGCTTAGTATGTTTTGGGTGCATGCTGCTATGATGAAGGACATTATTCTTCCTCACATTTTTCCTATACATGGCAGTGGACACAGTACAGACGTCATCTTTAGTTACCTTGACATCTAAAAAGTCTATCTCTACAGCTGAGTATCTATATGTGAATCTTAAAAAATCATTAAGTTGATTCAAATAAATAAATAAATTATTCAATTGTTGCTCTGTGCCTTGCCATAGCAAAAAAATATCATCCACAAAATGCTTGTACCATTTAATACAATTGCAGTAAACATTATTGGAAAGCACATAATTAATCTCCCAATTAACCAAAGATAAATTGGCGTAGCTATTGGTACAAGCTGTGCCCATGGCCACGCCAATTTTCTGTGTATAATAATCATTCCTAAAAATAAACACATTGTGTTCAATAATCTCAAGCAATGTACATATAAGGTTCACTTTGTTAGTAGTAATATTGTTCCTGCACAGTAGATCTGATATTGTTAATCCTCGTTCATTCCTTACGCATGGGTATCGGTTCTGAGCTCGGAACTGAGCCAGCCATTTTCCAAGCTTGTGTCAGCTTCAAACTCCAGAGCTAAACTCTTACCCACAATCCCCCTCTCCCTTTTACCTCAGATTTAGTTTGCCGCATTGCCATTCGGTCGCTACTTCTCTTGAGCTACGTGTAGTCAATTTTTATTTAATAGCTTTACAGATTACCTTTCTGTCAGAAAAGTTCATATTTTATTGTCTCTTACCCTATCGCATCTAGCGTTCATAATTTCTTCAGGTTTTTCTGCTTTTTCTTTGCCACTTTTACAGCGAGGTATTCTCTCTTTACCATCGTTGGTAATCCCTTTTCCCTTTTTCTCTCGTACCTTTTCTATTAATTAATTTGCTGTCATGGCAGATAAGAAAGGTAGTCCGGGGTTTAAGTGGTGTTCTGATTGTGGACACAAACTGCCTACTTCTGATGCACACTCTTCGTGTGTTTATTGTTTGGGAGCTTCCCATTTGTCTGTTGACCCACCCTGTACTATTTGTGAGAACTTTTCTAATAGAATCTTATTGGAAAGGAGAAACAAGTTGATACTGAAGGGACTTCTAAAATCTCCATTTTTAGAGGCTATTTCTGGGTCGGAGGTCTCAACCCCTCCTACAGCCCATAAGAAAACTATGGATGTTCCTACTAAGGCTAAGTCTTTGCTTTCATCCCCAGTAGGGGACTCCCGCCAACCAAAACCTAAAAAGGCTAAAGTTTCGGCTCCGGAGCTCTCTCAGTCTGCTCCAGTGCTTTTGGTACCTAGACCTTCAGCTCCATTAGTGATTTTGCTCCATCTTCTTCTGCAGCCTTTTATATATCGGCACCGAGGGGCTCCTCGGTTCAGACCATTACCACTGTATCGGCACCGACCATTCAAGTCGGCGCAGGCCTTGACCGTGTCGGCTCCGAGATCTTCCTCGGAACCGACGCCTTTATTGTTGACTCCAGTTTTGTCAGTTCCAGCTTCGGCACTGATAACCACTTCGGCACCGATCCCTCTGTCGGTGCAGACCATGACCTCGGCACCGATGACCTCTTCGGTGCAGACAACAGTAGTCCAGTCTCTATTGGCACCGTTGTCCTCGGTGCAGTCCGATGAGATAGGCACCAAGTCTGCCTCTTCTGTGGACAGGCCTGTTTCTCCCTCAGTCTCCGTGAGGTCCACTAGAAGCCTTTCCGAACATGATGTGTTGTGTCTTCTGGTCGAGATACTCTTGGCCAGAGGTATCCCACCCCTCAGGAACTATCCTTCCTTGGGAGGGGATCACCCATCTCCAAAGACCCCTTCTTATTCTCCTCCTTCATTGCCTTTGAAGTCCATGGATATAGCATAGTCTTCCCCATCTGCGGTTCCCTTTGTGGATCTCACTAAGGAACCACAGTTGCCTTTGTGGCAGGAAAGTTTTGCTACAACCCAGGATGTTAGTTGTGACATGCATAGTTTGCTGCTCCACAGCCATCCAGGGACTCTGAGTCAGCAGGCTGAGCCACTTAAGGGAGGGGTGACCCCTGTCCTAGACATGCACTCCTCTTCGTGTGGACCAGCCTTCCAACTGATAGAGAAGGCTTTTGCTGCTGCTGGTGATTCCGGACTGTCTATACCTCTGCCCTCCTCTGGTACACTGGTTTCACAAGTCGCACCTAGCAGACACAGGATGCATGGGTTGCAGGACGTATTCCCTCAGGAATCCCCTTTTCCACTGTCTTCTCCCACTGAGGAGGTCCACCAGAAAAGTTTGTGTAAGTGGAAGCACATGGACTCCACACAGGAGTCCCTCACCGAAGACACAGATTTCGATGAGGGGGCAGGATCCCCTCTGTCACCCTCTGAGGTATCCTTTGGTGATATCCTCGAAATCCTGAAACAGAGAGGTCACTGGCAGTCTAATCCAACCTCTGAGGAATCTGTGTTCCTGCAGGCCTTTCGTGCCCAGCCCCCTACCTCCTGGGTTACTCCACTTGCCGATGAACTTGTCCGGCTCATTGTGCAGCATGCTTGGACGGCTCCTGATACCGTCTAAGCTATTTCCCGGAGGCCAGATAAGATCTTGTCCCCTCCTGCTTTGGATCCCCATTAGTCCAGAGGTCTTCCTGAGGATGCTTTGGTGGTGGCGGCCGCAACAAAAAAGGATCTGGCAAAAGAAGAAAGCCAGACTGTCCATCTGCAGAGTCCCGGGCCCTGGACAGGATAGGGAAACACACCTTTGCTTCAGTGACCTTTACTATCAGGTCTCTCAATTATATGTCACATTTTACCAGGCTTCAGAGGGATCTGGTTTCTGAGCTATCTGAAACCTTGGCTGGTGCTGTGTCTGATGAGGTCCGTGACAAAGTGACCTGTCAGCTGGCCACCATTGAATCTATATCTAACTCCTCTATGCGATTGATATCTCATGCATCAGAAGGAGCAGCTAGAGCAGCGGGTTCAGCTGCGGTCCTGAGACGACATGCCTGCATGCTCTTGTGCAACTTCGCGGAACCCTTTAAGTCTTCCTTTCTTAATGCCCCCATTGAGGCCTCTTCGTTGTTTGGGCCCAAAGTTAAAAGCACACTGGCCAGATGTGAACAGGACGGTAAGACCCTTTCTGCCGTAAGTGTCCATTATTCTTCCCCTCAACGTGCTTTCTTCCGCAAACAAAAGAGTGGGAATATATGATTCAAGAAATCTCAGGGTCCTTTCCGTGACACACAGGCTGAGTTCTCCCCCAGAGGCAGAGGGGGAAACTCACAGGGAAGAGACTCCTTTCAGGGCAGAGGGGGTCCGCATAACCAGGGTTCCAGGGATTCTTTCCCTGGTCAATCCTACCAGCCTTCCTGAAGAGCAGCCCAACTCCTTTCCTCTGGAGGTGGTTGGGGGACGTTTCTCCTTGTACCCTTCTGCCTGGCTAACCATCACCACCGATTCTTGGGTACAAAGGATTATAACCAGAGGTTATCATATTCCCTTCCAAAAATCTTCCCGATGTTCCACCCAATCAAAGGGAAGAAGCAGTACTAGAGATAGAAAAGCTGCTAAGAAAGAGAGTCATCCAAATAGTCCCTCCAGACCAGATGGGATCCGGATTCTACTCAAGACTATTTTTGGTGTCAAAGAAAACCGGGAACTGGAGACCAGTTTTGGATCTCAGTGTATTGAACAAGTTTGTGAGAGTGCAAAAATTCCGGATGGTCACAATACAGTCTATCCTCCCGCTTTTGGAAAAAGATGATTGGATGTGCTCTATAGATCTTCAAGATGTGTACTACCACATAAAAGTGGACTGGCCATCAAGAAGATTTCTGCACTTCCATGCAGGAGCCAGTCACTACCAGTTCAGAGTACTGCCCTTTGGACTCTCTACAGCCTTCAGAGTGTTCACAAAGTGTATGGCAGTCGTCACAGCTCACTTGCTACTTCAAGGATTCCAGGTGTTTCCATACCTAGATGACTGGCTCATTTCTGCCCCCACCAGACATCTACTGGAAAAAGCCCTGGCATACTCTATTCTTGCTGCTCAAAGGCTAGGCATAACCATAAACTGGCAAAAATCCAATCTCACCCCATCTCAGTCGACAGAATTCATAGGGGTTATCTTGGACACAAAAAACTGCAGAGCTGCTATTCCAGAGCACTGAATGCTAAGGATAAAGCAACAACTAATTCCAATCCTTTCAAAGGAAAAATCCACGGCTCACTCAGTTCTACAGCTGTTGGGTTCCATGGCAGCCTCCATAACCATTGTTCCCCTAGCCAGGTTTCACATGAGGCTTCTACAATGGCTACTGCTCTCCCAATGGTATCGTTTTCAGCATCCTCTTTCAGCCATGATTCGAGTAACCCACAGGTGAAAACAGGATTTAAATTGGTGGATGACACACAATCTCTCACAATGGTCTTGCCCCTTATCCCCCCAGCAACCCAAGGCCACAGTGACCACGGACACCTCCCTGATGGGGTGGGGGGGCTCTGTCAGGGACAGACAGTCCAAGGCACTTGGTCCGAACTGGAGGCCCATCTGCATATAAATATTCTAGAGCTGAGGGTGGTGCTTCTGGCGTTGCAAGCATTCCATCCCCTGCTGCCGTCTGGGACAATTACGATTCAATTAGACAACATGGCGGTGGTCTGGTACATCAACAAGCAAGGTGGAACCAAATCTTACCCCCTTTGTCGAGAGGCCATGAGGATATGGCAATGGGTGATGGCTACCAACTGTTTTCTTCTAGCAATGCACATTCCCGGGAGTTCCAACATGATAGCAGACAGACTCAGCAGGTGCATTCTTCAACCTCATGAGTGGTCCCTGAATCCCTTGATAGTGGCAGAGATCTTCCACCGCTGGGGCCGTCCTTGCTGTGACCTCTTTGCATCCCCGACCAACTACAAATGCAGCAACTACTTTGCCCTGATTCCCCCTCTGGGACAGTCACGCAGGGACGCTCTAGTCCACGATTGGCCCTCAGGTCTTCTTTACGCATTTCCACCCTTTCCCCTCATTCCCCAGTTTCTGAAGAAAGCCTGTCAGTTGAAGAGCAAGGTGATCCTCATAGCTCCATATTGGCCTCGACAGATTTGGTTCCCCTTCCTTTGGCCTCACTTACTAGACTGACCATGGATTCTCCATCCAACCCCAGAGTTGATCTCGCACACACAGAACCTGATTCATCCCAACTTGAACAGCCTGAAGCTCACGGCTTGGCTACTCCAATTCCCTTGATTGCCAGGCAGAATGATCTTTCTTTACCAGTACATGATATTCTCATTGCTTCTCATAAGTCTTCCACTAGAATTACTTATCTGAGCAAGTGGAAAAGATTTACCTGTTGGCTGAAAAATAAACAAGTAGACCCCTTTTCAGCACCAGTGTCAATAATACTAAACTATCTGGCCGAACTGTTTCAATTGGGTCTATCGGCCTCTACCATTAGAGTTCATTTGGCTGCAATTTCTAATTTTCATGAGGGTGTCCAGGATTCCTCTCTTATGTCTCATAAATTGTCCAAGACCTTCATAAAAGGTGTGAATAATCTGAAACCACCTTTTAGAGAACCTATTCAACCATGGGATTTATCATTAGTTCTACAAGCTCTGACAATGTCACCTTTCGAACCAGCCCCTTCTTGCGACCTCAAGTATTTGTCATGGAAAACCTTGTTTTTGGTCACCATTACTTCTGCCAGACGTATTTCTGAACTTCATGCTTTATGTATCAAGAGTCCATACTTGATTTTTCATAGAGATAGAGTGTCTCTGAGAACTAATCCGTCATTTCTGCCTAAAGTGATTTCTGAAATGTCCATTAATCAAGCCATTGAATTGCCAGTTTTCTTTCCCAATCATTCAAACAGAGGAGAGTATTGCCTACATACCCTAGATATACACAGGCAAATCCATTTTTACTTAAAATGGACTAAACCCTTTCGTAAATCTGACCAGTTATTTTTGGCCTTTTCTGGACCTAGATTAGGATCTGCTGTTGCTAAGGTCACATTAGCTAGAAGGACTGTGTGACCTTTATTTATACACAACGTAATATCTCGTTGCCTACTACCCTGAAAGCTCATTCAACAAGGTCGGTGGCAACTTCTGCTGCCTTCCATGCCAGAGCTTCTTTACATGATATCTATGCAGCTGCAACTTGGGCTATGCCTCATACCTTCATCAATCATTACAAATTGGATTGGGCCTCCAGGGGAAGAGCATCTTTCGGTTCTATGGTGCTCAGGAATGTCCTTCCATGAGAGCCTCCCAGGAATAGAGGTAGCTGGGGACTCTGTCCCATGCGTAAGGAATGAACGAGGATTAACAATATCAGATAAAGAAGTTATGTCTTACTATAACGTTCCATCTGTATTGCTGATCCTCATTCAGTCATTACGACCCTCCCTCCTTCCCCCTCCTGTGGTTTCTAGTGGATATCAACATCCGGTTCTCTTAGGTTATTTGACCAGAGGTAGCCTCTACCTTCTTTGACTTGCAAACTCAATCTGAGGTAACAGGGAGAGGGGGACTGTGGGTAAGAGTTTAGCTCAAGAGTTTGAAGCTGACGTGAGCTTGGAAAATGGCCGGCTTGGTTCTGAGCTCGGAACCGATACCCATGCGTAATGACTGAACGAGGATCAACAATACAGATGGAATGTTATGGTAAGACATAACTTCTTTTTCCCTCCCATTTTCTATGCCCCATTCTTTGGGGATAACAGTGAAGAGAGACTCTATATCTAAGGTAACAAACAAACAAGGGCCCATGATAACTTCCATATAGTCTTTCAACTCATTCAGGAAACTTTTAGTGTCTTTCAATATAGTATGACATTCATTTAAAACAGTGTGTAGGTTCTTTTCGACAAAAATCGAAAGAGGCTTGGTGACCCAGCCTCTGCTCCAAACAATTGGTCGCATTGGGGGATTTAAAACATTCTTATGTACTTTAGGAAGACCATAAGCTATGGGCACAACAGGATGTTCAACCTTAAGGTACTCAAAGAGCTGTTCTGAAACCATACCAGTTATTATGATAGGAACTGTACTTTTTCAATGACACCTTTCAGCATTTGTGCAGATAATATAGCATATGTATGGGTATCACCCAAATGATTCAACATACAATCCATGTATTTATCTTTATCAATAACAACAGCCCCACCCCCTTTGTCTGCTGGTCGTATTTTAATACTGGTAATTTGTTTAAGTTCAGATAAGGCTTGTGTCTCTATTACTGACAGATTAATAAAGTTCTTATTGTGTCTGTGTGTTAGTTTTTCCCTTAGCTGCTCATCACATATGTCAATGAACAAGTCAATTGTAGAGTTACTGGGTGGTGTGTATGTACTAGGTTTTTTAAAAACACTGGCATTATAATCAGAATTATTAAATAAAGTTCTCAATGTAAGCGTCCTGCCAAATAGGTGTAGGTCTTTGAGTACCTCTGTCACATCCGCTCTTTGTGCCGGCACAAACGTTAAACCTTTATTCAAGACAGAAAGTTGCATATCAGTCAATGTCATAGAAGAAATGTATACTAAACCTGTTTGTGTCTCTTGCCGGCTCTCTCTACTTCTTCTTCGCTGTGCGGACGTCGTGTCCGTGGATTCTGTAGTTGGTTCCTGGACCTGCCTCTTATTGGAAGAGGTTCTTTCAATAAAAAACGTCCTGGTATGGAGCCTGATGGCCCTGTGTTCTGCTCATTCGTGGTAGAGCTCTTACGAGGAGCTCAATAGGATTTTGGTTTAACTGAAGCCTCATTCACTCCCTTTATACCATATCTGCTACCTCTACAGTAGCTATATTGTTATCATTATGTGTCGTCTGGGGCAAGACAACACCTGAAGAACCTGGCGCTGATAACACATCCTCAGTCATGTTGTTCACCACACTCGCATAGGTGGAAAACTCATTGTTGGCGTTACCTGCTATTGTCGAGTTGCCAGAACCCCGCCCACTTCCTGTGGTACACTGTACATTGTAGTTCGATTCATTCCTCTCCCTAAACCAAGAAAAAAACATTTCCTTCTTGGAAATCTTTCAAATCTCTTTGTATCTTTCTGCCTTTGATGGCAGAGAGTCTGTTATCATACCCCATGATATTATCAGTAAGGATGTCCATTCTAACACCTAGGATTTCATCAGGGTATCTATTGACTATAGCAGATTGTAGTTCAGTAATTTCTTTCAATAGTTTGTCCTCCTCTGGTTGAAAAAAACTCTATAAGAAGCCTCATGTATTTGGCACTACACTCAAGACTGAGTAGTTGCCAGCGTCTGTGTAGTTCTGGGTAAGTTGATCCATAACTGGGCATAGTGAGGACCCTCAACCCTCTCTGTGCTGTATTCAAGTTAAGTGAAGCCTCCATATGGAAGCCGCTTGAACTTGTACAACTTGTTTTCAAGTTCACAGTATTCTTTATTGAAGGCTTCAGACAAATTAGAATCACTCAAAGCGATGTATATTGTAGTTGACTGGTTCAAGCAAAGGATTAGTCTGTGTGCTAAGAAGTGAGCACAGATGATCATTAGACCTACTGTTGGATGGCATGTCCATCAAAGGTACTGCAACATCACGGTTGTCAGCTGCATCTTCTGCCATGTTCAGTTCAAAGAAAAAAATAAGTAGCAAAGAACAGAAAGCCTCTGAAACTGACTAGGGAACCAAATAATGTGATAAAAGGAGCAAAATTAGGTAAAACACACTGGTTCCACATGGCTGAATGAATGTCACAAAATAGTTTATTCCAAGGTAAAACAAGTAAGTGCTTTCACGGATATCATCCGCTTCATCAGACTAGAATGAGAAATGACATTGAAATACTTTCTTTTATACATTCAAATGAGCCACTCAACTAGGCTGATAACTTAAATACATACTTAACCTCTATAATGCTGGATTACAGTGGAAAACTTGCTCATAGTGTATAATATTGACACATTAAAATAGTAATGATATAAATAATAATACTAAAATCTGTAGCATATCAACAACAGATTGTTGCTAAGCTTATAAAATATAAAATTAGTAAATATTACTAAAAGTGTCACATTGCTAAAATATAATTATGTATGGTTGATAAAATCACTGTTCATCATAACAATAATAAAAATAAAAACATACGTTAAAGTTAAGAATCAATGCTTATGAGCTCTAGCCTTGAGAAACGGCTTTAAAGAAACTTTACTATTGAGGCCGGGGGGGGTTTATCTGCCTGAAACCGTATAATCCATTTCTGTTTAATGGATTCAGTTCTATTCACCAAATCACCTCCTCTCATAGTACTATGCATGATTTCTAACACCAAAAACTTAAACCTATGCCTTGGTCCTTCTTTAGCTACGTGCATAGCTAGGGCACTTTTTTCCTTGCCATTCTTAATATCTCTTAGATGTTCCAGTATCCTATCTTTAAATGTCCTATTGGTCTTGCCTACATAAAATGCAGGACACGTAATACAGTAACAAAAATAGATTACATTTTTTTTTCGGCAGTCTGCATAGAAAGCACTTTCTATCTTGAATCCTAGTGACAGATGCATCCATCAGCTGACAGGTACAACAAGCTTATTTTAAAAGGTCTTTTTCCTCCTGCTTCAACCTGGGACTCACCCCTCCTGCAAAACTACTAAATCTACTCCTGCAGGGCAAAGAAAATACTCTCTGCCAAAGTCCCCTAGGACTTCGTTGGGCCCACCACTGAAAATTTTGAAATCTTCAATCCGATGGCTTCTGACCTGAAGTCTTGATCTTAGGGTCTGAAATTGTCAGATCACAAAGCTTCAGATCCATTCATAATATCATCAGTCCTACGGCTCTGACCTTGGATCCCAGGCACTTTATACAGGCAAATTATTCGTTCACCAGAATTCATCCTGATCCGATCTTGCCTACTGTGCACTTTATGCAGACTCCCAAGAAGCATTCCAGGCCACACTCCACCACATCTTTCAGGTCCTCCAGAAGTCTACCAGAAGTGGATGTGGATAGGATGATGCAAACATTTTTCAGAGCTCAGGTCCAGATGAGGGTCATACCTGCTCCGTCCCCTATTGGATCTGTGAGCCTTCCAACCACTTCTCATATGATACTGTCTCCTTCTCTGATCATCCTACAGTTTTGAAGACCCAAGATCTGACAGCCCAGAAATTTCCGGATTTAGATCCAAAGAAAATCACTTCTTTTACTCCAACAGCATCCCTGACAAGTTTTGTTCCTATACCTTCTTGTCGGAATCTGTCCTGGAACAGAAGTGTCTGCGTCAGATCCATGGGGCCAGGATCTACTCCAATGTTATCAGATCCACCCTTGCCCCTTGGAGCTGGACAGCTCGGATCTAGTTCCATCTTTGAGGCGCAGAGCCATAATCTACCTGTACTGGAAATTTCATCTCTGGTGCAGGTGGCCATGTCTTCCCCAGACTCGTCTGCCTTCGAGGTTGTGGAAAGGGATTTTTCTCTTTCTAGAGAACCAGTCTCTCACCCCTCGGATCCAGTCCCTATTCCCTCCTCAGTTCCAAGCTGTGAGTTGATTGGGCCTATTCCACAGGGACAGCCATTTCCAGCTAGCTTCCAGTCAGTTCCCATAGAGGAACTCCCCTCTCTTCAGGTACCTCCCCTGACATCCCTCGGAGATTCATTGGAAGAGAACATGCAAGAGGAGGCACATTGATTCCCTGTTGAAGTCTCTCACACAGGATACTGATTTTGATGAAGGAGAATGATCCCCTAGATCACTAAGAGATGATGTCTCCTTTGGAAACATCTCCTTTGGAAACATATTAGAGGTCCTCGGGTAGAAAGGTGGTTGGTCTTCTGATAATCCTTCAGAGAGTCAGTATTTTTGGAAGCTTTTGGTTCTGGCCCATCTATGTCATGGGTAAACCCCCTCCCAAATGGATGAACTCAATAGTTGAGTTTCCCACTGGCATGGATGGAGGCAGATACCATTGAATCCATTCAGAGGCAACCTGACAATTTCTTAGCTCCTCCTAAGGATAGACACCACTGGAGCAAAGGAGTCCCAGTAGATGCTACTGGGATGGTGGTGGCAACCACTAAAAAAAGAGTTGGCAAAACAGAGTTCTTCTGTCTATCCACTTTACAGAGAGTCTAAGGTGCTGGACAGATTTGGAAGATGAGGTTTTTGCCTCGGCAACCTTCACCTTGAGGTCTCATAACTACCTAGCACATTTCACAAGACTACAGAGAGATTTGACAACAATTGATAATTCAATAAAGGTGCTCAAAAATAAGAAACTATCAAATTCTCTCTCTCTCTCTCTCTCTTGAGTCCATGTCTGTAGAGGATTTCAAAAGATCATCCTGTCAGTTGGGCACTCTTTTGTCAATTTGCAATGCTTCTGTGAGGTTGATCTCGCACGCTGTTGAAGGCACCTCACTGGCTGCTGGCTCAGGCATTGTCATAAGGAGACATGCCTGGATGTGACTGTGTGACTTTGTGGAACCTTTCAAGATGTCATTCAACAACGCTCCCTTTGATGGCACATCCTTATTTCATCCATCTGTAAAATAAACTTTTTCCTGCAGTGAACAAGAAGGGAAAAGACGGTCTCCTGTGGGAATCAAGTTTTCTGCCCCCCTCAATGAACTTTTTCTAGGAATTAAAGAGGTGGTAAGAAAATGTGGTTCTGAAAATCTCTGGGACCTTTCCAAGATTTGTACAGAGAAAATTTCTACAGAGGCAGAGGTGGCCCACAAAATCAGGGTTTGTGCGATTCCTTCCAGACAGACCCTTCCAGTGCTCTTGAAGTCTTGCCTGACTGCCCACCTCTGGAGGCAGTTGGGGAATGATTGTCCTTGCACCCAGATGCCTGGAAAAATATAACAGACAATTCATGGGTGCTAAGAATAATATCCATGGGTTATTCCATTCCATTTTTCCAACTCCCTATCTGTAAAAGAAAGAAGCTTCCCAACATTCCACCGAGTCAGAGGAAGGCAGCAACATAAGAAATTCAAAAGCTGCTAGACAAAAAGAGTAATCCAAGACATCCCACCAGACCGAATAGGATTTGGAATTTACTCGCACTTCATTTTAGTGCCCAAAAAGACAGGGGACCTCAGATCAATTTTGGATCTGAGCAAATTGAGTAGTACTTGAAAAAGTCAAAGTTACGAATGGTCATTGTACAGTCCATTTTGCCATTTTTTTTCAAGGATCATTGGATGTGCACTATAAATCTTCAGGATGCGTACTATCACATCAAAATAGACAGATGCTCCAGAAGACATTCATACTTTTGGATCAATCGCTACCAATTCGGAACCCTGCCCTTTGTTCTCATCACAACCCTAGGGTGTTTACAAAATGTATGGTAGTGATGGCAGCTCACTTGAGACTCAAAGGATTCTGAGTGCTTCCATATTTAGGCGACTGGTTCCTCACGCCTCCTTCAGACATCTCCTTCAACAATCCAGTGACTATTTGCTCCAGCTTTGTCAGTCACTGGGAATAACAATCACTTATGCCAAATCAAAGTGAACACCAGTTCAGAGCCTGGAGTTTATTGGTGCACATCTGAACACAATGGGAATTGCATCCTTACCAACTCATCGCATAGACATGCTCAGATCTCAGGTTCATCAGATTCTTTCCCATCCATCTCATCCAGCCAGATTCCTTCTTCAAGTGCTGGGATCTATGGCAGCAACAATAGCATTACTTCCCTTAACACGATACTATATGTGTGTTCTTCAGTGGACTCTAGCTGTTCAATGGTCTATTCTTCTTACATGGATTTGCAAAGACCACATCCATTGGTTGAACCAGTTGGACGACTTATCTAGGCTGACCCTTTGTTGTACTGCCCCTACTGGCCATGGCGAATATGGACACCTCCAAATTGGGGTGGGGGGCATTTCATGGGAAGCACTGTCCAAGACATGTGGTCCCCCAAGAGACCAATTCACATATCAATGTACTGGAGATGATAGCAGTCCCTTTAGTGTTACATGCATTATAAGATGCTCTTCCTCTAGAGACTATTGCAGTTCAGACCGAGTTCAGTCTGTTGACTGGTACATCAAGAAACAAAGAGGAACCCAATCTTACCCACTTTACAGAGAGGCCATGAGAGTGTGGCAACTGGCAATCTCCACAAACTGTTTTCTAGTTGCAATGCACATCCCAGGTAAAACGAACATATTAGTGGACAAATTAAGCTCATCCACTCAGATGCCTCATGAGTGGTCTGTCAGTCAATCTGTGGTGGAAGAGATTTTCTGTTACTGGTACCATCTTTGCTGCGACCTGTTTGTGTCCCCCCATAGCAAGTGCAGCAGGTATTTTTCCCTGATCCTTCCTCAGAGAGAGTCTCAGAGAGATGTTCTAGTACACATTTGGCCATCCGGTCTTCTTTATGCGTATCCGACACTTCGCTTGATTCCTAAATTTCTACAGAAAGCAACCTAGTTGAAGACCTCAGTCATCCTCATTGCCCCCCCCCCCCACCTCATCAGTTGTGGTTCCCCTTCCTTTAGTCTCATCTTCATTATCCTCCATTGATACTGGACCCAACTCCATATCTTTTGTCACTCCCCTCAAGGATAAGTCACCCAATATCCAGGTCCTCAAACTGACCACTTGTTTTTTCCACTTCCAGTAATTGTCAGGTAGCCCAGGCTTTCTTCCCAAGTATGCACCATTATATTATCCTGACAAAAAGATTCCACCAAGAAAATTTACAAGCACAAGTGGAAAAGATTCTCCCTTTGAAAAATGATGTTGACCCTTTTTCTTCCCCGGTTTTTGCTGTTCTTGAATTTTTGGCTGTACTTTTTAAAGAAGGAGCTATTTTTTTATGATTAAACTGCAATAGGCAGCCATTTCAAACTTTCATACAGCAGATAAATTATTCTTTGGTTTCTTCCAAATTATGTAAAGCATTTCTAAAAGGAATTTTTCTCTTTATGCCACCAATAATGGATTCTTCACCTCCCTGGGATCTGACTGAAGTGCTGCAAGGGCTGGCTCATAAACCCTTTCAACCTTTAGCAAAAAAAAAATGTTTAACATTTCTTTCATGGAAAACAGCCTTATTAGTAGCCACCTCTTCTGCAAAAAGAATTTCTGAATTCCAGGCTCTCTCATCAGACAGTCCCTACATTATTTTCCATAAAGATAGGGTTACTTTACAAGGAAACCCTTCTTTATTGCCTAAAGTGGCTTTTGAATCTAACATTAACCAATCCATTCATTTACTGGTTTTCTTTCTAAAATTTTTCCAACAAAGGAGAATGCATGCTGCATCTCCTAGATGTGCACAAACAATTATGTTTTTATCTACACAGAATGTTAGTTTCTTTCTCACCAAAAAGATTGGGTTAACCAATTTCTAAAGTTACATTAGCTATAAATGGATTACAGATTGCATTTCTTGGATTTATTCTCACGAAGACATCTCCCTACTAAGACCACTGAAATCCTACTTAACTAGAGCCATGGCCACTTCATCAGCTTTCTGGTCAAGAACCTGTATTGATGATATTCGTGCAGCACCCACTTGGTCCAATGCTCATACCTTTGTTACTAATTATAAATTGGATCTAATATCTACAAGCAGAGCTACCTTTGGCTAAGTTGTTCTCTAGAATATCCTTCCATGAGGGCCACCCAAGATTAACATAGCTGGGGACTTTGCCCCATTCATTGAGGAAGATTGAAAATGGACAGCCTAGTTAGGGTGAGCACATAAGTGTATGTTCTGTGTTTTTCTTTTCTGTAATAGAAATAAGGTTAATCATGTACTACAAAGAGAGGTGGGAAACAGACTTGATTAACAAGTAACAGCAGTGACCCTTTGTTTTGTTGCTCATTCTTTGGCATTTTGGAGAAAAAGGTGTTTCTGGCCACACAAGACCACATGATACTAGTGCTATATTTAGACAATGTGGTGTATGTATTATGCCTTGTTACATTTTAACTGGCTTTATTTTGATGCTTGTAGTCAAATCACCATTACACTTAAAAGACAATAAACAGGGTAGCAGAGATGTAACATGTCAGACTCAGCAATGAGGTACATCAGGAAGTTGCCTAACCATAGAGTTCTGCACAGGCTACAGACTATAAATTTCAGTGAAACAAAATCCAAGGTAAAGTATGCTGCAGTGGTCAAGGGAAGAGGAGATCAGGGTATCTAATGCTACTAAGAGATCAGCTTGAGAAATAGATACCTGATCTTGGAGATGTTCTGTAGATAGAAGTAAGTGGACATGACAGTTGCAGATACCTGGCCTCTTAATGAAAACTGATAATCCAGGGTCCTACCTAAGTTATGTACCTTAGATAATTAACTCAAACTTGTTATTGTCATAAAAGATGCATTTAGGTAGTGCAGCAGAGAAAGAATTTCTCATAATGGCATGACCTTTCATGGCTTCAGTTTTGGTGGTGGTCAGCTTCAACCAGTTATGTATAAGCCTATGGTGCATGGCCTCCAGGTCCTCGGCCAGGCAACAAGGTAGAACTGGACATCATCAGAACAGCAGTGGTATGTTAAGCATATGTTCATAATCAGAAATGCCAAATTCAGAAACAACATGAAAAGGAGCCCAAGATCAGGTCCTACGACACACCACTCTGCAGATTTGTTTAAGCTTGAGACAACCCTCTGGGTATAGCCTGATAGATATTAAATAAATGTAGTGGAAATGCCACAGAAAGATTTTAAATGTTACATATGAATACCACTGTTCATGGTGCAAAAGCTTCTGAGAGAGTCAACAGGACCTTGACCAAATAACATCCTTGGTCTCTTTCCATTTGGAGATTATATGATTACCCTAAGAGGAGTGGCCTCAGTTCAAAGGCACAATTGCAACACAAACTGTTTGAGGTCCTTGAGTCTGTTTCCTGTGAGAGGATGCATAAGTTGCACATAAACCACTTTCTCAGTCCCCTTACCAGGAAAATGAAAGTTAGTCTTGGGTTGCAGTTATCAAAAACATTACACTCGAGTGGTTTCTTTGGATAGGGGTGACCAGTGCCTCTTTCAAGGCAGCTGGGAAACGATCCAGTCCTCATAGAAGATAGTAAGGGAAAGGAAGGGGGAGAAATCAAATGCCATCATGGAAGTATCAAATAGAAAAACTATAAAGCACTTAAGACACGAAGAGCCTCTGTTAGAAGAGTCTAGAAGAGAACAGGTCAACAAAACTACTGAGAAAGACAGACATAATAAAAGGAATGTACAGTGTCAGACCCGATCATGATCTATCATATACTATTATAAATAATAAACTAAAACTATCAGCACAGTCAGAAAAACTTAGCAGATATGCAGATAACTATAAAGGAAAAATAGAAAGTAAGCAATTTATTGTTGACCCAAAGAAGTTTTGTAGAGAATTGGGAAACAAGGCAAAAGTGATTGAAACACCACTAAAAAAGAATAAATAGATACATTTTGGAGAAATATCTTGTGGAAAATAACAAAGATGCTAAATGGATAGAAAAAGTAAAAGAAAGAATAAGAAGTTTAAATCTACAGGATATAAAATGGGATAAAGTAGCAGCCAGAGAGATTGAAAAAATGTTAAGAAAAGCTCCTAATTGGAAAATCTCAAGCCCAGATGCAGTACCTATCTTTTGGCTAAAAGTATTAACATCTTTACATGAAGATTTAGCCATGAGTAAGAACTATTTATATGCACACCCCGAACAGACACTAACCTGGTTAACAACAGGAAAAATGATACTCCTACTTAAGAGTAAACCTGCAAGGTATGTTAAACACTATAGACCAATAACCTGCTTTCTAACGATGTATAAACTATACACAAGAATTGATGTCGACAGAGTTATAGTCCTGTAGAAGAAAACTCAGTCATGACAATAGAACAAAAGGATAACAAAAAAAAGTTCATATGGAACAAAGGATCATTTGTTGTTAAGTAAAGTCATAATGGAGAACTGTAAAAAGGGGAAGACTCTAAGTGTGGCATGGATAGACTACAAAAAAGCATTTGACATTATCCCACATTCATGGATAAAAGAGTGTATAAAATGTATAAGATGTGTAAGTTGCACCCTGCGCTGATCGATTACATTACAGCGACCATGAAACAGTGGCAAACCACTTTGCAGTTAAGTGATGATAATTTAAGGGCGTTGGATTGGTTGGACAGGAAAACAACAAGGATGCTTCAAGCTTATCAAAGGATTATAAAAATCTGTGTATACCAATACTATATATTCCCCATTCTGAAGGAGGTATGGGTCCCTTTGAAACTGATTACATGTATAGATCTGCATTCATAGCACTTCATACATATCTACTGATCTCACAAGATCCAAACGTAGTGAAAGTTTTAAAACATGAGGTGAATAAGCCTAAGATGACTGCAAAAGCATATCATTGTCAAGCGGGAATGGAAATCAAACAAGAAGTAGGTAAAAAAATCAGTCAGCAACTGAAAGTGCCAAAAAACCAAAATAAAGAATATAAGGTGAAGAATCAGATGAGAAGGCAAGAAATAGGGCTGCCACCTTCCTATGTGATGAAAACCGGACCAAAGCCACACCTTCCATTTTCTATTATACTGCCTCTCTCTGCCCATTTCCCCACCCATTTTATGATGTAAATGCTTACGTCATCTCGCGGTGGAATGCCTTACTTTACCTTTTCTCACTTGTTTAAACAAGTTCCGTATTAATTGAAAAGTATCCTATCGCTGTTTTTTTACGAACTCCCGCATTCTGTTTGTGCAGATGCACAGAATACCAGAGTCTGTACAGTGCTTTCCGGACTACTGGACTAACATTTTGATTTCTGGGTAGTCTGGAAAAATAACGGATAGGTGGCAATGCTAGCAAGAAATGTGGAAAATGCATAAACATAGTTGCAAGTATAGAAAGCTTTTCTTCCATACCCCCTTTTTCCCATCCACTGCTTCCAGAGTTAGTGAAAGAAGGCAGACAAGACATGAGGGGTCATTCAGTGAGCAAAGGTTGGCAGAATCGGAAGAAGTTACAGAAAACAGGACCTTCAGATCTAGGACTATGAGTTCGGAAAAAGATTCAGAGAACTTAGTTGTGAATATTTCTACTGTGACTATAACTGCTCAACAAATTAGCATTTTAAGCAAGGGTAACTGTAACTGGTTCTACACTGAGTGATATTTTGACTGATTTGAAACTTTGTCAGGAATATTTCTCTAAACCTGCTTTATTGTAATGTTTTACAGCAATTGTTTCCTTTTAAAAAACCCAGTCAGTTTGTTCCAGTCATTGCTTCACTTACTGAAGCTTTTTTAAAAACCTGTAAACATGACAATTGTAAAACTTTATCGAGCAGGCATAATAGGTTGTTTTATAATCTGACTCCTGATGACTATAGTGCATTGCATGAGCTTAGCTTATTACATTCTGTACAGATTTGACCCGCATTTAAAGGAGGGGAGATAGTTGTAATGGATACCTCCAGTTACTTAGTATGAATAATATGTTAGCGGATGTTTTTATCTATAAATAACTTACTAGATATGAATTAAATGTACTCATGGACAAGGTGTTTTCTTCTCTATGTGATGTTCTAATGGAAGGCAGTATAAACTGTGAGTTATTTGATTTCTCATTGAACATCCTACTATTCCCATTTTATATGGTCTTCCTAAGATTCATAAGTCTTTAGTAGTCCCACCAGTGAGGCCGATAGTGTCTGGTCATCGTTGGGCTACTGAACCACTGTCTATTTTTGTGGAGAAGATGTTGCATCCATTATTGGATAATGGTACTGTTTTAAAAGACACTAAGCATCTTCTTTTCACTTTATTTGACTGGTCGAAGGAATATCAGGATAGTAATTTTCTTTTAGTTAGGATCAATGTGAACTCCCTGTTCATTGTAATTCCCAATGATGTAGGTATTGAATATGTTAGACTTTATCCAAGTTTTCTCAGTATAATAGTGATAAGATTCATTTGTTATGCTTGCTGTTAGAGATTATCTTAGACAACCACGTATTTGTATTTAATGAGAAGCTGTTTCTGCAGAAGGTAGGTGTTGCTGTGGGCACCATGTGTGCCAATAGCTATGTGAACCTGGTCCTAGCCTACTTGGAATCATTATATATATGTAATGATGGCAATTTCTTTAAGAGATATATTCCATATTATGTCTGTTTTGTAGATGATATATTTTTTTTATTTGGACTTGACCAGTTCATGGACTGGTGTACTTTATTGACTGTTTGCATGGCACTACTTCGTTTTTGAAGTTTACTATGAAATATTGTTCTGACTACATAGATTTCTTGGGGGTATGTATTAATAAGACTTCTGATTGATTGTCTACATATCTATATAAAAAAACATGCAAGAAAGTTAATGTTTTACATTGGAATAGCATGCACCCTCAACATGTCAATAGAAATGTGTTTAAGGGACAGTTCTATACATTGGCTAGGCTTAATGACAATGATGACAAAATGCTGCAAGCATTTGAAGATTTGAAAATGGACCTTTTGCATAGGGGTTATACTGAAAGAGAAATTAACTGTGCTCGCAATAAAGTTCTACAGAACAGGAATGATTCACTCAGACTATATTTCTCTAGTGTAAGTAATATTAATGTTCATAACAATAGTACAACCTCTAATAACATCACATATTCGAATGATATGCATCTTGTATGCAATATCATAAAGAGGAACTGCTCAATTTTAATAGATGATAAATATAAGGCACTTTTGGGAGATGCGCTGCATTTTTGTTTTAAAAATAGTCTCTGTTTAATAGAAGACTGTTACAACAATTATTCAGATCAAACAGACTTGAAACCTATGCGTGTAGATCTTGTAATACATGTAGATACATCAGCAGTGGTTCAGTATTTATACATCCAACCACTAAATGTGTTTGTAATTTTAAATTCAATGCAGATGATGTAAGAGTGCTAACCTGGTTTATTTAGCGATATGCAAGTTGTGCAAAAGTTTTTATGTAGGTAAGACTAATCGTGCTCTCTGGGATTGTATTAGAGAGCATTTGTACAGCAGAAAGGGCTATTTGGGGAATGCTGTCTTTAAACATGTTCATACAGCTGGTAGTGATCACACTTTTCTGTTTTTAGTACTATAGTTGTATGGGGCCATTTGTAGGGGTAGCGCTATCACACACAGTGTCTTGAGCTGAGCTGGATTTTAGAGCTACAGGCTAAGGGTCTAGGTTTAAATGAGGCTGTCCCTTTAAAGCCAGTCTTAAAGTCATGTGCTTTAGCCTGCTAATGTTTGTAATTCTGTATTTAAATTGATTTGCTGTCTCTGGTAATGATGGTGTGATGAATCCCTATAGTGGAGTGAAAGCACTTACCTTTTGTCTTTGCAAAAATGTACTGTTTTTTTAGCTGTGGTAGCTGGTCTTTCTTATATATATTTTTGCTGCTTGCTTGTGTTTGACCAGCTTTTATGCAGTGTATTCTGTTTATCTCACTATAGGAAACTCTTGGGACAGCCTCATGTTGATGATGGAACACAGGAATGGTTAAGGAGAAGTAAATTTAAACCAAAAGACAAAAGGTTAATATTGGTGGCCCAAGATAGTGGGCTACATACACGTTGGTGTACAACGTCCATTGGAACATGTGGGAGAAGCAGACAAATGTAGGTTTTGTAAAACAGAATTGGAAACAGTTGCACATCTTGTTGCTGGTTGTGATATACTAATGGCAGAAGGGACTGCATAATAAAAAGCATAATAATGTGGCAAGGCTGTTGCATTGGGGATTGTGCAAGCATTGTAATATTAAAGTAGCTGAAAAACGCTGGAAACTTGAGCCACAAAACATTATAGAAAATGATGAAGTTTATATCACATGGGATCACCCATTACCAACAGTTCAAAAAATAGATGCAAGAAAACCAGATATAGCAGTCCATGAAAAGAAGACAAAAGTAGCATTTTATTATTGAAATTGCTACACCCAGTGACTACAGTGTCTTATGTACAGAGAGAGACAAAGTCATATCAAAATATCAGGATTTGCAGGCAGAAATGAGGGCAGTGTGGAAGAAGGATCCTCGGACAGTTCCAATAGTAGTAGAAGTAATGGGTTTTATAAAAAAGAATTTGCAGTTGTACTTGGATATGTTACCGAATTGCAGGAGTCGTCATTACTGGGCACATTGCAGGTGCTGCGCAGAGCACTTCTGGCTAATATCAAAGACTGAAACAATACTAATTTCATGAACTTTAATCATACTTTGACTTAGGAATGGGGTCCATTTCTGTCATGGTATTAGAAACCCAAAGGACTTGGAGAAATTAAAATAGACAAAAATGGCAAGATCCAGGAGGTAATTGGTCCTAGCACATCAAGGCTGACCTTAACCAGCCCGGAAAGGCATGTGCTCAACTTGCACATTGTAGAGGACATACTTGAGATCACACTAAGGAACTTATCATAGCCTAGAATGTTAGACACCATCCAAGATGAAATGAAAACTCCATCTATGACTACTGCATTGCTAATGGCATCTGAAGGTTGGTAAGAGGACCTGGTGGCAGTAATCCTCCATGATCACTTACCTAGTTTTGTTTCTTATGTTTTCTGCTTTAACTCCCAAGCTCTGACTGAAATGCATTCTGAAGGAGAAGGAGTCCGAGAAGTGGTGAGACAGGCTGGGCTGGGAAGTCTGTCCACCACTTTAAAGAAATTTTCTTCTGCAGAGATCTCCCTAGATATATAATCAGCATTTCTGTGGGAGATCACAGCCTGTTATGTAGCATAGAGCTCATCTAGGACAAGCTCATCTCCCCACAGACCTGCAGCCTTTGCCTGTCTCTAAGTTGAGTGTGGAGCTTTGATTATATCAAGGCTTGTGCAGCTTGAGTAAGACTCTGTGTACATGATTTGGGGACAGAAAAAAAAAAGGAGCTGAAGATATCAAATTGTTATTGTGACAAACCAAGGCATCAACAGTGATGACATCATCTTGGAAATGGAGCTAAGGAACACTGAGGAGAAGATCTCTAGATTAATCTGCTTAGTAGAATGAATCTTCCTCAGCTTAAGATAGGAGGAGGGTAGTAAACTTGGGTACTAGAGTTGTAGGACAGAATGTACTAGGAAGTGATTGGTCTCTGAAACCAGTTCCAACACCTGGTCAGATGTCATCACATCCAATCAGAAACTCATGTTCATAGAATGCCCATATCTGTGCACTGCAGTGATAATGACCAAACACAAAGCTTTTCATTATGTAGCCAAATTCTATAGCAAGAGCCATCCAGCTCTTCACTGACCCAAATGCTAAAATAATCAAAGACCACAAGACACTTATATTGTAACAATGAGTCAATGAGTGATCTTTGGAAAGAATGTTCTTACATAACTGGGTAGATAAGAAGAAAGCCACAGTGTTCTCCTTCAGGAGGAGTTTGTCTTTCTAGTGACAGCTTGGACAAGTTGCATCCAAGAGCTGAAATAAACAATCACAGCATCAGTTTTGCCTTGACTAGGGCGCTAAATGGTGGCAACCTCAGGTTAATGTTCAAGTTTAAGTTTATTTAAGTGCTTGAACCAAGGCATGGTACAAGGTGAAAGTACTTAGTAAACAAATACATACAGTATAGTAAAAACACACAAAAATGCAATTAAATTGAAAGAAAGAAACTTATAAATCATAGGCTAATTCAAATGGGTATGTTTTCAAGTCCCACTTAAAACAAACTTGCACAGGAAAATCCAAAAGCTAGCTAGGGAGTAAATTCCACAACAGAGATTCATGAACTCTAAATGTTCGAGGGCTAGAGGATTCCAAATTATATGATGGAATGAATATAAAACCATGTTTACTGGAATAAAGTGAATGAGAAGGAGTTTACCAAGTTGAAAGATCACATAAGTAAGGTTGATGATTAGCATGGAGAGCTAAGTAAACTAAAACAAGGATCTTGAAAACAGTGGGCCTTTTAAATGTCAGGTTCATAGGTTGGTACTTGGCTATCGGTCCTAGGGCCTATACAAGCCTAGCCATAACAATTCCCTGTCTATTTCTTCCCACAATATTTACTTCCCTGGACCCCTGTCTAGCAGGGCGACTGACGTGATCCCCGGGGTGAATTTCCTTTCTCCCATCCAATCGTCAAGGTTCCTTTTGAAGAGGGCCAAAGAGGCGCTCTGCTTGACATGTATGGGCAGTCTATTCCAGAGTCTGGGGAGTCTCTGGGTCAGGAACCTATCCCTCCAGCATGTTTTGTTTATTGTGATGACAAGGTTTAGATCCCTGGAGCATGTGGCTCTGAGGGATTGGGATTTCTTTAAGTGTAGCATGTCCAACAGCTCTGGGTTTGACATGGCCTTGTATGTTAAGCAAAGATTGTCTGAGTAGACGATATGCGACAGAGTATCGCTGGAATTTTTTTAAGGCGGTCAGCATAGGGCATCTGCTTTAGGCCTGTGATTCTTTTAGTGAGGTATTTCTGCGGCCTTTCCAGTTGATGCATATGTCTTGAGAGGTACAGTTGATGCAAACCCCAAAGAAATGGGGTAATATGAATATACCTTGAGACTTCAGATGATAATAGAGATGCAGAATTTTGCATAAGCTGTAAGCAGGCAAGTTCTTATTCAGGAAGGCCTTGTACAATGCATTACAGTAGTTAAGATGGGAGGAGACCTTAACATGTGCCATCTTACGGAGACTGCTAGCTAGAATGAGGTGTTTGATAAGGGTGATATTTCAAAGATAGATGACAGCAAAATCTGGTCCATTAAAGTTAACCTGTCATCAAAAATCCCAGCAAGATCACACCTTTGACACAAATTGAAGCATGCCCCCCCCCCCCCCGATAAGAGGTAACAAGACAGGAAAGGAAGAATTTCTGTGTTGCATGAACCTTCAGTTCTGTAATCTTCGAGGTATTGAGCCTGTTACTGACTGCCCAGTCATAAGTGCCTCATCATATTTTAGGGTTTAAGGACTGCCAATGTGTCCTGACAGTATGACTTTTGTTGATGCTATATGAAGTGGAAGGAGAAAAATGGGGACCAGTGTTGTCATCAAAACAGGTCTTTTTGATAAAAGCAAGTAAGTCTGATACAATGCCAGTTTTGATGTAAAAAGACCCTGCGTAGTGTGTGGGTGTGCAGTGTGATCTGAATTGGGTCTAAGAGGGATGGGTCTTTGTTACCTGACACAGGTGGAAGGATTGGACAATGGGTACCACCTGAAGGAGAGAAGGATGAGTTGTTAGAATATTTCATGTCAGGGAAAGTGCTAAGAAATGAGTGCTCACAACATGCATATGAAAAGATCAACCATTTATTACCTTGTTTAGTTCTACTAGTAGTAGACAGCACCACTTGATGTGTGATGATATGTGACTTGCAGGTAATGAACCTATGCCATATTTCATTTTCTTGCATATGCATAATATCATTTTCCATCACCAACTCTCCTTTTTTGTTGATGGCTATCATGGATCCACACTTTTAAGCAGTGAGCTGTGTAAATAACCCAACAGTATCAGCTTTTGGGAGAGGCAGATGCATAATTTTTCTGGACATTTAGTTACATCTTCACTTACACAGAAAATGTAATAAATTGTGGCTGCAAATTTTGACTCCTCCCACTTTCGTCTGTTGTGCGACTCTAAATAAGTCACTTAACCAAGCAGTACTCCCAGGTTGCCACTGACAAGGGATACTTTGTCTAGAGGATATACCCAATCAACAAATAGGTACAATTTAACAAATACTGTTTTTTAAAATAATTGTTTGAAATTGATTTATTTCATGTTCACATCCCCAGTACAGCATATCATCACGTTGCACTCCACCCCCTTGACTCTTTTTTTCCCCTTTGTGCTTCCCTTCCATCAAATGTTTTCCTCCCCACAGCATTTGGTTTAAAGGGAGCCCAGCATTCCTCTTAACCCAAGAGATCTGGGCAAAGCCTTACATAATGGGGGGGGGGACAAAGGCCCAAAAACAAGGAAGATGTTAAATATTGCTCTGATTATCTTAGAATGTAGCTAGAATAATAGGGTTTGTGTTAAAATGTATTTTCTAAAGGATATGAGGTCTGAAACTCAAAGGTGTATCATTATTTAATTCCTCAGATAATCCCAGTAATTTGCCAGAAAACCACAAATTTAATGAGGAATAGACCAAAATTTTGAGGTGAAAATCTGGACTTTCTGCAAAAATCTGTACAGTTGAGAGGTATGGAGCCCAGACTTAAAGTGAGACTTACAAGAATGTGTTGAGAGGTGAACTGTGCAATAAAAAGCTTTCTGTTTCAAAACTACATGGACACAACTTACTTTCTTAAAGACTTGCAGAGGAAAATGTCTGTATACACTTGAAAATGATAAAATACTCCTTTTCTGTCATATTTTCCAAAAGATTTTGAGTATACAATGCCCCTCTAACTCTGAGGACAGCTGTCAGCTTTGTCAGTTGCTAGAGGTATACAAGACTTTATTAGCACCTTTTCTGTAAATGATATTTAACAAAACCTCTTAAAAGCATTTGTTTCCTTCTGGATATAACTCACAGCATTACAAGTGTGCCTTGATCATCTTCTGTTGAAAGGCTTTACCAGAAATGACTAGTTTATATTGAAGCAATCAAATGAATGTAAAAGAATATGAAAACAAAATTAAAAAGGAGATTAAAGTAATTAAAAGTGACTAATCCTACAAACCAGGATTGTCCAAAGATGGAAGATCACATGTTATGCAGAAAGCTTTTGTCACATGCACACAAGAGGATCAGAAAGAGTATTAAGCATGACAATTCAATAAAAAATCAGTTTTGAAGTGCATGTCATATTTTAGAAAAAATAATTGCTTTACTGAAGCAGTGAGGCAAAATTTTAACAAAAACAAGTATGTCCATGCAACAAAAGTACATGTGTGGTGCTAACACATAACGTCATTTAGAAAACAGTATTCAGTAGATATCATCAGTAAACACATCCTGTTAAAAATACTGCTTGCTTGGTACAGTGTGCAAATGAGACAGAATAAGTTTGACTCTAATATCTGTATGTAATCTGAGAATTTGTACTAGCAGAATCAAAAATTATTTTCAAGAACTAGTTAGTACAAGATTAAATGATGCCGCATACTGTGATACTGCTCTTTTTCTGTGCAGAAAGTACAAGCACATCTATATATGTTTGCGTTACTATCTGTGCATATCTAGCAGCTGAGTTCAGAAAATAGCAATGTATGCTTTATCATTGCAAGACAATGGCATAGTAATGTGTGACCCACAAAATTATGGTTGTCTCCTAATGCACAGTACTAACTAGAGATTACCTTCAATAGATTACAAAGCAATGCTAAGATCTGACCACATCATTTATTTAAGGTAGTGGGGTAAGATGCTTCAAATAAATAATAAATGCCTGGAGTTCTGTCCAGCAGCCGGGAAGCACCAGCTCAAGAGAACGGAATCTGCACACGGTAGAAGCCATACAGTAGCGGTGATGATGCAAGCAATGGAATAAAAAGCAGTACTTACCCATACAAAGTTAGTGTCTACCACATGACATGGATGAGTGGTGCATGATGTAAATGCTACTGATTCAGCAAAAAAAAATATGCATGGCTACTGGTGCTGTAATTCAATAAACTTATTTTTTTTTTATACCTCTGTGTGAATACCTCAGCATTTTGGGACTCATGGCTTCAGTGATTCTTATGATACCACTAGCAAGACTCCACATGGGAAGGATGCAGTGATATCTAAATTCTCTTTGGTCCCAAATCCGTCTGTCTCTTCAAATCCCAGTACTGGGGGTTTTGTCAGAAGGGAAATAATTTGGTGGAGCCAACAGATATCCTTAAATCCAAGTCTCTTCTTCGCCTCCCTTGTTCCAGAGTAGTCAGTCACCACAGATACCTTAGACTTTGCTTGGGAAGCAGTTTCATGAGGAATAAAAGTGCAGGGTGTGTGAGACACCAAGGACAGGTGCAAGCTCATAAATACCAAAGATATGTTTGCCCTGATTATGGTTTTTCAACACTCTAAATTGTCTTTGATCCCTGTAAATCTCCAAGTTGTTACAGACAGTACCAAAGTCAATTGGTACATCAACAAGCAGGGGGGAACCGGGTGATAACCTCCTTTGCAAACTAGTCATGTTAGCCTGGCATATAGCTTCACAGCATAATCTCACTCTACAGGCATTCTACATTCCATCAGAGCAAAATTGTATGCCAGACAAGCTGAGCAGGCCGAGGGTGGACCCTCAGGAATGGAAACTAGATCAGGGCATTTTCCAAGATTTGATCCATCTCTGGGAAGTTCCTTAAGCAGACTCTAAACAATGAAGATTTTGTTCTAGGACTCCATGCAGGAAGTCCTGGAAGACTATCTTTTCTTTTTCTTTGACAGGAATGCTCCTGTATGCTTTTTCACGCCTTCCACTAATATATAGAGTACTTCTGAAGATTTAGAAGGAATCCCCCAAGATCATTGTGGTGACTCCCATCTGGCCCGGGCAACCGTCGTTCTTCCTTCCTTTGGAAATGCCCAGGAGCAATTACCACAGGCTTCCCCACAGACTGGATCTATTTGAACAAGATCAGGGTTGTTTAATTCACCCTGACATAAATCTGCTTCAGTTGACTGGATGATACAGGCTTACTTCCTTTTAGGCACCTTTTTATTGAGGACATGTAGCAGGTACTAATGAAGGCAAAAAAAAAAAAAAACTGCTACTAGAAAATTATGTCTTAGCAAATGGAGAATGTTTTCTAGTTGTTGCCAGCAACATAACCAGCACCCATTCAGGGCTAATTATTCTCTGGTTTTACAATATTTATGTGAGTTATTATCCTATGGCCTTTCGTATTCCTCTGTCAAGGTTCATTTATATGCCATTTCAGCAAGTCTCCCCATGGATCCTCCTCTTTCAGTCCATTCTCATGTCAAAATGTTTTTGAAAGGCGTTTTTCACAAGAAGCCTCCAAGTAAACTGATGATCCTTCCTTGGGATCTTAATTTTGTGTTAGACAAGCTAACACTTGCACCATTTGAACCAGCTGACCTGGCTGATTTGATGTTCTTAACATGGAAAAGAGTTTTAATGATTGCTCTGAGCTCTGCAAGAAGAGTGTCTGATTTGCAATCTCTTACTGAGAGTCAATCATATCTCATTTTCCACATGAGCAGTGTTTCTTTGAGAACTAGTCCTTTTATGCATAAAGTTGTATCTGAGTTTAGTACAGTTTTGTAAGTAAACCTAACATAACTGTAGATTTTGAATGATCACGGCTGCAGCATCTGTTCCCTCCTCAATTTTTGGTGTGTTTTTTATAACAGGGTGTGGACATTAGCCTACCTCTCTTATGGCAGAAAAGCTCTGAAGGGCATGGGATACAAACTTGTCTTTTAGTTAGCTCAGCTCAAGCTGCCTGATAGTTTGGGTGCATGGAAGGTGCCCTGAAGCTTAAGAAGCTGGCCTACTTTTGTATCCTTGGCTGGATACAACCCTTATAGCTAAGGCTACTGTATCAGTGATCATTTGAACATCTACTGTTAGAAGTTTATTTACACAACTTTACTTTCCATGGAAACACCTGTAAACACTAGGGAAAAATCTATGACCCCCACCACCATCATGGAACCATGATAAATCCTGTTTCAGCTTTGTTGTTTTGTGATTCACTGAAACAGGCTGGATATTTTGAATTCTAGATTTCTGGTATTTAGGATTGTTGGACTGAATCTTTTATTTATTAAGCGGTCATGTGGGCGCACACACACTTGGACTTGTGTATTTATGTGTAGAATATCTAATGCGTGTGTTTTTATAAAATTTGGTACTGAATGATTAGTTTATGAATTTTACCTGAATTCTACATGATGTGTTGTTACATGTTCCGTAATGTAATTTGATGAGAAAACTGGCAACAAGCTGGGTTCTCATAGCTGAGCTCTTGTCTAACTGTCTCAGTCCTATGAACATAAAGGATGCTGCTACCTGAGAACTTGGGGTTGGCTGAGTTGAAGTACTTGCAAAAACTGTACAGTTGCCACTGCCTACCTCTTTGATTGTCCTAAACACTTTTGAACACTTCTGGTGATTTACACTCCACAATACTCTTTGGCTGTGTTTCACAGGGGCCAATCATCTTCTCCCTGAAAATGATTTAATTAAGTCAGTCCTGTTCATTGGTGTGTACTAGGCTAATGGGCCTGGAGCCTTTACAAGCTTAGTGCATAGGATTACCCTGGTTTTGTGCCACCCGACCTTAGTTCCCAGTGCCTCTGTTGAGTAAAGCCACTGGAGCGATCCCTAGGGTGAATTTTCTATTTCTCATCCACTCATCAAGATTTCTCTTGAAGAGGGCCAGTGAGGTGCTCTGCTTATTGTGTATGGGAAGTCTATTCCATACCATGGGCAGTCTCTGGGTTATGAACCTCTCCCTCCAGCATTGCTGATTGTGATAATGAGGTTGAGGTCTCTGGAGCATGTGGTTCGGAGGGATTGGGATTTCTTCAGATGAAGCATCTCTAACAGAGCTGGGTCAGACATGGCTTTGTAAGTCAAGCAGAGATCGCCTCTAAGTAGGCAATATGAGATAGAGAAAAGTTGGGGTTTTTTTAGTCTGTCCATATAGGACAAATGTTTAAGGCCTAGGATCCTCTTTGTGAGTTACTTTTGCAGCCTCTCCAGTTGTTGCAGGTGTTTAGTGAGGTACATGCCAAATGGGGCATTGTATTCAATCATTGGCCTAATGAGGGAAGAGTAGAGGGAGACAATGACCTCTTTCTTCCTGGATGCAAAACACTTAGTAATGAGATGTGCCACATAGAAGGACTTTCTGACCACAGTGGCAATGTGGTGGTCAAAAGAGAGGTTGCTGTCAGCCTGTGTCCCCAGATCTCTTATAACACCTTCTGTGTTCAGTGGACTACCATCAATGTGGTAATTCATGGGAACCGGGTTTTTCCCAAAGGGGATGACATTTTTTGGCATTGCGCTTAAGGCCATGATTCTGACACCAGTCGTTGGTCTCAGTGAGGCCTTTCTGTAGGATGTCAACATCACTTGGGGAGTTGATTATAGCTCCCAGCTTGCAATCATCTGCGAACCTTGTCAGCCAGAGTCTCTTCATGTTGGCCTGGACTTCAGGGAAGTAGATACCAATCAGGAAAGGACCCAGGACCAAACCTTGTGGGACTGCACTTGTGACTGGTCAGCAGTCTGACTTGTAGTCAGCTACTGTCACACTGTGGGTTCTACCTGTGAGCCAGTTTGCAACCCACCTAGTGATATAGGGGTTGATGCCTAGCTTAGTGAGTTTTTCTATGATTCATGAGTGGGGAATGGTATCAAAGGCCTTGGCCAGATCAAGGTAGGCTGTATGAACCACCTTGCCTTCATCCACAGCTCTGATGACTGACTCAAAGAAGTCAACCAAGTTGAGCAGGCATGATCTACCCTTCACAAAACCAAACTGTGTGGGATCCACAGTTTGTAGATTCCCTGTATCCTTGTTTATTAGGTCCATGATGATGCATTCCATAGCTTTGCATATCAGACTCATCAGGCTAAGTGAGCGATAGTTCCCATGGTCTGTAGTCACCCCTCCTTTGTGGAGAGGGATGACTGTAGCAGTGCGCTATTCTGTAGGGACAAAGCCTGAGGTGAGGCTGTGATTGAACAGGACACACAGGTGAAGTGTCAGTTCATTCTGTAGCTCATGTAGAACACAGTCAGGGATATTATCAGGTCCCATAGAAGATGTATTCTTGGCCTTGGACAGTGCTGTTTTAACCTGTGCAGCAGTAATACTGGGTGCCTGGCAACCTACTGGTATTGTGACTGGTCCCTTAGTGGGGGAGAGAGGAGTAAAGTTGGCAGTGAATCTGTCGGCCAGTATATTGGCAATATCTGTTGGCTTGGTATAGGAGGTACCATTGTGCAGTAGCTCAGAGCTAATCTGGGTATTGCCATGGAGATTATTTACATTACTATGGAAGGCCTTGTGGTTGTCTTTACTATATGATGCAATTCTGTTTTCATGGCTAGCTTTAGAGGATTTGATGAGGGATCTCAACTTTTTGTTGAGGCTAAGGGAGTTTTTCCAGTCTTGGGACTTCACCTTATTCCCCATCAGTTTCCTCCTCCTGTTGTAGAGTTTGTTTATGGCAGTGGACCACCAGATTGGCTTCCTTTTTTTGGAGGAGAGCATCTTGGTTCTGTTGGGTATGGCAAGATCAGTGCATTTGTGTACGTGTTCGTACAGTGCATTAGTGTATGATTTGGCGTTCATGCAACTGATCTCCATTTGCATGGGTGCAATGAAGTTAGCCACCTCTGTTTTTAGGAGCCCAAAGTTAGCTTTGGAGAAGTTTTTCATGGTGGTTACCTTTGCGTGGGGGGGGTGTGTGTGTGTGTAAATTTCCAAGGTGATTAGTTTGTGGTCGGATCTAACCAGGGAGGAGTTGAGTATTGGTGTAGAGCAATGGTCACCCATGTTAGTAATGGCCAGGTCAAGGATGTTGCTACCTCTACTGAGGGTAAGAACAAGCTGGTCTAGGGCATTGGAATTAATGAATTCCAGGAAACGTTGGGGAAGTGTTTTGGTACATAGGTTCATAGGTTCATAGGTTTATACTAGGCTATCTGCCCTAAGGCATTTATAAGTCTAGCCCAAATTTTTGTGGCTTACGCCACCCCTTATATGAAAAAATACTGTGCCCATTAGTTTGTTGTGCCTCTGTCCAGCAGTGACACAGAGATGATTCCCGGGGTAAACCTACGATCTCCCATCCACAGGTCTAGATTTCTCTTGAACAGAGTCAGCGAGGTGCTCTGCCTCACATGGACCGGGATTTTATTCCACAGCATAGGGAGTCTCTGAGTGATAAATCTATCCCTCCAGCACGTCCTATTTATATCCGTGCTAAGGTTTAAGTCGCTTGCTCTAGTGGTTTTGGTGGATTTGGATTTTTGAGGTGGAGCATGTCCATTAATTCCGGGTTGGACATGGCCTTGTATGTCAGGCACATGTCACCTCTGAGCAGACGGTATGCGACTGAATAGAGATGGAGTTTCTTCAATCTGGCAGCATATGACAGATTTTGGAGTCCCTTTATCCTTTTGGTGAGGAACTTTTGGGGTCTCTCCAATTGCTGCAGATGTCGGGTGAGATACATCCCGAATGGGGCATTGTACTCGATCATTGGTCTGATAAATGAAGAGTACAGGGGAACAATGACCTCACTAGATCTGGATGTGAATCCTTCATGATCAGGCGGGCAATGTAGAAGGTCTTTCTAACCACTTTAGCAACGTGAGTGTCAAAAGAAGGCCACTGTCAACCTGGGTCCCCAGGTCCCTGATAACCTCTTCTGTGCTTAGTGGATTGCCACCTATATGGTAGCTTGGGGTTACCTTGTTTTTGTATGACTATACATTTTTTGGCATTTAACTTCAGGCCATGGCTCTGGCACCAGCTATCTGTTTCCGTGAGTCCCTTCTGAAGGATATCCGTGTCCGATGCACTTTCCACTATGGCGCCCAGTTTGCAGTCGTCTGCAAACTTTGTCAGCCAAAGTCCTCCCATGTTGGCCTGTACTTCTGAGAAGTACATGAGTAATTTTCCCAGTTAATGGAGGGTTTAGTTGAAGTCTCCCAGTATGAGAGTGTTAGGTTGGACCTTAATATTCTCCAGGGTGCTTAGGAACATGGAGTTTGAATCTTGGGACATGGTTGGGAACCTATAGCAGTCTACAATCTGAATTGCTGTCTTACCCAATGTTAGCTGCACCTGAAGTATCTCAGATGTGTTATGTTGGTCTACCAGTCTGGAGGTGTGCGCATCCTTTATGAATATGGAAACACCACCGCCTTTGGAGCTTTGGTCCAAGTTCTGGGGACGAAAGGTGTGGAATGAGTTATAGCCTGGTAGTGCAGGGGTGCTTTTTGCTGCCTTGAACCAGGTCCCTGTTACAGCACAAATGTCGATGTTCTCCATTTTAAGGAGTGCTTCGAGTGAGTGCATTTTCAGATTTAGACGTCTAGCATTGAGCAGCATGACCCTCAGCTTGCATTTGTTTGTAGCTGTTATGGTGGTAATTTGGTCTTTGGAGCACTGTCTAAAAAAGGCACTATAGGGGTGGCAAGAGCCTTGGTCAGTATCCGAAAGCCCAGGTGTGACAGATGCAGGCCATCTCTGGCAAAGCATCGAGGTCTGTCAGTCATGTCATCCTAGGCAGGCAGATGCTGGGTCACCTTACAATAACACCAGAAACTTAGCCAATTGTTGAAATCAATCATTTTCTGCTTGTACTGTGGTATCATTCTAGGTGATGGTAGGATGCTGCTCAGGGCTAGGGTCATACCCGCCTGGGCTACATAATCCGAGAGCTCTTACATGTCTCTTTTCATGTAGTCCAGGGAGGTACATCTCAGGTCATTTACACCCACATGTACAATGACAGAGTCATATTTGTACCTGTTGTTGAGGGTCCTGAGTGTGTATGTTATGTGGTGGATCCTAGCGCCTGACAGACAGCCGACTGTTATTTTTTCCTTATTGAATCTAGTGAGTGGGACATCAGTGTGCCTCACTGTGTATTATCCTTTTGTGCTCCCTTGCATTATGATTACTTTTTGTTCTTCCTGTCAGCCTCCTGTTTGTGTATCTATCAAGGCAGAGAAGGAAAGGTTGTTAGATGTGATGTTTCTTTACTTATGGGGTCTTTGACACTGTGACTAACCCAGAGGATTAAGATTGTGAGCTGTTAACAAGCTCCTTCCTGTAATCCAGAGTTTGATTCCCTCAGCCTCCATTTGCCTATTGGGTATTACTGACCAACTCACTTAACCACATAGTGTTCTTTAACAATTAGAAAATGGACTAGAATCTTCAAGGATATCCTGGACCTTATTGTGACCTTCCTGTGAGCAAGGGGTGTGGATGTGTGATTCAGATTGATATAGGTGATAGTGAAGTAGTTAGTACATAGGAGGTAGTGGATTTCAGTTATGGGAACCTGCTGAGGGAGACTTCATCAGCTAGTGGCATACCGCAGGGCTTGATGTTGGGTGCATTCATGCTTTTCGTTTTTTTGCCAGGTGTCACACTAGGGCTAGAGGTTGAGGTTAACCACAGCCACCAAGACTGGAGTGATGGCAGATAATGTTGAGCTGCCCTTTGGCTTGATCTTGTGTGATTTGCAAGGCTGGCAAATAGTTGCTGGGGTTCAACACAAAAACATGCAAAGGGTATGTCTGGTAGTGTAGAATCGAGAGGAAATGAATACGTTAGAAGTACTCCTATAGAATGAGAATATGATCTGGGTAATCATGCCACTCTGAATCATGCTGCAGGGTGTGACAGGGCAGAAAAAGAAATGAAGAAAATCCATGCTGGTCTGCTGTCAAAAGTATTAAGTGTGAGAGAACAGTGAGATGTGGTAACAGAATGCCTGGAGGCATTTCTAAAAGTGTGACCAATGACTGTATCCTCCCTGCCATTGAGAGACAGTGTGAGGGCTCATTTGGAAATCTGTGTTTGGGTCTGTTGGTTAGATTAGTCTTAGTGTGTGCAGAGAGATAAAGATGAAGGTGATAAGTGATGTAACACTACAGAATAAAAAGGAAGTTTAAAGTGAGCTCGTCATGCCTGCTGTCTTTGGAGTAAGTCTGTTCTGTACTGTTGGTATGAACAATATTTATTAGGTCTTTTATAGTAGCTTGCTGAGGTTCAAACAGAGTGAGAGTTTAAATAGGATGGAGGGTAGATGGGATGCATGGAAAGAACTGCAGGAGATCTTCATTAATGAAGGCATTGTATGTAGAGCCAATGGGATGCATGGGAGGGAGCTGCAGGAGGTCTTCATTGTTGAAGGCATGGGATGGAGAGCCATTGAGAGTTGTGGGAAGGAGATGCAGGAGGTCTTCATTTTTGAATGCATGGGATGGGGAGCCAGTAGAATATGTGGGAGGGAGATGCAGGAGTCTTCATTGTTGAATGCATGGGATGGAAAGCTAATCGGAAGTGTGGGAGGGAGATGCAGGAGTCTTCATTGTTGAAGGCATGGGATGGAGAGCCAATGGGAAGTGTGGGAGGGAGATGCAGCAGGTCTTCATTTTTGAATGCAGGAGATGGGGAGCCAATAGAATGTGTGAGAGGGAGACATAGAAGATCTTCGTTGTTGAATGCATGGGGTGGGGAGCTAAAAGGAAGTGTGGGAGGGAGATGCAGGAGGTCTTCATTGTTGAAGGCATGTGTCAGATATGGTGCTACTTAAATATTTAAGGGAAGATATATTTGGATCTTTGAGAAAGGAATGTGTGTGCATGTGCATGAGTGGAAAAGCCACTCATTTATTCTAGAAATTAGAGCATGACTCCTAGGAAAACTGATAGGAGTGGTCTAACTTCTAATAATTGGACACTGGCCCTTTCATTAGGTGCATTAAAGTAGCAAAATTTTACTGTAGCTGCTCTCCAAGGACAATTCATACAATTTAAGAATTTCATGGAACACAACAGCAGTTTATATTTATTTATGTTTGTTAAGCAGAGTAGTGGACTGTTTCAAAGTGGATACATCTCAGTCATAGCCTGGCAGTTAAAGCAAAAAACATAGGAACAGTACTAGGCAAGCGATTATGAGCGAGTGTAAGTTGCCAAACTGTATAGACATTTAAGAAGACGCACTTAAAAGTTCTTGTAACTGAATAGCATTCACTTTCCAAATAGAGCAGGGCCATACATAATAGCTGTGGTATAAATTTGTGTCCATCCATTAAAAAATCAGTTCTAGCCTTAGAGGTAACTAAAGTAGTATGCTGTTTGACCTTTAGTAGTAAATTGTCCCATAGGCTGGGAGTGCTTGTCATTAAGAGAAGACAATTAGAGCTATAAACTGGTAACAAGCTTAAACCTCTAGTCCATTCAGTCAGCCTCCATTTGTCTACTGTATGAATGTGAGTAAGTAATTTATCCAGACAATGCTCAGGAAGAATTTGGATAGGATGCTCAATAGTTTTGTGGACTGCATGTCTAGTAACTACCCTCAAATCTGTACACTGAGTTAGAAACCTGTCCCTCCTGTGCATCTTGTAAAAGGTCAAGTAAGATTTAGTCTTTTACAGCTTAAAAAGTGAGATGTAAGCCCCTTTATAGGAAATCTGTGCTAATGTATCAAGATACTTGAAGGATTTAAGACCTTTAACTTTCTTGGTTAGAAATCTTTGGGTCATTTCCCTTTTATAAGATTTGGTAAGATAGCAGCGCCTTGTATGGTAGCAGCCTCTTTGGCTCCCTTTGCTTGTTTTGTGTTCTGTTGCTGTTTTCTGTAGTGGACCATTTTGTTCTGGGTCACTGGTGGTTGAGTATAGAGAGGAGGTGGCCGTAGTGTCGGTGGATTGGTTGGACGGTGGACTGCTGGATTTGCTCAGGTGGCATGGAGTGGCAAAATGGTGGACCTGGTCATGGCTGTTCGGGCCTGGGTGTGGAGAGAGCCGAGTGGAGTGGATGGTGGAGAACATGTGCTGGACGGGTTGTGATGGATCCGAGTGGTTTGTGGATGTGGAACTGGATCGCTGCTGGCAGAGACGAGGTTGGTGTAGGAGTGGAAGGCGAATGGAACTGTGATCGTGGAGACTGTGGTCATTGGCCTGGATGAGGCCAGATGATAGTGATTGGTGTCAGCTTTGATGTGTTCCCATCTGGACTTGTGAATGTCTGTTTTATTGGATTGGTGGTACTGGACAGATCTTGCTGGTTGGAGATGAAGCTTCAGTTGCTAGGACTCTGTGTTATATGTGTGCATCTATTTATGTGATTTATGTGCTGTGCTTTAATGAGCTAGAAGGAATGTAATTTTATTCAGCTGTTCACTTTTTGGTTGTACAGTCTGAATGACAATAAAGTTTTGCTTTGCTTTGAGTGACATACTTGGATTTCTACATATCATTTTGGGCATTTTATTCTGTGATGGGTCTGGTAAAGGGAGAATACAACAGCAGGATGACTTGTTTAGATGTTGAGGATATTCCCTAGGACTGTGGTGGATACATGATGATCACAGCGACAGAGAATAACCACATAAGTACACAGGTCTCATATGACTGTATCTGTTTGAAGTGTAGTACCCCTTATGACATATGATGTAGAAGCAACTTTTTTGCTGCAGTTTTTTGCATTTATCTTGAGACCATTTTTGGTGTACCAGGTATCTGCTATTTCTGCCCTTGCTGGAGATGTTTAGTAATGGTGGATTGCTAGATAACAGCCCCCAGCCTGAAAACAGGAATAACAAAAAATAGTTTGCTTCTGTTGTTATTAAACTCTCAGTATGGGCACCGATGAGGCACTTCCAAATGAAGGAGACAAAAGGAGGTTGGGTTAGCTAGGATTTTGCAATATATAGCCACTTAAGAGAGAGAGAGAGAGAGAGGTTATTGACAGAACTGGATGTGGAACCTGTCCAGCTTTCTGTGCCAGCTGAAGCTACTGACAGTGCTTGGCTATCATCATGTCAGCACTGACATTCGAGTAGCAAAAGTCCTACTTTGTATACTGAACTTTTTACAAAGGTTTATCTGAGCTTCATGTAGATGCTGTCTGTTATTTTTGGAACACTATTCAGTGCCATTACCTGATAATGCTCTGTCCTCTATGGTGGCCATCCCAGACTACAGAGGTAGTAGCCACAGTAATTGCATAGTGCTGCCTACAGTATGCAACGTCTGGAAATATACAGCATGGTAAAGGCTTGAGTTTGTGAACACCAATGGCTTTATTAACTAGGGAAGCCCACTAGACATGACTGCATCTTTTCAGGGGTGACCTGAGAATGTTAATTAGTTATTGACTTGATCATAATAAGCACTTTGTAAGTGAAAATCAAGGGGGAATCAAACTAAGGACTACGGGATTAAGCTTGTTAGTAGCTCATAGCTTTAATCCTGTGCACTAAGCAGCCAGGCAACTTTAAAGTAAACAGTCTGTGCAGTCTGTTTACCCTTCCCCCACCATGTTCTTCGTAGTCCTGGGCTCCTCATGACTACACATGCACACACACTCTGATTGATCCCCTATGTTTTTGCCATGCTTGGTAGCAGAATAATTTTTTTTAGTTACGTTGAGCAGGCTTTTGATCAGGACTGTATATACCTTGTATGTATGTATAGCCCCAATGTATCCCTGTATTGGCCTGACGCTACCCAAGATATAAAATTATCTAAAATGGTTTACAAGAATTGGAGAAGTCAGTTCTGCTGTGTGCATTTACTTCACGTTCAATGTATTTTTCACTCTTTACTCTTAGAGAATTGCAGTTATAGTCAGTAATATAGCCCTTCTGTGACAACTGCCAAAATTTCTTTCTACTAAAATGAATGACATTGCTGTGTTACTTGGAAAAAAGAGAACACTTGCAGAGGTATCTTTGATGACTGTATTTTTTTCCAAGAAATTCATAACATAAATTCTGCCACTTTGGTGTCATTTTTTTCTGCATACAAGTACACCATTGCAACATAGTTTTATGTCTGCTACGTGGCAGCTTCACATAAGTCCTTTCATCCCCTTGTCAGCTTGTTCCCAGATTGCAGCCATCTAATTTTACCTTGCTGCTAGCCAGCTCAAAGGGGGATTTCAACAGCTTTCTCAGCTGCTCCTGCCTGTCCTTCACCAGCTGGCTGGGGTGCTGTCATGTTGGGCAGATGGCACTGTGCCCCAGAGACCCGGCACATCTCAGTGATGTGCTGATGGAAAGAAAGGACTGGGAGCTGTAGTCCATTTACAGATTCCAGTCCAGGGTGTTCCAGCTGTCATAGCAGAAATGTATGCTGCAGTACCTGGGTGCCCTCAGCTGAGTCCTTGTTTTCCAGTACAGTGACCTGCTTGCTTGTTTAGTATATTGAAAACAGGTAGGGATTCCACAAGTTGTTCTATTCTTTTTTTTTTATGAGTAACTTTCGTTTTCTTCAATTTTTATTTTTCTGTAACTAAGGACTACAGTATTCCTAAATCACAGCATGTTTTGAGAATTGGTGCGGCAGTTTCTGAAATTGTTAATGTGCTGAATAATTTTTGCAGTGGTCACTAACTGGCTGAATTAGCAATGCCGAAGTCTTACTCCCATTTTTCGTGTGAAAAAAGATAGTGCTGCAAAACCAGCATGTCATTTTGACAAGTAACCTCTGTTTTTATGTCTTGTGCAAGGATTTATGCATAAATTAGGAGAAGGTGACTTGCTAAATGAAATATGACATCTCAAAACAAATCAGTGCCATACTTATGTAATTTATTTTAATTAACTTATTGTGAGTATAGCAAACTTCTCCAAGGAAAGTTGCCTTCAGTAAAATCTCAGAAATTTGACATACATAATGAGCCCAACCCTCTCAGCCTCAGAGACACACACACACACACACACACACACACACACACACACACACACACACACACACACACACACCTCTTGCTGCAGGTATACCTTGTCTAGCGTGTGTGTCTGTGTTTGGGTTTGGAGTTCTTTCTCCACACATACACACAAAAAGAAAAGCCTAACAAAGTATGGCTAAAGCAACACTGAGAAGATGTATTTCTTCCTGTTAATACCATTTGTTTTGTGTAAATGGATTGTATTTGTCAGCATCTTTTGATTGTACATTGCCTTACTGGAGATCTTTGTAAATTAGGTTGCTGTGTATTTTGGAATATAAAAGCTACTCTGTGGTAGTTTGTCTTTCGGCTTTTCCTGGTTAGGGGTCGCCACAGTGGAACTCTGGTCCGCTAATGATTGGCAGTGGATTTTTACAGTGCCGAGTTGCCAGCCTGATGCCCAACCTTCAAAGAAGGCACACCCATTCATGCACGCACCTACCTGCATGTCTTTAAACGTCACTCGACCACTACCTCTTGCTAGAAAAGCTACAGTGGCTTGAATTTCAACATCAACTCCTTCTGCCTCAGCTACACCTCACTCATTCCATCTTAAACCAGTCTCACTCCTGTCCTGTTGTCTAAACTCTCATCACACCCTATATTCCTAATCCCACCTCCTGCAGATCTACAAACCCAATAAAAACAATGGCAAGCTTCTCTATAATCACTCAGTTGCCAGTGCTTGGAATAAACTGCCCCTATACATAAGATCGATTTCTAACACAAACTGTGGTAATCCTCTTAATTGGATAAAAGGGTCTATATTATATCATCGCACACTTACAAAAGCGAATGATAATTAATCGACCCCATGTAAGCAAAAGTTTACAATGTCGAAACCCCGGAACAGCAATTTTTTTTCAAGGGAAATAAATCGCTGTTCCAAAAAAAAAAAAAACTTTAAAACATTACATAAAGTGGGGGGCTGTGTCCCCCTCACCCCCCTACTTAAATATACCAACTCCGAGATCACACTACAGTGCCAAAAATGGCAAAGTAATAGAAGCGGCCAAGCGAATTCTTTCCCAGGGAAAGAATTTGCTTAAAAGCCGCTTCGCTACTTTGCCTTTTCGTTCTTTTATGTTCGATCAAGACGCAAAAAGCATCTGTGATTACATAATAGGAACCCAGATAAAAGCTACAGGAAGTGTTTTGTGCATAGAGATGTAATGAATGACCTGTGTGTATGGGAATATGACTTCAGGGTGTACACCAGAATGTACAAAGTTGTGAGGTCAGTGCTACCTTCTTCAGTAAGAAAGTATTGTTTTGTAATTGCTCTCCTTAAACCTGTTTGAAATGTCTAGTCTAATCTAAGATTGTATCTGATGGTGTATAAGTCATCTGCTCCCTGGCACATTTCTTTTCTTCGGATTTTGAATGTAAAGTACATTTGGCACATATGTATTGTCTAGTGTGTCTTTTACCTCAGTTAGATCTTCTGTTAGACCCCCCCCCCCCCAAGATACAGTGCCAGTTTCAATTTGGTAAGTAGATCACTTCTCAAATTCTAACATTTTTTTTTGTTTTAGTCTTTACTAAAAATGTAACTCTGAACATGTTACATTGAGTAGTATATTTTTATATATTTTGCACCCATGTTCCATCTGGAAAGAGGAAGGAGGACAAGGAGACCTGGTGGTGAAATGAGGAAGTACAGGAGAGTAGACAGAGAAAGAGGCTGGCGAAGAAGAAGTGGGATTGTCATAGAGATGAAGAAAGTAGACAGAAGTATAAGGAGATGAGGTGCATGGCAAAGAGAGAGGTGGCGAAGGCTAAGGATACGGCATATGAAGAGTTGTATGAAAGGTTGGACACTAAGGTGGGAGAAAAGGACCTGTATTGATTGGCTAGACAGAGGGACTGAGCTAGTAAAGATGTGCAGCAGATAAGGGTGATAAAGGACAATGAGGGAAACGTACTCACAAGTGAGGAGTGTGTGTTGAGCAGATGGAAAGAGTACTTTGAGGGTCTGATGAATGAAGAGAATGAGAGGGAGACAAGGTTGGATGATGTGCGGATAGTGAATCATAAAATGCAGTGGATTAGCAAGGAGGAAGTAAGGATAGCTATGAAGAGGATGAAGAATGCAAAGGCTGTTGGTCCAGATGACATACCTTTGGAAGCATGGAGGTGTTTAGGTGAAATGGCAGTGGAGTCTTTAACTAGATTGTTTAATGAAATCTTAGAAAGTGAGAGGATGCCTGAGGAATGGAGAAAAAGTGTTTTGGTACCGATTTTTAAGAATAAGGGTGATGTGCAGAGCTGTAGTAACTACAGAGGGATTAAATTGATCAGTCACAGCATGAAGTTATGGGAAAGAGTAGTGGAAGCTAGGTTAAGAAGGGAGGTGAGGGTTAGTGATCAGCAGTATGGTTTCATGCCAGGAAAGAGCACTACGGATGCAATGTTTGCTCTGAGAGTGTTGATGGGGAAGTGCAGAGAAGGTCAGAAGGAGTTGCATTGTGTCTTTGTGGACTTAGAGAAAGCATATGACAGGGTGCCTAGAGAGGAGTTGTGGTATTGTATGAGGAAGTCGGGAGTGTCAGAGAAGTATGTAAGAGTGGTACAAGATATGTACAAGGGTAGTGTGACAGCAGTGAGGTCTGTGGTGGGAGTGATGGATGCATTTAAGGTGGAGGTGGGATTACATCAAGGATCAGCTCTGAGCCCTTTATTTGCAATGGTGATGGACAGGTTGACAGACGAGATCAGACAGGAGTCCCCGTGGACTATGATGTTTGCAGATGACATTGAGATCTGTAGTGAGAGTAGGGAACAGGTGGAGGAGACCCTGGAGAGGTGGAGATATGCTCTAGAGAGAAGAGGAATAAAGGTCAGCAGGACTAAGACAGAATATGTGTGTGTGAATGAGAAGGAGAATAGAGGAATGGTGAGGATGCAGGGAGTAGAGGTGGCGAAGGTGGATGAGTTTAAATACTTGGGATCAACAGTTCAGAGTAATGGTGAGTGTCGAAGACAGGTGAAGAAGAGAGTACAGGCAGGATGGAGTAGGTGGAGAAGAGTGTCAGGAGTGATTTGTGACAGACGAGTACCAGTAAGAGTGAAAGGGAAGGTCTACAAGAGGGTAGTGAGACCAGCTATGTTATATGGATTGGAGACAGTGGCATTGACAAAAAGGCAGAAGTCAGAGCTGGACGTGGCAGAGTTAAAGATGTTATGATTTGAACTGGGTGTAAAGAGGGTGGACAGGATTAGGAATAAGTATATTAGAGGGTCAGCCCAGGTTGGAAGGTTTGGAGACAAAGCCAGAGAGGCAAGATTACTTTGGTTTGGACAGGTGCTGAGGAGGGATGCAGAGTATATTGGGAAAAAGATGCTAAGGATGACGCTGCCAGGTAACAGGAAAAGAGGAAGGCCTAAGATAAGGTTTATGGATATGGTGAGAGAGGACATGCAGTTGATTGGTGTGAGAAAGCAAGATGCAGAGGACAGGAAGAAATGGAAACGGATGATCTGCTGTGGCGACCCCTAACAGGAGCAGCCGAAAGAAGAAGAAGTTCCACTGGCTTCTGTTGTCACGGAAGTGGCCAGGCCATGATATACCCATTTATTCATTCTTTGGTAAGTAAAAGCTGAGAAATAGTTGCCAGACACTTTCATGCTGTTATTGGGACCTTTCTGTGTTATGTCCTAGTGTTCTGTTAGTGACCCATGTGACACATGACAATCTGTGTCATCTCTGCAGGCCTATGGATGGGATTCCACATGTGCAACTCATTTTACACACTGTAACTGCCTACCACTTTGCTTCCTCAGCTTCTGCCTGGGGGGGGGGGGTGTTTGTGAGTAAGACCTATCCTCTAACTGTGGGGGGTCCAAAAGCTCCTCTCAATACCCTACTTATTGATCAACTACTTGACACCTTCGACTTTCAGAAGGAATTATTTTCTTAGTGCCATAATATAGACTCTATGCATTAGATTTTGTAATTTTCTGAATGTCAGCAGCTGCTAAAACTTTTAGAAGTTCAGCAAAGTGATGCATTTTGCTGGGACTACTGTTATTCCAACTATACTGCAGTGAAGTTGCAAGAAATACAGTCTGCCCTTCTGTTTGTTTTGGCAATTTGTACTGCTTTCTTACTTTGTCTCTTATGTTGTCATGTAGTTTGTTCTTAGGTTCATAGGCTGGTACTAGGCTATTAGCCCTAGGGCCTATACAAGCCTAGCCATAACAATTCCCTGGCTATTTCTTTCCACAATATTTACTTTCCTGGACCCCTGTCTAGCAGGGTGACTGACGTGATCCCCTGGGTGAATTTCCTATCTCCCATCCAATCATCAAGGTTCCTTTTGAAGAGGGCCAAAGAGGCGCTCTGCTTGACATGTATGAGTAGTTTATTCCAGAGTCTGTGGAGTCTCTGGGTCAGGAACCTATCCCTCCAGCATGTTTTGTTCATTGTGATGACAAGGTTTAGATCCCTGGAGCATGTGGCTCTCAGGGATTGAGATGTTTTTTAAGTGTAGCATGTCCAACAGCTCTGGGTTTGATATGGCCTTATATGTTAAGCAGAGATTGCCTTTGAGTAGACAATATGCGACAGAGTATAGCTGGAGTTTGTTTAGATGGTCAGCATAGGGCATCTGCTTTAGGCCTGTGATGCTTTTAGTGAGGTATTTCTGCGACCTTTCCAGTTGTTGCAGATGTCTTGAGAGGTACATACCAAACTGAGCATTGTATTCTATAATGGGTCTAATGAGGGATGAGTACAGTGGGACAGTGACCTCCTTTTTTCTGGATGAAATGCTCTTAGTGCTGAGATGTGCCACATAGAAGGATTTCCTGACTGTTGTGGTGATGTGGTTATCGAAGGTGAGACCACTGTCCACCTGTATCCCTAAGTCTCTTATCACACTTTTGGTGTTTGGTATACTGCCACCTATGTGGTAATTCATGGGTACATGTTTTTTCCCAAAGGGGATAACTATACATTTCTTGGCATTGAGCTTGAGCCCATGGCTCTGGCACCAAGCATCTGTTTCTGTAAGGCCCTTTTGTAGAATATCCCCATCATCTGGGGATTCAGTAATGGCTCCCAGTTTGCAGTCATCTGCGAACTTTGTTAGCCAGAGTCCCTTAGTGTTGGCCTGTACTTCAGAGAAGTAGATGCCAAACAAGAGTGGTCCCAGGACTGAACCCTGAGGTACTCCACTTGTCAGTTGTCTGGAGCTGGATTTGGAGTCGGCTACTTTTACAGTGTGGGTTCTGTCAGTAAGCCAGTTGGCAACCCATTGAGTGACATAGGGATTACTGCCCAGCTTAGTACGTTTATCTATAATTCCAGAGTGGGAGATGGTGTAGAAGGCCTTGACGAGGTCCAGATAGTCTGTCTGGACTGCCTTACCCTCGTCCACAGCTCTGGAGACTGATTCGAAGAAGTCAATCAGGTTCAGGAAACAAGATCGGCCCTTCACGAACCCAAACTGGGTGGGGTCTGGTGTTTGAAGGTTGCCAATGTCTTTATTTATAAGTTCCATGATAATACATTCCATGGCCTTGCAGGTCAGGCTCATCAGACTGATGGGGTGGTAGTTCCCAGGATCCAAGGTGGATCCCCCCTTGTGGAGTGGGATAACTGTAGCTATGCGTCACTCAGTGGGCACGAAGCCTGAGGCAAGGCTATGATTAAGGATGACACTTGTGAGGTGCCAGTTCATTTTGTAGTTCATGTAGTACACAGCCTGGGATGTCGTCTGGTCCCATGGATGCTGAATTCTTAGCTTTGCAGAGTGTGTTTTTTACCTGTGTGATAGTTATTACTGGAATTTGGCAATCTTTCGGTATTGAGATGGGCACTTTAGGGGCTGAAGTTGGCACTGAATCGATCTGCCAGGATTTTGGCAATATCCTTGGGATTAGTATATTTAATGCCATTCTGTTGTAGCTCAGAACAGATCTGAGAATTGCCATTTAGATTCTTGACATAGCTATAGAATGCCTTGTGGTTGTCTTTGGAATCTTTATCAATTTTATTTTCGTAACTAGCTTTGGATGATTTTATGAGGGATCTCAGCTACTTACTGAGGCTGGTAAGGGAGTTTTTTGCATTCTGGGATTTTCCTCTTTTCTTCAACAGTTTCTTCCTTTTGTTGTAAAGTTTGTTTATGGCAGGGGACCACCAGATTGGCTTCCTTTTTTTGGAGGCGAGCGTCTTGGTTCTATTTGGGATGGCACTATTCATGCACGAGTGGATGTGCTCGTACAGTGCCTTAGTGCAGGATTCAGCAGTCGAACTTTCAGTTCCCCTTCTGCATGGGTATCATGAAGTTTGTAACTTCTGACTCTACATTCTTATTAATGTGAGTAATATGGCCTGGAGCAGTTGCTGTCACAGTGGCTCTTAAAATGAGAAAACAAACTTCATAACTGGTTTGCTGTGCTGAATTCTGAGTTGCTGCAGTGTCACCCGAAAATAATAATATTTATCAGCAATGTATCAGTAAAAATAATAGCAATGTGACACCTGGTCTGACAGTGCAGTTTTGTATTTAATTCAAGAAGTGAGTGGGATGTTACCCCCCCCCCCCACACACACACACACACACACACACACACCACCACCACCACCATCTGGATTTCAGCTTTCACAGTGCTAATATTTAAGTTTAGGAAGTGTGCCATATCAGTAATTTGTGTCCAACTGTTACCTGAACTGACTTCTCCCAATACTAGTGTATGGGTTTCCTGCCGGTATTGCTTTTATGTGCTGTATATGAGGGCATAAGCAGGCTGTCTTTGTTCTGCTGTGTGCACTTTGCTGTTTATCCAACATGTATATCTTTTTACGTCGCTTCATTCAGTGTGCCTAGGTAGAACACTGCGAACGTAGCAGCCTTAAATAAATATCTCATTTGTATGATCCAGGATAGATGTTTAGCTATAGCAGTTCTGGAGATATAGCAACTAATTCACAATCACATTAGTTGACAATTGTTAATGTACATTATTTAATGTCTGCTTGTGCATATTACTGAATGACTGTTCAGAAATGTTTGTAATATGTTGGAGCTTTTCTCCTGGGTCTCTGCTGAAAAGTTTTTTTTTTTTTGACTAAACCCAAGTGGCAAACATGGTAAACAAATACCAAAATAAAGTAATAAATTAATGTACTGGACAACATTTGCAGTAGAACGTTGGAATAACATTCTAGAAGAAATGTAAATTCTCGATTCTGATAGGGATGACTGCAGTTTGGGGTACAGAAACTAAACAAGAGTGAGCTGGAATTTACTGGAGGACACTGGCAAAGGAACCAAGGTACTGGGAGCAAATAATTAGAGTAGAAAAAATAAAAAAATTGGAAGAGGCCAAGAAGACTTTTGGATTGCAGGCTAGTGATTTCTTTCCATATCAAGGATTTAAATTGGAATATAGACAAAGAGAAAGGGATAAGGGAATCCTGGATGAAAATCCTGCACTGGTTGAGCTTTAAATAGAAACTAGAAGAGGCGTTGATTAGTAGGGCATATAAAATATTGCACAATAACTATGGGAATCAGTCAAACGAGGTCAGAAAAGATTGGGAACAGAGCTTAGATGTGCAATTCACAAAGACACAATGGGAAAACTATGTATGGCTCATAAATATGTAACAAAGTCTAGAAGATTTAGTATGTTTCCCTGGAAGTGTTTGCATAGATACCATTATACCCCAAGCACAGATCCAAAGAATTTTTCCTTGGGTAAATAGCAAATGTTGAAGGTGTGATGGGGAAGAAAGAGGTAACTGCGATCTTATGCTTTGGGAGTGTAAGAGCTGGCAGACTTTAGAAATTCCCTACAGAGTGTTTTGTCAGGAATACTGGGTGAGCAAATAAGTGTAACTAAAGAAATGACTTTTTTTGAACTGGGATACAGGATCTGAATTGCCTAGACACAGTAAGGCCTTGTTAAGTTTGTCTGCTATCTGGCAAAAAAAAAAACAATTAGTAGAAAATCAAAATCAAAATCTAAACCAATTATACTTGAAGTAGTGAATATTGTAACTGAGATAAAAAGTCAGGAAGTGGGATCCTTAGAAAAGGGTCGGAGTAAATTACATAGAAAAAATGGAAATTGTGGGAACAATGCATGCAGAAAAATGTTTTGTGGAGAAATGAGGTTTAAAAGAAGAGAAGAATTGAATGATTTATGTAATGTTGCTTAGATTAAACATCACATATGTTATGTATCCCATATAAATGTAAGCTTGCCTATGTCACAAGTGATAATTCAATGAAGGTGTAAAAAAAAAGAGGAAATAAAAATTCTCACCACTAGTTCTAGCACCAAAAATGTGACACTTCACAGATAGCATAGTTTGGTAAGGCTACAAATTTGTAAACTGAATATTGCTAAATTACTGCCTCCTAACTGTGTTTCATGTTGGGTTGTATCCACTGTTGTCTTGTGCAGATGTTAGTATGTTATGTGTTTCACCACTGTTTTCCATAACTGTGGCATTGCTGACACTTTGTTGCATAATTTGATTTTTAAAAGTAGATACTCTGATACCTACTCTAGTTAAGACAGTCAATAAATCACAAGTAATTGCACTGGTAAATGGGTAAGTTTTATTCCATTAAGCACTTATAACACATTGTTTAGAATAGCATGTTTCAGTTTTCAAACTGGCATTCCTAAAATGCTAGAAGTGCTAGTCCCTTCTTGGGAAGGAAATTTGCAGCAAATGCATTGTTTGGTGCAGAGGTATGGCAGCTCATTGTCCAGTAAGGTGCTGAGCTGCAGGAGAACCAAAATATGAGCCGCCTCCTTAATTTCCATGCAGCTGGTGTGAATGGTTTTGTCTGGCAAATGGGCCATGTCTTTCATATGTAATTGGGTCATATTAACATTTAATTTGCAGCTGCATGTTGTTTTCTTGTCACCGTAATGCATCAGTTGCTGCTGCAAGCTAAAGGTTCATTCATAAAGTACACTTTTTCTGTGTCTTCCAGTAGTGAATGAAACCTGCCCATCTAATAAAGAAAGTAAATAAAAAGTGAGTTCTCCGTAGAATGGATTGGAATCTGCCTTGTGCTGTAACATACATGCATGTAGGCAGCTACATTATTTACTGTATTGTATGTTGTATTTTTTCCATTTTTGCATATTGCTTCTGTTGGAGTGGATAGGGACAAATTGATTAGCTCATGGGCAGGAAGTGCTCTTCAAGCCAGTGCTGGACATTATGGTGTATGCCTACACATATCCGAGAGTGATGGAGCAAGAGAAAATTCCAAAATATACTGAGCTGGGAATATCAGGAGAGGAAGTTCCAACAGCTGCCCACCGCAGAAGGCCACCTCACACATCATTTGGTACATTTACTACATGCTTGTAATGTCCATAGATGGTATTTGTTAATTGGGTGAAGGAGGATGCAGCTGCCTAAAGAAGCCCACCCACCTCAGCTGACTGGGGATTACTGGATCTCATGCCAGAGATCAGCGGATATGAAGTATGCATATGTCTGCACATGATGTCACCGCAATAGCTTATCAGGTTAAATTCTCTACTAGGGTGATTTTTGTATGGAGTCATTTTGTCTTTCCTGATCCACAATTTTTTGTATTCTTGGGTACCCTGGTTTCCTTCTACCTCCCAAAGACATGCAGTCAGTGTTCTCTGGCTCTCCTTTAGGTGTGGATGTAGGTAGTGTGCGAGTCAGAGGGCACAGTCTGCTACAGACTAGCACCCTGTCTAAAATGGATTTTAATGTCCTGTACCATTGCCTAACATACCTCTCAACCTCTCAGTGCAAGACATCTGGACAAAGCCAGGGGGGACAAAGGCCCAAAAATAGGTACATAATTTAAATATTGCTCCTATAAACTTAGAAAGTTGTAAAATAACAGGTTTTGCATTATATATTTTTTGAAGGATATCAAGTCTGAAACTCAAATGTTTGTCATTACTTAGTGACTTCAGTCTTCAATGATTTGCCAGAAAACCACAACTTTTATGAAGAACAGACCAAAAATATGAGGCAAAAATCTAGGCATTCTACAAAAATCTGTACAGTTGAGAGATATGTTGCCTAAGACAATGGTCTTCTGCATCCAAGTGATCCTGTAAAGGATAAAATGAGTTATCAAACCATAGCTGAATGGCTGCACATCACACGGGATATTTACTGCCTATTCAGGTAGCTGTCTCCGTACATTTCTTCCCACCTAGTCTGTTTTCTGCAAGTGTTGGAAGAGATGAATTTTTTCACATTGAGCTTCTAGACCCAGGATAACAAGCTGTTGTAAGTGCATTAAGTGATGTCAAGCCTCAATGTGCATGTTTGGTGTTCCCTGCCCTCCATCCTATGGCTGATATACCATGAGTACTGCAGTAGGGATACTCGTGGTGGATTATGGGTAAAATAAGGAACAGCTGAATACATAATAAATGGCATCTCCAAAGAATTGTTGTAAATATTTTTAAAGTAAACCTAGATTATGTCCATTGAGTAAGATTTTGTAACAGTGATTGTCCATGCTTGTAGATTTGATGAGGCTAGACTCTAGATTGCTTTTTTGCTGCCTGCTTGTCTCTTCCCAGTTCTGCTTCATGACACTGGGTGTTCCTTGCAGTATGTCTATCCATGATTATTGGGCCACACATCCCTGGCCATGCTACATTTGCACTGCTTGTTTTCATTTTCTTGTGTTTACTAACTGAGTAAATAAACTGCTCCTTCACATCAGGCCTTTCCCCTTACTCATTCTGTGACAGCCCCTCACCCTAGTCACACTTCTCCAGTCTTCTGTAGATCTCTCATTTGTTCTGAAGTGATGCTTGGCATCCAGCTGAACAATTTTATGCCACTGTCTAAACTGGGTCTTTTTGTTATGTAATCAGTGAATGACCAACCAATTTACTGGTTTCTTGTCTTTAAGTGTTGAAATTTTATGGCTTGTTTTGGCCAGTCTTTATGTGACTATAGACCTTCCTTGTTTTATTTTTGTTTTACTTTTTCTAAAATACCTATCTTTTTTCACCTGTTGACTCCAAAACTGGATTCAGTACTCCAGATGTATTCGGGATCCTTCATTATGATGAGTGGTGCTTGACTAGCTCAATTTTGTAAAGTTTGTAGCACTTGTCTGTGCTGATAGTTGGCTTTACTGCTCCTTTGAGTACCCTTCAGCCCAGCCTTTTTATCTTGTGTTTTAGCACTGCAGCTGGGAGAGCTGCTGTCCGTAATATGTGTTCTCACATGGGGGCAGACATGAACATTCCAGAACTGTTGGATGCCATCTGTAGTGAGCAGTGCCCGTTGGTGAGATTCATTCATTCTAGGAGGAAAAAAAAGAATGAATGTGTTCTGTGTGGTAGTTCAGTTTCCAAACTGCCTATGTCAAAGTACCTAGAAACAGTTGGTCTGTTTCCACATAGTAATCACTATCAGATGCAGGTGAGCTGTCACCTGTCCTCCCTCAACACTAAACTTAGGAGCAGATCTGTCCAAGTCTGTATTTTGTACTTTTGGACTGTTGGGAGTACTGAATTGCATTCATAGCATGCAGCTTTGTGAGGATCTTTGGAAGACATTCGTCAGAAAAAGATCTGTGAATTCAGACTACAGCAGTATTAGTAAATATGCAACACAAGTTTCAATTGTGAGCTTTAGTTTAACTTTAAAGGAAATGTGTGGATTTAGAGGGTTATGACAGTATACTCAGAAAAGCAGTATCATGCTGATATACATTTGTTTCACATAGCCTTAACTTGTGTGTCTGAGATCCTGAGCAACATGGTTTTGCAGACCAAAACTTCAGGTCCCCCTAAATGTAGTGTGCTGTATTCTGTGGCTGGTCATAGTGCTTAGCAGAAGTTGTAATTAAAAATATGAGCATTTGCTTCTTTTCTTTTTATATGAAATGTTTGAAGGCTGCATTTCCCTCATCTTTTGTGTTCATATTTTATATTTTAAATCAACAAATCATTAGCAGCTACAATGAAGGTGCACGTGAAATCAGACTTTTTGCAAAAGCATGATCCTATCATGTATGAAAATGTGGCTTGCAGAACTTTCTCCTTTTAATGTCGTCTACCATCACACCTAGGAAGTCACCTCTTCCTTCTGAACATTATTTCCAAAATTAAAGTTCCATTTTCCTCCAATGCAAATCAGGAATGGATAGCTAAAGAGTTTTGCCACTCAGTGTGGCATTACTGATGTTCTGGCGCTGAGAGGTGAAACCAGTAAATGAGGATGTGGAATCTGCAGCTTCATGTTTCCATATGTCAGATTTTTCTTTCTTTTAAAGAGCTTTATTACACGTATTTTTCTTACACTAGGGAGTGGGGAGTACAACCTAAAACAGAATTATTTTCCGTGTGCACTAAGAAAATGTACAGTATTACTCAAGTTTTGCAAAATGGATACAGTGCAGTATTACTTGTAAAACTGTATATTATTTCATTTGTCTTGGGTTTATGGTCTACTAACACTTTACCTGGTTGACTGAAAATCACAAGCATTTTATCCAAGCCATAGAAAATGAGGTTAGAAAAGCCTATAGTAACAACTGACTCTGGTGTGGTTGGAACTTTGTTATTGCAGGCAGTATTAATAAATTCGTTGTCAAGTTGCTGTATGTGAAGCACACAGAAATAGATGTCTGAAATGCAGAGTAGTAGCACACGTTTTAGAGAAAGATCATCTCCCAAACATCAGTATTGGAATCGTTAGCTGGACAAACAAGAGGACAGAGTTGTGGTTTGTCAGACTGTACAACAAGAGCTAGTATGTCTGAGAGGATATGATGGTACCGCTATGCATTATTGGATGATGTCACAGTAAGAAATGAGTGAAATTTGAATTAAAAGGCTGTTGTGCTAGCTGAACACCATGATACTTTTCCAAAATGATTTATGGAAGTGGGTAACTGCTTTTAATTTTACAAATGCTTCTTTTGGCTGGAGAGCTGCTCACGGCTGCATGCTTATGCCTGCGGACATCAGTTGTTGGCAGAAAACATCCATGAATCATGCTGCTGCACCTTCCTCTTCATCATCGCCACAGCTTCTGAAGAGAAGCATTGGCAGAAGATGTTTATACAGTATGTCATTTGTACTGAGAAACAGGTTTTGTATTTTCTTTTGAATTAAATCTATAACATTAAGCCCCTTGAGTGGGACCCCCACAGCATCATCTGAAGCAACACATGCTCAAAAAGGCTGAATATGGTCTAACAGCAATCTCCATACCATGTGTGCCTAAAAGGGCACCTCTAGCTTTTGTTATTCTGTGCCAAACGTGTATTTTACTGTCAAATCTGGTTTAAGGTTATATATGTGTGAAAAACAGTGCCATACTGGTGATGAAAAGTATCTGATTTAAAAAGCGAATGCTGAATAATGTGCTATTGCATATCTTCCTATTATGTGTGCTCTATAACCCCAAAGTTTGATTTTTTTTATGTAACAAATTCAGTTTTTCTTAATTTCCAGACATGCCCTTTTAATATTAAAGTTAATAGACTTAGCATCAAATTTGCAAGAGTGAAACAACGTGCTGTTTGAAACAAACTCTGTATAATGAGAAGGTATAACTGTGAAATGTAAAGCCATGACTGTCAGGGAGCATGTCAGTAATGTCTACAACAAAGCTTATTCTGTCCAGCTAAGTGTAAATTTTTTTTGCATTCATGTAGTATGTTTGAATGAACCAGACTCTCTTATGAATGTCACAATCTGAATATGTAATGCTAATTTGGATTCTTTTAATGCAAAATACTGTTATTCCTTATTATTGCATCCTTCTTTCAATATATATATATATATATATATATATATATATATATATATATGTCTGTCTGAATGGCAAAAAGGAACTGACTTTGCAGTTAAAATTTAAAACCCAGCAAACATGGGCACTAAGGCTAACTCAGTGATAGGAATAAGGTATCTGTCCATGTCAACAACCAATCCACAGTGCTACAGGACTTAGCAGAAAAGGATGAACTCAGAATATGGGAGCAGTGAACACGCATTTCTGTATAGGCCTTTACTTTGTCTGCTACCAGTAGGGATATTAGATTTTGAACACTGAAGTGCTATTTTTAAGCAATAATGGAAGTAAATGAGAAATCCACATTGATTAATTTTGCTGACCTTGTATATCCCTTTACGGTCAACGCATTCAGAACTCTTGTAGTTCTGATTTATTGGCAGTGGGAGAGGTTCTGTTTCTTTTATATACCTGAGCACTCTGTCATGTCTGTATAGTTTGGATTTTATTGCATTTTGTTTGTTTGTTTAAACTTGTTAACCATGGTAGGGCACTGACCCATATGGACCAATTTCAGGCTCATAGCAGTTGTGACAAAAGAAATGCACATAATGCATAAATACAGAGGACGAGTGGTAAGTAACACAGAGTAGGTAAACTATGCAAGATGAAAATATACATTAAAAGTAAAAAAGTACAGTAATAAAATCACAGGTATATTCAAACAGGATGATGGTTAAAAAGAGTGATGCCAAGTTTTTGAACAGTTGCTTCAATTGCCAAAGATAGGCTATCAGATGTCAATGAGGCTTTGTAGTCAGGTGCACCTTAGTCTCTTATGGCCGGATGAAGTGCTAGGACATGTATGGAATTTCATAGTAACGGCAGTTGCAGCAGAAAAACTGACCTCTGAAGTTAAGGTGTGGCTTTGAAAACTGCAGATAAAGAAAACATTACTAAAGAAAAAAACAGAAAGAAGGTAAAACTGAATCACCTATTTAAAAAATTGAGGTGCAACATCCTGTAACACCTTATGGATAGGGGAAGGAGAGTTTAAACTTCAGCTTTCTTCATTTGCAACTACAAAGCATTGTCTGTTCTTTAGAGTTTATTTTATTTTATTTATCTTCTATTATTTGTCCTTTATTGACTCAGTTAGTCTGACTAGTCTAGTAGCCTACTTTAAGAGGAGACCTGGGATAGTATTTATACTAGTGAGGGAAATTTGGCAGGGCATCTGAGAACTTCCTCTATTCTTTTTATTAGATTCCATGGAATCTTTTATATCCACCTCCGTTACCACCAGCTCTGGCAGATATGGAGCCTTGGTTTAATGTCATCCAAAGAACAACACACTCACGAGTGGAGCACCCCCTTACAGCACACTGCATCATCAGCATTTAATCTACCTGGTGTAGGAATATAACTCATAGCCTTCTATACCCAAGGTGAATGTGCAACCCATTGCATCACTGACACTGCAATCAGAATAATTGTGCTCCACATATACTGGCCTCCCTGATATTGATAGTTTCTGCTTTATTGTCACAAGTTCCACAATATCTTGATTTTTTTTTTATAGCAAGTCAAAAATTCTGTAAGTGTCAGTCTGGGATTCCCATGTTTGAGTTCCATTTCTGGTATACTGTAAATCAATGCTTTACCATTGCTCTCAAATGTACCCTGACATTTTTTCCACATACTCCATCAAATCTGTTCCTTTGTCATCTTCTGTAGCTCCATATGGTCTTAAATTTCAGTTTAATTCCTGTATTACATCAAACATAGCTCAAGCTGGTCCATTTGATGTACATGTTGTCAGTTTTGTCTTGAATCTCACAGATTTGCCTTAAGTTTTAACAACCTGCAGAAGTAATCAGCTTGAAACAACACTGCATGTCTCCAAGCCAGATCTCTTTTTGACATTCAGGCAAATAAATTAATGAAAGTAATAACAATGCAGATGTTCTGTATAACTTAATATGGTTTGAGAAAAAGAGAGTTAGCAAAGATATCGCTGTGTAAAAGGAGTGATACCTGTTTTATATTTTTTTTCTGTTTTCTATGCTTTCTCTTATATATGGCTTTTGTAAAAAAAAAAATAAAAAATAAGACGGTGATAAGTATTAAAAGTTGCTGTGAAAAGAACATGGGTATAACTTAAAATCTTAATTTCCCAATAAGTTGCATAGGATTTTTAACATCCATCTAAGCTATCACCAACCCAGGAGGATAGGACCATAATTTAACATTTCTTCCAAAGGATGGCACATTAGGAGGTCAGCCCCACCCACACACTTGAGGCAGTAAAGTATCAGTACTGGAACATGAAGCCAAACACCTCATGTGAGGATAGAACCCACAGCCTTCTGATTTTCCTGGCATCAAAGGCAACAATGCTGCCTGTTTAGACACTGGCAGTATCAAACTTGTAAAGAAGTGCTATAAAAACAGTGTGCATGCTGTTTTCCTGAGCCCTGTAATTAATGGGAATGGAGCTGAAAAGTGGAAATAAATGAAGCTTCTCACCACGTTAAAAATACCTGAACCTTTTAGGAAAAGTGACTTGATATTTACACTATTAGTTACAAAGCTGCATTAAACATGTTTTGTACAGTTATGTCCCCCGATGTATACTCTCAGATATTTGCATTTGCTGCATCCAAAAAAACAAGCAAATATAAATGAAAAGCAACCACTTAACAACAAAACACAGAATGTTTAACATTTACATGGAAGGTTCTGCTGTTTCCTACCTCACCACTGTGCTCCCCTCCCCCGATATGTATAATTTCAAATTCATTGTTACACAAACTTGGCTATGCAGCAAACACATTGTAATGCCATACTGCAACAGTGAAAGTTCAGCTATGGATTGATTCCACAGTAGTTGCAGTTGACTTAACATGGTGTAAAACCAGACTGGCAAAGTGAAGAGTCGACCAACAAAAGAATGTGCGTATAATATACATATGCATGCAGATATTAACATGTACATAAGTGTGCATTATGTATAGGTATGCACACACACGTAATACATTTAGTTTATGAAATAAAATGCTTCCTATTTCCTTATGTCATTAAGGAGAGCTGATAAAACTAGAATCCATATAGCTGAATTGCTGAATGTTTGCTAAGTGTGGCATATCTCTACTTCTGGAATTTGGGAAGAAAGTTGTATGGATACCAAATTCTGAGGAGAATAACATTCTGCAGATGTAATGTTATGCCTTATTTATACAGACTCAAAAGGATTTCCATTTTTAATATTCTTTAGTCCTGTGCAATACAGTTCACTGCTGGATGCACACACATGCTTTTGTATGTCTGTATAACTGGAAGAGAGAAAATAATGGCATTTTGGTTTGGTATGCCTCTGCCCATCATGTCTTCTGAGGTACTATTCCCCTTAAGTTGAAAGGGCAGGGTGCAGCGGTGGTGTACAACCACCTGTGCTGCCCCTGTGAAAGCACGTTGAAAGGGGACTTTGAATAATGAAAATGGAACATAAGCAGGGGCTGAGCAAGGGTTAGAAACTGCTGACAGAGAGGCTAGACTTTCACACGCTGAAGCAGCAGAGTGCATAAGGGGTGATGAGGTGAAAAATTCTGAAGAAAGATTTGTGTGTTTCAGTGGTCAGTAAATCTGAGAGACAGAAAAGTGAGTGAGAAGGAAAGAAACAGGTCCCTGAAGTGAGTAGCTGTGATCGAGAATAATTTTCTGCTTGCCCGAGTCAAACTGAGGCTCTTTTAGCCTGGCAGAACAGTTATCTTTTCACATATTTTATGTAGGCAGGTGAGATACACTAGTGTCTAAGCGCCCAGTTACTATAGCCATCATGTCAGAGCCAAATTTAGTTGTAGTTTGTTAGTCAACGTAACAGTTGATGGAAATTAAAATACATGGGGGAGGGCAAGCAAGGGGGGGTATTGATCATCTTTGAATGGTCCTTGAACTGGTCTGTTTAGCGCTTGTTTTCCATTTTTCTCCTGGGTTGTTTGGTTATGCCAAGGCTTTTTCAGTTGCATATAATTTTTATTTTATGATCTGTACTCATTCCATTGTCCCTTCTTTTGTGTGCTCTGAGTGCTTTTTGCTTCTTTAGATCAGAAGATGTATTCTTGTGAGTTGCTCTTTTTAATGTTTGCATGCAGTAGACCTGGCAACTTAATGTTTATCAGAAAGTGCCTACAAATGTGAAGTTATGGATACTGTGAACTGCCAGAACTGCAGATGAAAAACATGGTGACCTTTTCCACTTGGCTACCAAGCTGCAACTTTGTTTATTTATTATTATTATTATTTTTTAATTAAAAGCTGGTTTTGCTGTTCAGTTATTGATGCAGTGACAACTGTATACCTTCCCAGTCAAAATGCCAGTGTGTAACAATGAATGCAATTAATATATATTTATCTGTCTATCTATATATGTATGTATATGTGTGTGTGTGTGTATATATATATATATATATATATATATATATATATATAATACCTCAGTGCAGGTACACTCTTACATAACTGTCTGCACTTCTCTCTGTGTTCTGCTATCCATAGAGCTTGGCAGAAGCTTAAACTTGTAATGAACATGTTTCTGACTATACTTACATTGAAACTGCATTTTTATGTAATTCTGGTAATGCCGCAGTTCAGTAGTCTTGAATGTAACATATTTTAGATGTTATAGTTACTGATTTTACATTCTGTATTTGTAATACTACTGACTGCACATGCTACGTGTATTGCACCTGTATACATGCTAGGCTTTGTCTGTTCTATCTTTTTGTACTATGCCCTTGATTAGTGATTATATAATCTGCATTTTTATTTGATTAGTGACTTTGTGTTCTGCTTTTAATGTTTTGTACAGGTATGTGTGCTGCTTTCTTTTATCATTTTGAAGTGTATTGGTAATTCATCTCTTGTCTCCCCTGTAAATGGATTCTTAGCAGAGTAGAATTTTTCATGGTTAACAAATAGAATAAGTAAATACATCAGAAAGCATCAGTCCCTACTTTCAGTGTGAGATGGGGACTCTGAAGCAATCACTCAGACTTGTTACACTGTATGCCGTCTGACTTCATGCTTCGTATCACCCCAGTAGTAAGCTTTCCTTTCTTTGAATAACCTCCATTTCTTGCTGCTTTGGAGCTGTTACCTTGGTACCTGAACTGCAAATGATGTGGAAAAGCAGGAATGAGGGATTGTGGAACAGGGCAATACAGCAAGTGGCCCCTCAGAAAGCTGGTCATAGAAACTCTCCATTATACTGGAACAGCTTTCCTCCCTCATGTATTCAAATGGTGTTATCAGGTATTGTGTTGGTTAGTGCCATTCATCTGCCTGATTCTTATAGTCCCATACACTACATAGGTAGCTGCGACTTTGTTATGAAAGTCTGAATGTTTCTGTATAAGGCAGGAATAGAAAAAAAACATTACCTAAGACATTTTTATAAATGCTTCAGTACTTGGCCTATATTTTTTTACTGACCCACTTGTTCTTTAGGCCTGGCATCTATAAATATGAGAAATCAACTTTGTCATCAGTTTTGCACTCTTGCATATAAAATAGTGAGAAAGAAATCAGGCGTTCTTGTTATTTACTGAATTAATGAGGGCTGTGTCACTTTGGAATACTTTCTGCATTCTTTCTTTTTTCCTTTTCTTTGTTTTTCTCTCTCTCTCTCGGTCTCTGTTTTGTATTGCTTTCAAGTGCTTTGTCAAAAATATTTGTGCATGATTGAGTTTTCTTGAAATTATTCCCACAAATTCTGCTGATCAAGATCCAGTTTACTTGCAATGCCTGACTCATTTCTATGTACATTTATGTGCTTACCAGAAATTTCAGTCTTGTGATTTGTCTCAAGTTTCTGAGCAGAGAATTCATAAATAGTTTATTTACCCCTCCCAATGCACTCCCCTTTTCCACTTTAGCAAATCCATTTCCCCTTTTTCCCTTTCAATACTTTCCTCTAAAGTTCTCTACATTGTGTATTTAGTCTCAGATGCAAGTTTTCATATACTGTTTTTTTTTTGGTCCCCTAGGAGCTCATTGTTACTATCCCAGCCTCAAGTACTCAATGTCCACACCAGGTCTACCAGCTACTCTCTAACCCCCCCCCCCCCATGTCTTACTCCATTTTTTTTTTTTTGCTGAGACCGGTTGTGGATCCTGAAAGTACCACGGAGGCTTGGCTCATCTGCTCTTCCATACCTTTCCCCACCCACCACACTAGTTGTTTGTGTCTGACAGCAACTCCCATCTTCGGACTATGCCCACCTTAGAGAGCATATCAACGAGTGTCCTCCCACCTGGATGGCTATTTCCATCCCTTTCCTACTGCTCCATCAGTCACCCGAGTCTAATCAACACTAAGTCAGCCGGGCTATAGTAAAGGCTTTATCCCTCTACTCCACCAGAGCAGCTTCAAGTTGTCATTCACTGTTGTATGCACCAGTGCATTGTAAATGTCTCCATCCTCCGTGCACGTGTTGTATTTTTAGCATCAGTCTTTGTAATGCAAATGTGTCTGCACCTTATATTGAGCTGTGCCCTTATACTATACTTAACCTTTTGCCTTGTAATATTTCTTCTGGCAGTGCCCTGGGAAGAGTGTGAAATAGATCCTTTTGAATCAGTACTGTTCCCTGGTCAAAAATACTAATAATTATTTTATTTTATTTAACTTTAAGTAAAAGTTCTTAGTTAGAAGTGTCATTGTTCAGCCCACTGTAAAACCATGCCCTAGCTTGAGCATTTTTCGTTGATGTCCACACACATATCTTGTAGCTTAGCTTCTTTTGAAAATGAGAGCATTGAAGAGTCACCCTTATTTTGTTATTTATCATGTCTGACACTATATAACACTGTGTTTATTCCTTCTGTGTGTGGACATTCCACCTGGGCTTGAACCATTCATCTTCTGACCAAGTGTGGGGATCGGCCAGGCACCATTGTTTTGCTGGTTGTTCTGGGAAGGTTTTCAGTTATCAGCAGTATAATAGTTTACCTCCTTGGATTGTCCCAAAGAAACAAGATAGCACTATCAGAAAGCAAATTATGGTTGCTCATATTATCAGGGTGTGGCAATGGGTGGTGATCCTGATTTTAATTCTCCATAGGTGCTGTATTTTTGCTGCTGTTCAGTGATGAATGGGAGTGTATGACATACATGTGCAAGTTTTTCTACCTCCATTGAGGCTGTTGTCCCTTTACACTTCCTACCATAGCTCATAGATCCCTACTTCCCTCCAGGAAGAGTGGAAATACTCTGGATGATCAGATATTCTTCCCTTTCCAGTCATTCTAGTTACTTGGTTCATTCTTAAGCGTAACCCTTTATATCTGAGATGAAAACTGATTGGTTAATTGCCTCCTGCATAACCTGTGGTGTTAGTTCAAGTTTCACTCTATTCTTCTGCTTATCTTCCCTTTGTGCGCACACACACGCGCGCGCGTGTGTGTGTGTGTGTGTGTGTGTGTGTGTGTGTGTGTGCGCGCGCTAACACCCTTTTCTGAATGATCATTTTACTACTTTTCTTTGCTTAAAAATGCAGGCTTTATTTTTAATTCCTTTTTTTCACTGCTGATCATAGTTTTTTTTTCCTGTCATAATCCAGTTCAGATATTTGGAAATCTGCTCTGTTTGCACCCATTTATTCTAACCCAAACGAATCCATTGCTAACTTTAGAAGTCAGTTTTCCTGTGACAGTTTCCCTTTAGTTTTTAATCTCTTCATTCTTCTTGGTATGTCATTTGCAGGTAAATGTCCTGCTGTACCTTCCATATTCTGCTTGTTTATACTCACCAGTGAAAATGACAGCAGCAGTAATATTGTGGAGTATTTTAATTTGTCTTTCATACTTGACTATTTTAACATGGCATTGTTAATTACATGCAGGTCTTTTCTGTTAAGGCTAAGACAACCACTTTCTCTACAGTGTAGCTGTAGTCCCATTTTCCTCACATCCAAATGCAATAAACTACATTTCCCATCAGGTCCTTGGGTGCTCTGTACATCCTTCTACCTGAAAGCTACTCCAGACTACCCTGTTTTGGGGGCGCTTCCCTTCTCCCAGTTTAACAGCAGCTTGAGAACACTCTTGAGAAACTTTACTATGTACCTACCCCACTTCCCACCTGGATATTTAATTATGAAGGATCTGAGTGCTGAACACAATATGGAGCCTTTTAGGGTGTAATTTTAGTTGCTAATTGGAGCCACCTTTCGATTTACCAATCTTTGCTGCTTATTATCGAGCCAGTGTGTGATGCATTCTGCTAGGCAATCTGTTCCACCCTCATGATTTTTTGTTTTTTGAGGGGCCTGCTGCACTGTATGAAAGCTAAGCTTTTGGTTTAATCTGATTACATAGATCCAGCTGATCTTCCTTCTTCTGGACTTGATATTTTGTCTTCCAGTAAAATAGAAAGAGTCCTGTTCATTGGTTTGGTATTTTCACTACAAAAAAAAAAAATAATAGAATGTGGGAGCTATTGGCAGGGGCATGGTTAGTTTTAGTACATATTAATAAGGTGGCACAGGAGGAGTGAAGCCCCCCAACCCATCCTTGTTAAGGCCTAACCCTAACTCTGCCCCTATTCCTAACTTCGATCCTATATCTTACCTTAGCAAAAACTTTCTGTAACACTACCACTATTCAGACAAGCAATGACTAAAGTTAGTGGTAGGGCTTAGGGTTGACCAATTACAAAATCACAAAAGAAAACTATTTTCATTTTGCAGTCAGTTATTGTTTTGACACGCTAAGTTTTTCAGCAAGTACATTTCTGAAATATCAAGTGATCACCAGTATTCTTGTGCATTGCAATACTTCAACATGCACTTATATGTGTGTGTGTGTGTGTGTGTGTGTGTGTGTGTGTGTGTGTGTGTATGTATGTATGTATACATATATGTGTGTGCGTGTGTGTGTGTACATATTTGCAGTGTGGTAAGAGTGGTTTCTGGTTTTATTGTCTGGCACAGAGCATCTATGAAATAAGCTCCTTTGCATGGAGTTTTCTAATGGGTATACAATCTGAAAAGAATAATATCAGTACTCATCTTGTTTCTGGCTGTACTACTGTAGTTTTCTTTATGTGAAATGTAACGCACCTGGATGATTTGCATATTTGTGTTTTTAATGGCTTAATATCTGCGCTACCATTTCTGAATGGGTTAAACATAGTGTTCTGCGAAAGACGGTCTTTAAATAGGGGGACTGTCAGGAATGTTTTGAAGGAATTTGTTCTACTGGCGCCTCAGAATTTTGTTTTATTACATTTGGGTGATGATACCTTTGAACCTCCACAGAGAATCCTTTTTGCCTGTCAGAAATTATTCCTTTATAAGTGTAGCTAACACCAGTACCAGACTGCTGAAGGTGATACTCCCCTGTGTTCTGTTTTGGTTTCCAGGGGCATCTACTGTTTGCAAGATTAAACATCTTGAAACTATATCTAAACACATACATGTTTGTAACTAACAATAAGATGACGGATGCCTTTCTATTTTTATTCTTGGCTGTGCATATTGAGTACTGTTTATTAAGAACACTATACAGTCGGCCCTTTGAAATGAATGTGAGGGCGGTAGTTTTGAATAACTTGGTATGCATTTAACATTTACTAGCTCTGAAATTCTCCACAATTACAGAACCCAGAACACATTGCTTTAAAGATACTGTTGCACTATCATTCTGAGCATTTTAATTGTTAATGTTTTAATACAGAGCTGCTACACAAAGCCTGCTGTGTTAAGAAAGGGTTTGTCCTTATTTCACAGTTGCATTGGAAATTGCTTCTTCTTTTTTTTAATCTCCTTTTCTACTTTTGTACTACAGATGGTGATGATGACCCTCAACTCTCCTGGGTGACTTCATCTCCCTCAAGCAAAGATGTTGCATCACCCTCTCAGATGATTGGAGATGGTTGTGACCTTGGTATTGGAGAGGAAGAAGGAGGTACTGGTTTGCCATATCCTTGCCAGTTTTGTGACAAGTCTTTCAGTCGTTTGAGCTATTTGAAAAGGCACGAACAGATCCACAGTGACAAGCTCCCTTTTAAGTGCACCTATTGCAGTCGTCTGTTTAAGCATAAGCGAAGCAGAGACCGCCATATCAAACTTCACACGGGGGACAAAAAGTATCATTGTCATGAATGTGAGGCAGCATTTTCTCGTAGTGATCACCTTAAAATTCACCTGAAAACTCATAGCTCCAGCAAACCTTTCAAGTGCACAATTTGCAAACGGGGATTTTCTTCCACCAGTTCACTACAGAGTCACATGCAGGCTCACAAAAAGAACAAGGAACATTTGGCCAAGTCAGAGAAGGAGCTGAAGAAAGATGATTTTATGTGTGATTACTGTGAAGAGACTTTTATGCTCACCGATGAGTTGGAGAAGCACGTCATGATTCGACATCCACAGCTTTCAGAGAAGGCTGATTTACAGTGTATCCATTGCCCTGAAGTATTTTCTGATGAAGGTTCCTTGCTGTCCCACATTGACCAGTCTCATGCAAATAAAAAGCACAAATGCCCCATGTGCCCAGAGCAGTTTTCTTCTGTGGAGGAAGTGTATTGTCATCTGGACAGCCATAGACAGCCAGACTCTAGTAACCATAGCATCAGTCCTGATCCACTTCTGGGCAGTGTGGCTTCCATGAGCAGTGCAACTCCAGATTCCAGCGCTTCGGTTGAGAGGGGCTCTACACCGGACTCAACCATGAAGCCACTAAGAACTCTGAGAAAAGGTATTTCACTAGAAAGAGAAGAAGCACAAAATTGGCCCACAAAGGTTACGTATAGCTGTCCTTATTGTACTAAGAGAGATTTTAGCAGCCTGGCTGTCCTGGAAATCCATTTAAAGACCATTCATGCAGACAAGCCTCAGCAAAACCATACATGCCAGGTCTGCCTTGATTCTATGCCTACACTATACAACTTAAATGAACATGTTCGTAAAATGCACAAAAACAACGCTTATCCAGTATTGCAGTTTAATAATGCATCTGCCTTTCATTGCAATTACTGTTCTGAAATGTTTTCTGATATAAATGGGTTGCAAGAGCATATACGAAGTACACACTGCATTCCGAATGCCACGCCTCATAATGGTAATAATGCATTTTTCTGTAGTCATTGCTCCATGGGATTCCTGACAGAAACCTCACTTACTGAACACATCCAACAGACTCACTGTAATGTAGGCAGTTCAAAACTGGAGTCCCCAGTTGTACAAGCATCACAGTCTTTCATGGAGGTTTATTCCTGCCCTTATTGTACAAACTCTCCTATATTTGGTTCCATTCTTAAGTTAACAAAGCATATTAAAGAAAATCATAAAAACATTCCATTGGCAAATAATAAAAAGTCTCGGTCAGAACAGAGTCCTGTTTCTTCAGATGTTGAAGTGTCTTCCCCAAAAAGGCAGAGGCTATCTGCCCCTTCAGTACTCTCCAATGGGGAGTACCCTTGCAATCAGTGTGAACTGAAGTTTCCAAGTTTTGAAAGCTTCCAAACCCACTTAAAATCCCATTTAGAATTACTGCTGAGAAAGCAGTCTTGTCCTCAGTGCAAGGAAGACTTTGAGACACAGGACTCCCTTTTGCAGCATCTCACCGTTCACTACATGACAACTTCAATGCATTACATGTGTGAGAGCTGTGACAAGCAGTTCTCATCTGTGGACGATTTGCAGAAGCATTTGTTGGACATGCACACATTTGTTCTGTATCACTGCACTCTGTGCCAAGAAGTGTTTGACTCCAAAGTGTCAATACAGGTACACCTGGCTGTGAAGCATAGCAATGAAAAGAAAATGTATCGGTGCACCGCCTGCAACTGGGACTTCAGAAAGGAGACAGACCTCCAGGTTCATGTGAAACATAGCCATCTGGGCAATCCTGCAAAATCCCGCAAGTGCATATTCTGTGGAGAAACCTTCAGCACAGAAGTAGAGTTGCAGTGCCACATCACAACTCACAGCAAGAAATATAACTGTAAGTTTTGTAGCAAAGCTTTCCATGCAATTATTTTATTGGAAAAACACTTAAGGGAGAAGCACTGTGTTTTTGATGGCAACACCCCAAATGGTACCAGTACTGCAAATGTTTCTGTTGCTACAAATGGTGTGACCCCAACAAACAAAAGGGCAGAAGCTGCAGATCTTCAGAACATACTGATGAAGACTCAGGATGCTGCAAACAGCCATGAAGCAAGTGAAGATGATGTTGATACATCAGAGCCAATGTACGGTTGTGACATCTGCGGAGCTGCATACACAATGGAAGTCCTTCTGCAGAACCATCGTTTGAGAGATCACAATATTCAGCCAGGTGAAGATGACTGTTCCAGGAAAAAGGCTGAATTCATTAAAGGTAGTCATAAGTGCAACATCTGTTCCAGGACTTTTTTCTCTGAGAATGGTCTGAGAGAGCATATGCAGACACACCGTGGCCCAGCAAAGCACTATATGTGTCCCATTTGTGGAGAGCGGTTCCCATCCTTACTCACACTGACAGAGCACAAAGTGACTCACAGTAAAAGCTTAGACACTGGTAACTGCCGTATATGCAAAATGCCCCTGCAGAGTGAAGAAGAATTTATTGAGCATTGTCAGATGCACCCAGATTTGCGGAATTCTCTCACTGGGTTTCGTTGTGTGGTGTGTATGCAGACTGTCACTTCCACATTGGAGCTGAAAATTCATGGCACATTCCATATGCAGAAGTTGATAGGAAGTTCTGCATCCTCCTCCCCCAATGGCCAGTCTTTGCAAAAACTTTATAAATGTGCATTGTGCCTAAAGGAATTTAAAAACAAGCAGGACTTGGTGAAGTTAGATGTAAATGGTTTGCCGTACGGCCTATGTGCGGGCTGTATGAGCAGAAGCACTAATGGACAGACTTCAAACTTGACGCCGCAGGAGGTGATTGAAAGACCATGTACTGCTCTGAGGTGCCCTGACTGTGGTGTCAAGTTTGAAAGTGTGGAAGACCTTGAGAATCACATTCATCTAGACCATAGGGATGTGACACCAGAAACAAGCAACCAAAGGAAGGTTTCCCAGACATCCCCCATTCCCAGAGTAAGTAACTGTTTATCCTCTGTATGTGGCACTTGGGGGTTCACACTCTTTGATTATACCTGAAAAGTTTTAGTTTGAGAGTTTAAGAAACAAACTTGTATAATAAAAGATTATTCCAACCAAAAAGCAGTATTACCACCATAAATACATATTTATGAGATGGAAAAATATATTGTTCCTTTCCGTCAGCTGGAGAAATTGAAAAGCATAAGGCCTATGTTTACATATTAATCTTAAGTAAAGCAGTATGCAGAACAATGCATTGCTTCTAAATTGTGTGTGAACTAAAAAGGTGAGATTTGCACTGTAATAGAAAGGAGAAGCCTTACTGAGCTGTGGCCATGGGGGTTCCTGTTGTTTTCACATGCCCATTGAGTCCTGACTTGCAGCTTAACATCCATATTATATCTCACAGACAGCCACTTTGTTGTCATAACTTTCTGAGTATAACATGCTTAAAGAGCATTTAATGTTTTAGACTTAGTAAGCAAAGTTCTGAAGGATTATTTTCCACGAATCCCTCAGAATATGACAGGTACGTGCACCCTTTTTTACTGTTATCTTTTTGTGCCCTGATTTTCAACTCTTTCTCTCTACACCAATGTGGTGACTACCCTGCCATGCATGAATGTCTGGTTGGATTTCTGTTTTCCCAATAAAACTACAAGTATATCTAGGTTCTGAAGTATCTACCATATAATGCTGAGATTTTTGGTCAGACACTGTCCATGTGACAAAGTAAACTAAGGTGATTGTGAAACCAAGTCTAGTGCCCTTTTTTTTTTCAAGCTCTGACTTCCTAAATGTCAGCTCTGTATCTTCTGATTAGAAACTTGCCCAAGATTTAACATTTAACCTGTTACTGTCAACAAACAAATGTCTGAAATTGTTTACATAGTATTTATGGTGTGCTATCAGGAAATTATTCAGAAATGGATGTTGACGAAGTTGTCTTGGAATATTGGTATCAAATCTGCCACAGACTATGAGAAATTTGCTAAAATATTCAACAGATTTCTTGCCTCAGGAAACAAGTCCTTAAGTAAGGTTGTTTAGAAACTGAGAAGACATGAACAAGTATGAAATTCTATTAGATGTAAAAGCATGACAGATGTTCTTCATATGGATCACTGTTGCAGTCACAACCTTCAGAAACTCTGCTGTAGGCAGCTGTGCTTTCAGTTAAAACTGTTTCCTACTCTTGGGAAATCTTGTCACCTTATAGTAAAGAAATTGTTAAACTGTATATAATATACTGATTCTGGTCAAGCTGTTACAGGTTTGTGTTTCAGTACCAGGCACAGAATTCAAAGCAACTCAATGAGGTTTAAAAACAAAGACTTTATACAGATCAGTAAAGGAGGTTGTCTTTCATTTCTAATCGTTTGCCCTTCAAAATGGGGTAGATAACCCAGAAAGATGTTTTTTTCTTTGATTATCTCACTCATGAATTTTACATTGCATAATGGTAACAAGGGCATCTGATATGCAGGAGATTAGAATGTGGAAAACTGGCTGTACGACTCCTTGAAAATCGGCAACAGGCACTTGAATTAGTGCACCTTCACAGTAGTAAGCACTGTGAGGTAACAGATAGTAATTAGGGATCCCGATTAGCTGCTGCTGCATCCCGCAGGCATTCTTTTAGCCCCCACCCCTTGTACTTTTGTAGTGATCACAAAGTACAGGGCTTGAAATGTAGTCTTGATGGGAATTAGTGCAGTTTTGTGAGTTAGGTGGTAATGCACCATTAGTTGATGCCGAACTTTGGCTGCGGTATGCAAAATTTCACATTCTTCAAAGTGCATTTACTTTGAGTTCATTATACAAGTTAAGGGAAGGAAAGTTTGAGTTCCTCTTCTTTCACACTTGGAAGTGGAATTCAACAAAATTGTCCCAGAGTGGATATCGTAGACAATTTAGGTTGCATACCGGATTACTAGCTCAAGTAAACCAAGAAGAACTTTCTTCTGGGGAAATACTTGAGAGTAGTAGAAGTAATTATCGAGAACTGTAGCACATGTTTCTAAACATTATCTTGGAATTTACATTGTTCCTTGCTGATCTGTAGTGACTTAATTCATCTAGTTAGACATATTTTGTTAAGTACCACCCTGGATAGCCAGATAGGTGTCTGGAATACAGGTGGACATTATTCATATGAGCTGGACCATAACGTGGTCAAGTGAAGTAGATTGAAAGAGAAAAACATAAAGCTTTTAAATTGTGCATTCAGTATGGCAATCAGCTTTATTGACAGGTTATTTGCCATCACATTTCGTCATCTTTCAAGATCGAATTATAATGTTTTAAATAGCACAGTAACAACGTCCATCTTTACAGATGAGTTAATTATTACACTAGTATATGTCTAGAGTTACCATTAAGTAGTCTGATTTACAGTGAAATGAGGGCTGACAAGCTATGTTTAGTAAAGACTGCGTATTCAGTTACACAGGATAGTATATTGTTCATGTGTGATTTCCTATATCCACTGAATTCTTCCTACTTTTGTTTAAAATTAATTTATTAATTTAGTAAATGTCTTTACTAGTCTATGTACTCCGAGTGTAAGAAGTTTCACAACCTACTGCCAACCTCGCACTGATTAATCGTGCAACTGCTTTTCTATATCAGATTGCATTACTGTTTTCTTAATGCAAATTACTATGTAACCAAATTCTTACATTACCTCATATCCCCTTTTTTTAAATCTGGATGTAAACCCCAGACTGAGCCTGAGAATGGTCCACTTGGATCATCGCTGTATCCCAGTCAACAAATACATAGGTAAATAAAAAAAATAAATGTTACCTTTCTTTGTGGAATGAATGATGGTCCTAAGATCAATACCTTAAGTTTAAAACACAAGATATAGTTTTATGGTGAAATACAGAATTATGAAATGTATGCTATTAATCATTTAACTTCTTGATAATTTATCATGTAAGATTTTGATAATTTGCAAGTAAGCTACAGCAAATATAAAAATAACGCATTCATATAAAAAATTAGCTTTATTCGTTAGTCATTTCAGTTTTTGTGCAGAATATTTCAGTTTGAAGATTCACTAATTTCATGTAACAATGTTCATCTGTAGAGTGCTTTTCTTTGATGTGAACATCTAGACCAGGTTGCACCCCCCATGCTTTTGATTTTTACTAAGCAGTGAAGTGAGGCTGTCATATGCTTTTTGGAGTAGACGTATCTGAAGATTCCCTGTATTGCTGACTCATAACTGTAATCAGTCACTGGTCTTTAGTATTGTAAGCACACAGGTTGTTAAATTAACTCTAAAAAAATAATTCTGGAATGGTATACAGTTTCATCTAAAGACACAAATCCTACCTGCTATATCATTGATTAATGGTAAAACTTGAGCCTCCCTTGACAGGGCACACAACAATCTTACACAATGTCTTTAATCAAAATCTCCAAGCAGATCAGTTTGAAGAAATCATCCCTGTTTCACATTTGAGATAGTCCAAAGTAAGTTTTTCTTTTATAGGTACTAGACTAGCTACCCTTAGGGGGCTAATTTCCACTTTGGTGCTTGACTTCAGCCTATCCCATTTGGTGTTACATTGGCATCACCCATCCATCCCATGGTCTGTCTATATATTACCTCTATTAAGAATAACTGGGATCATACTGTAATAATTTGAAGGGACCTATGCATAGGATAAAGTATTTTGGAGCTGCCTGTGTCCATTAGTAGTGCAGGGGCAGTCCTGGGGAAAAAATTCTAATACCCATCTGAACATCCAAGTTGAGCTTGAATATGGACAGGGATAAATTTTGTTTTATGTAGATGGGGAGTCTGTTCCAGAGTACTGGTATTTTAGCAGAAGAAAATCACTGTACATCCCAGAAAGAGAAGTAAGTACATTCCATCATCTGAGAACTTACCTGATAGTAGAGCATGTACCTTAATGGGAGCTCCCCTTCCATTTGCTTAGCAACATTTTCAGAGAGGTAGGATCCAGATTGGTAAAGTAGTACAAAAAACATCAGTCAGGGATTCATTTAAGAGGGGATTCCAGCTTTATTCCCTTCATGTTAGAAAGAAAAGCCTTTCCTCACATGGGTATGCACTGACCTCTTACTAATCCTTAGCCTTCCTAGTACTGTAAAGGAAAGTAACTTGACATAAGATCCAGTATAAATTAGGCATATTCCTCAAATCAGAGAATGGGATTTTGCCATCAGCAGCCTATTGTTGTTTCACATTATTTGAGTTCTGCTGCCCAAAGTTTGTTTATCTCTAGTTTCAGATAACCAACCTCATGTTTGAGAAGGGCCAAAATATTTATTATAAGTTGAGTGAAAACAGACATAGTATCTGTCTTTGCTGGTGGAAAAGGATCAAACCTGAACAAGAAAGAAGTCATAATTCTTTGACCAAAAGATGCCATGTTGTAGAACAAATTCTGCAGTAGCATATCAAGCTGGATCAACCACAGTCCTGGTCATTACACAGAGAATGTCAAAGTGGCCTGCTTTCTGTGTCCAAAAATATGTGGACTGGCAGAGGAGGTCTGTAGAAGGGATTCTTCAATAGTGAATCAGGGCATGGGCAGCAGATTGTGACTTCCTTTGCTGACCAGTCATGGTTACTTCCTTCATCAGTAAGACTGATTTACACTCTCTTACTTGTGACTAGTATGGCAAACTGATATGTCTGTCATAAAGCTCAGATGAGTGGCAACACAAAGAAAACAGCTGTGTTTTCCTTAGTGGTTAATGAAGGTGCTAATTAGGTTTTTTTGTTAAGTTTTAGTTTAGTGAGTGTCTGTTTCAGTGCTTTGCATAAAACTAAAAATGTCTGTAGGCGGCATAAGTGGAAATGGTCAGTCCTGTATTAATACTCCTTCTTGCCTTGACTGTACATCAACGTTCTTAACTTCATAGGTAATCACTAGGCTATATGCCCTTGTGGGCCATTTTAAGTCTAGGCAGTTTTCTTTTTTGTACTCAAAATAACCTATCCCATTTGGTTATAAATTGACTTTACCCATACCATGGTCGATAATTATGTATTACCCCTAATGAGCATAATGGAATCATACCTTAGATAATTTGAGGGGACTCATGCATGGACTAAACATCTAAGAGCTGCCTCTGTCCATTAGTAGCACAGGAAGTAGTCCTGAAATACATTTTTTGCTTCCTATCCATAGATCCAAGTTGCACTTGAACATGGACAGGGGATGAAGTTTGTTTTATGTGGATGGGGAGTCTGTTTCAGAGCAGCATTTTCCTCAGCAAGATATAACTGTCCCTTCAAACTGTTCTGTTGATGTTGCAGAAGAGATTTAGATCTGTAGACTTGAGCATTTCTGATGTTATTTGACTTGCTGATATGCATTAAATCAATTAATAATGGGTCAGAAGATGCCTTGTATGCCAGACACAGGTTACATCTTAGCAGTCCATAGAATGCCGAGTATAGTGACAGGGCTTTGAGTCAGTCCATGTAGGACATGTTGGTCAGGTCTTGTATCCTTTTAGTAGGATATCTCTATGGGCGTTCTAGTTGTTGCATGTATCTGGACAGATGTATGTTTAAAGGGGGCATTATTTTCATTGATTGGCCTAATGAGGGCTGAGTAAAGGGGGACAATGACTTCCCTAGATCTAGACACACTGCTTTTGTTTATAAGCTGTGCAATGTAGAAGGACTTTCTTACAACACTGGACACATGTTGGTCAAAAGGTCACTGTCCACATAAGTTCCCAAATTCTGAACAACTGGGTCAACTCTTGGGGGTGTATTGTCAATGTGGTAGTTCCCTGGAGTAGATGATTTCCTAAAGGATACAATAATGCATTTTTGGCATTTAGTTTGTCCATGATTTTGGCACCAGTTATTTATTTGTGGCAAACCTTCCTGCAAAATGGCTAAGTCATTTGGGGATGCAATGACTACTTATCTGCAAACTTATTAAGCCAAAGCCCTTTGGTATTGGCTTTTACTTCAGAAAAGTAGATGCCAGTCAGGAGAGGTCCTGGCACAGAACCCTGGGGACTCCACTGGTCCCTTTGTGGAGGTAACTTCCCCTATTTTGATTACATTTGTCCTATCTGTGAGCCAATTGGTAATCCAGTGGGGTGGCATAGGGGTTTATTCTCAGTTTATTTAGCTTTTGTACTGTGCCTGAGTGGGGAATTGTGTTAAAAGCTTTGGCCACGTCGAGGTATGTGGTGTGTACAGTTTTGCCTTCATCCATTGCTTTGGTGACCTTTTAAAAACTCCACCAGGTAAAGTAAGCATGACCTGCCTTGGAAGAATCCACACTGAGTTGGGTTCAGTGATTGATTAGTTCCATGATAAGTCTTTCCAGGGCTTTGCAGATGAGGCTGGTCAGACTTGTGGGTCTGTAATTGCCTGTGTCTGTGGACAGTCTTCACTTATGCATAGCATTGACTGTAGCTGCTCTGTGTTCACTTGGTACAAAACCTGTATGGAGGCTGAGATTGAACAGAGTTGTTAGGGGTGTGGTTAAATCATGCTTCAATGCTATTTAAGATGCATCTAAGGAAACTGTCAGGACCCATCGATGCAGTATTTTTAGCTTTTGATAGCACTTTTAGGACTTGGTCTTATGTGATAGCTGGAGGCGAGCCAGTTTCAGTTATATGTTTAAGGACAAATGAGGGGAAGAGAGGAATACATTTTAGAGCTAAATTTATCAGCCAGTAGGTTTGCTATATCTTCAGCCTCAGTGTAGATAACATCAGTCACAATCTGTTCATTGAATTGCTGCATTGTGCGTTTGAAATTACAAACATAACTAAAAAATGTTTATGATTTCTTTGGCCTGGATAGCTATTTTAGCTTCAGACTTGGCTTTGGTGGATTTTATTAAGCTTCTGATTTATTTGTTTATTTCAGTGACAAGGGCTTTAACATTTTGGAAATTGCTCTTCTTACTTTTGGTTAAAATTATTTTCCTTCTATTATAAAGTTTGTTGATACTATGATTCCACCATGTGGGTTTGTTTCTGGGGTTTGCCCTACACTTGTTCCCATGGGTTGCAGCTGCATCTGTGCAGCTGCTTACATGCTGATATAGCATGGCTGTGTACATTTATGCATATTTAGTGGTGTTAAGTGAGTTTGGTGGGGATTTGAAGCTTGCCAATGCATGACTTAGGAGTAGGTAGATTGTCTGAAAGAAATTTCTAAAGGTACCTTCGGTGGAAGGGATCTCTAGTTTCAGTTTTATTTCAAGGAAACTGCTTTATGGTCAGGCCTATATATGCAAGGGACAGTGCAAGATGCTCCCATATTAGTAAGGACAAGATCCAATATGTTATTCCCCCTAGTGTGTTCTTTGACTGATTGTTCAAGGGCATTTGTATTGACAAAGTCCAGGAATCTCTGTGCTTCTGTACTAGTGGTGGTGTAGGTTTCCTACTCTGTAGCTGAACAGTTTAGATCACCTAGGAAATGGTATTGGGTCTAATACTGAGTGATTCTAATTCTTGTAGACCGGCATTATGATTTTCTTGGGTCATAGAGGGAGTTCTTTAGCTTGCTGATATATGGCATGGAACCTTTCTGATGGTTATTTGGACATGAACAAACTCTAGGGCAATTATGCTGCTTTACCAGCCTTGATGTGAGTATCTTCTGGATGCAGATTGAGACACCTCCACCTTTTTCCCCTCCAGCGCAGTAGCTGATCTAAACATGTGAAAGACATGCACAGCCGAAGTGCTCTCCACTGTTTTAAACTATATCTCAGTCACTACACAGATGTCAGTGTTTTCCATGTTGAGAAGAGCTTATAGGGAGTGGAGTTTCTTCTTTAGGCTCCTAGCATTGATCAGTAATACCTTCTTATTTTCCTTTATTTTGTTATGTTGGTTGGTTTGACAAGATGGCATTGCCTAAAAAGGCACTATGGGAATGAACAATGTCTTTACCAATAATTGAAACCCTAGAGGGGACAGATGCAGGCCATCCCTAGTGAAGCAGAGTGGTCTGGTTTGTTGATCATATACCCCCAGGCTGACAAATATTGGACCCCTTTGAAGGACACCAAAAACTAAGCTAATTATTGAAGTCAATTATATTTTGGTCACATTGTGGCATCATCCTTGAAGGAGGTGGAATGCAGCTCATTGCTAGGCTCGTACCTGCCTTGGACACATAGTCTGAGAGCTCAGTCATGTCTCTCTCTCCATATAGTCCAGGGAGGTACATCTCCTGTCATTGATACAGGCATGAACTATGACAGAGTCATACTGGTACTTGTTGCTCAAGGACTTGAGTGCATGACTGATCGGTCAGATACTGGCTCCAGAGAAGCAGCTAACCATCACTCTTTCCTTGCTCAGCCTGGTAAGAGGCACATCTATATGTCTTACAATGGAGTCACCTACAGCAATTTATTTATTTTATTTAACATTATTTACAGGGAAAGTCCGACTTGGAACAAAGCCAATTTTCAGCAGAAGCCCAGAGAGAAACACTCCAGATGCATGTCTTTGTAATGTGTGAGGAAACTGGGGCACCCTGAGGAAACCCACATGAATGCAGGGAGGACATACAGACTCCGCACAGAAGGCACCCCAGATGAGAATTGAACCGGAGAACCTCTTGTTGTGAGGCGACAACACTACCGCTGCAACACTGCACCATCCAACAAACAAGAATGTTTGGTTGGGTTGATGCCTTATATGAGGAAATAAGCTTAATTTGCTGAGTCTGCTTTGTGCCTGTATTGAGTTTTGGAGGTCTTTGAGGTTTAGGCAAGTTAATCTTTAAAACATCAGCATATGATGGATTACTTGTGTTGTGATAGCTTTGGAGAGGTGTGATGTGTGGTGTACTACTGACGATTTTAGTGCCTGAGTTTAGAGTGTGTGAGATTTTTGTCTCCAAGGATGATATGTACATCTCTCACACACTGTGTTGTGCTATTCGAGTAACAGATGATAGATAGCATGAGACAATTCTTACAATGTTTCAAGGCACCCATCTCAATCCAGCTGGCTATGGTATGAAAATCCTGGTCCATGATACCAATAGGAATGACTCTAGGGGCAGGGGTAACTATTAATGCTTGGTGTTTGCTTTTAGAATAATGTTTGGGTGGACTTGCTACTGACTATTTGAAGTTCAGTACAAAACAACTGGCCTGGAAATCTTCTTCTGCCACCAGCAAGAACCAGTAAACTGATTATATTAAAAAAACTCACAATTTGATATGTCAGTGCAAGCAGTATCTGTAATATTAAGCAGCTTTATCAAAGGTCTTTTAGCCTAGAGAGTAGTTTAAGGGGAGAGACATTACAAAGAGTTACTTACGTGCTTTTTGTCACTAGCCAATAAAGTGGGTGAAAGGGGAAATTATGTTGTCAAATTATCTTATGGGGCAGGCAACAACAGGTACATTGAGTTTAAGAACACATTAGATCATTAGCTCTGAGCTGACTGACCTGGAACTGTATTAATGCAAAGACAAGTCCTAAACTAGCCTGACATACACTCGGTACATAAAAATTAAATGGAACTAGGATTTGACAACTTAAACAGCAAAATGAAGTGCAACTATGTACTGGAATTACTAAAATAAGTTTAAAGAGCTAGAGCAGATACAGACTGCTAAAATGAATTTAAAAATCACATCAAAATGAAAACACTTACCTTTCTTTTTCTGTGTAATGGAACTATTACAATTGAACACTAATTTGAAACATCACAGCAAGCAGCAAGTTTGGAATTTTTAGACCCTTAGCTCTGAGCTGTCTGGCCTGAAACTGCCTTAATGCAAAGACAAGTCCTGAACTAGCCTGGCATACACTTGTTATTAGGCCCTGGTTTCATTGTTATATACTAACAGTTAGACAACTTAAAACAGCAAAACTGCAGTGCAGCTATGTACTGGAATCACTAATATAGACTTGGAGACCTTAATTAGATAAAGTAGTTACATATTGTTAAAATTAATTTAAAAATCAGTTCAAGAAATGAAACCACTTTTCTTTCTCTCTGTGTAATGGAACTGTTACAACAAGTTCAGCAAGTAAAGTGTTAATGATATTGTGTTGTCATTTAACTTCTAGCTGAAGGGATAAAAACAGACTTGTATATACACTGTTAATGGTATCATACTTAAATACTGTCATGTAAATAATTTTTGCCATGGGAGGTACATATAGTGGAATATGTTTTAGAATTTTACAGATATGAGCAAGATTCACATTATCTCTGGTTTCCAGTCTGAAATTACTCTTTCTTGAAGTGGTAAACAATACTGTGTTTCTAATGTTCTGTATTTAAATGTTTCTATTACAAGACTACCTGCTGTCTAATCAGTTTACATAGAGAGTATTTGTTCAGTGTCTGCAAAGTGAAACAATGAATGCGATGCATTATGAAAGTATTTTTTCATAATTATTTTCTTGGTTTTAAAAGGAATTGAAAATGCTAGATATTTGAAAAGAACAAAACATTGTTTTTCTTGTTTTGTCAAGCAGAAAAAGACATATCAATGCATCAAGTGCCAGATGACGTTTGAGAATGAGAGAGATATACAAATCCATGTTGCTAATCACATGATAGGTAAGAGACCAGCTTGGAATATATCACCTGAAAGCTGTGCATGTTAACTGTATTGGCATGTAGTTGCATCTAATTATGCCGTAATAGTATACAAGGGCAAATGATACTTTTCACTGAAGAATTTCTGAAAACCTGTAGCAGTATGTTTCTTTGTTTTATAGTAAGTGGTTTGGGACACTGTGTTTGTTGTCATCTCACTCCTGTTTAACTTTGGTTCATTTTTGGCTACATGTTGCTGTTGTATGTATGACCTCAGACATCAGAAGTGTATCTTTCTGTGGCTTCATTTTTTATTACTTTATAAGTTCTCCAACTTGGCCAAACAACTGTAAAGGAGGATAAGAAATTAAAAAAAATATTTCACTGTTCAGCCATTACATGAACTAGGAAGATCATCACTGTATGCTGAAGAAGTGGTGGATTTGTTTTGTGATTGCAGCTTTACAATATGTGTTGTTGAGATCTTTATTTCTTTTGTGACTAAAATTGTTTTCGTCTATGCTTCAGGGCTAGCAGGTATATAATAAAACCAAATGTGATCTACATCCCATCACATGTAATGGAAGTATTATTTTCAGGTTACGGTTTAGATCTCTGTTCAACAATTTAAGGGAAGGTTACAATTCTCTAAGCAGCCCACCTGGTTTTGACTTCCTCATAGGTGTTTCAAACTAGGAGACTCTGCTTTGGGCCCACGCTTAAAAGATTGTTCTCTTAGACCTTGGTACTGGGCAGAAGAAGTAAAGTTTACCAGAAATGCTGAGGTCTGCATAACTATCTGGGACACACTTTTTTTCTTTTAAGCATTGATCAATAATAGTAGGATAATGGATTTATCTGACTTATGACTCTCATGCCCTACCACATACTAGGACTACAGAATATTCTTATCCAAATATATTGATTTAAACTTAGAAGCACATATATAGAACACCGGTGAGAAACTGATTTATGGGCAGACTCTTCCCAGAATGTTTTAACTGTAGCAGAACATGCACCTCTGTTTAAAGTAGTACCTTCACGGTATCAGACAGAAAGGTGTCTATAGAAGGAAACATGCTTCCTTGGGTTGAACTGTCTTTGATAGGCCTTGTCTTTTGGAGTACAATGATTACTGGATGTTTTACAGTGTTTATAAACAACACTGAACCATAGTCATAATAAAATTTCCAGTTTGTATGCAAACAGAAGGGGTAAAAACATTTCAGTGGTTTGAAAGCCTCAGCGATATAAAATGGGTGTTTCTGACTCAGAGATGTATACTTGTATTTTGCAGCAGTACTCCCGTGGCAGTGGTGCTGTGGTACTGTTGTTGCCTCACAGGAAGACGTTGTCCTGTTCGATTCTCAGCTAGAGCATCTTCTGTGTGGAGGCATGCGTGAATGGGCATACCTTCGTTGAAGGTTGTGTGCCAGGGCTGGTAACTTGGCACGTAAAAATCCACTACCAAACATTAGCGGACCGGAGTTCCACTGTGGCGACCCCTAACCGGGATAAGTCGAAAGACACAACAATAACAACTCCCATTGTGCTTGCAGATGTTCCCTAAGCCAGTTTCTAATTTTGCAAGAGAGCTACTTAGAGTGGTTCTGTCAGATGTGAAGGAGAATACATGATAAGGCTACATACTGTTAGTTCCCTACAGTATAACAAGGACTTATTTGATCCTGGGTTCTAAATAACATTTCCAGAAATATTACATGGTCTCCTCATAGGGGTTTTTCACTTCACAGGATTTCTTCTGATGTCAGGAGAGATGGGCAGTTTATGGTTTCAAAAAAACAAATGCATCATCTCCAGAAAAAGCCTCCAGTATACATTAACTCAGTAGTCCCTATATTACCCTTTTGGTGGTGTTTTTCATTTGGCACCAGCAGCTGCCTTTGTACTTTTCATATTGATTGGATTTGACTTCCTTAACTGACCAGCTTATTAATAAATAATAAACGGTTTGTGAGAAACAAAGTATTTGTTTAGATTGAAACATCATTGTCTTCTGAGCTTTGTTTAATGTTATAGTTGCCAAATGTATCTAATTAAGTAATGCATAATAATATGTAAACCTGTATGTCTCTCCTTTTCCTCTATCTGTATTGTAACTTACTTGTATTGTCTTCTCTGTGGAGCTTTTCTCCCCGGGCCTCCGCTGAAAATGGACATATATCCAGTCGGACTATCCCGGTCAACAAATGTAAAATAAAAATAAAAAAAAAATAAAATTTGCTGCAGTGGATACATTTATCATTGCTTGCTTTTTATACTTATGCGTCACTGAGGGACGTAGTGTGAAATGTCATGTTGGGAGACAAAAAGTACACTGTCTTTGCTCAAGCAGAATGCACATCAATAGAGCTGCTGCTAGTTGTTTCTTAGTTATTGTGGAGATGTGTAAAATTTCCACATGTACATTAATTCTGTGAAAACGTAATAACTTACAACATGTTCACCGTGTTACACTGCTGCAGTCATTACACTTGGGCTATCCTGCCATCAGGCAGTCCCGCAGTCGGCCAGAGTTCCAATGTCTTGGTCTGGCGTCGGTTGCTGTCGCTTCTTCCCTGACGTCAGTGCACCAGGGGTATATAAGATGCATCCGATGCCATTTTCTTCAGTCTTTCTTGCCGTGCGGTGCCCGAAGCAGAAGCAGTTCGCAAGTGCCGGTTGGCTGACTCCTGAGATTTTCGAAGTCGAATTTCAGATCCGAAGTCTACAATAAAGCTAAGTACCCCGTTGGGGAAACTTTTTTCTTGCCTCAGACCGATGTCAGAAAAAGTTAATAATTGTATTTCTTGTGGGAAGCAAATACCTCATAAGGACTTCCACTCTTACTGTATTCCATGCCTAGGCCCTGATCACGACGTCACTAGTTGTTGGTTTTGTGCTAGATTTAACAAATGCACTATAAAAAGACGTTTTTATTTTGCTTTGCACTACTTTGGCTGAAGGTTCAATTATACTATGCCGTCGAACCAACCGACGACCTCAATACCGAAAAAAAACTCAAAGACAAGGATAAAGACAGGCATCCGAGGTCCAAAACCGACGATGAAACCTCTTCTAGGCCATTTGCTGGTTCTCAGTGAGGCGCTTTCACAGCCCCTGACACCCACTACCTCAGAGCCACAGGCCGCTTCCAACTCCCACGTGGAGACAACTAGGCCTCTGGAAACTCAAGGTATTGGGCCTACGGAAACTAATCCCTCAGATGGGTCCAGAGCCGCTGAGCAGGCATCGGCTTCTGAGGGTGTTTTCAGACCTTCACAACTTACCATTAAAACAACAGCCAAGACAAAGGTACCATTAAAGACAAAGAAACAAGTACAGCATTCTCCTGGACAGTCCTCCATGCCTAAGAAACAGATGCTTAAAATGGCCGAAGACCTCATTACTCTAATCAGGGGTTCCCATCCCCCTCCTGAGAAAAGGCCTAGGCAGGATACAGACTATGATTCCTCTGATCAGGTTTCCATTTCCTCTGATTCTTCTTCAGACCAGGGATACTCTCTACCCCCCTATGAGGACTCTGATGCTGAAGAATCTATCCCTTCAGCCTCTCCTCCTGAGAATTATTCTTTTGGGGAAACTTTACATACCATGAGGGAACATTTCCATTGGGAAAGTCTGGATTACTCAGAATCCAAGAAAAGGCTCAGGGATTTCCTTTTATTGCCTCAACAAAGGCCCCTGGCTATTCCGCCTGTGCTAGATATTGTGGATGATGTGTTCTCTGAATCCAGCTTATCTCCTGATTCTTTGTCCCCTGCTCCAGCCAAGCCAGATAGGTATTATAGAGTCCCTGACTCTCACAAGTTTCTTTACAAAAACCCTTCTGCTGATCCAGAAACTATTTCCCAGGGTCCAAAAGGGGTTAAGGCTTCCATTGCAAAAAATCCAGTACCCTCTGACAGAGATTCCAGAGCTTTGGATAGATGGGGGAAGAAAGTATGCAACTTTAGCAGTAAGAGCTTTAAATTGCCAGTTTCACATGCTTAAGTACCAACAATATTTAATGGCTCAGTTAAAACAGAAAATGCTTGCAAGCTCAGAAGCTCCTGATTGTAAAGAAATGCAGGATTTATTGCATGCAGTTGAACAAGTGGGAAAACATACTCTGCAATGTGGTTTTGATTCTTTAGAGGCCTCTTGTAGAGCCGCAGTTACAGGTTCTGTGATTCGAAGACATGCTTGGTTAAAAGAACAGAGTTTACCTGATCATGTTAAGGCAAAGTTATTGGATGCTCCTTTACAGCATGATACCTTGTTTGGCATGAAGGCAGAAGAGGTGTTAAAGAAAATGGAGGATAAAGCTAAATCTATGCAAACAGTCAAGGATTTCTTACAAGTACAGCCACCTCAGTTTAGCAGAAATTGGCCAACAAAGAATTGGTCCTTTCCAGTGTCAGACAGGCCACAGAGAGGCAGATACAGACGCTCAAGAGGCAGATCTCAACCCCAAGGCTCAAACAGACAATGACAGTGGGGCACCTCAACCCCTCATGGACATGAGAGCTATTCAAAAAGTACCACAACAGGAACAAGGACAAGGTTTTTACTCAAGACTCTTCCTGGTCCCCAGAAAGGACAAGGCCTGGAGGCCCATACTTGACCTTCCAATTCTGAATACTTACCTGGATATTCTGAAATTCAAAATGTTGACATTACAGCAGCTTCTACCCATGCTGGGCAAGAAGGCTTGGCTTGTTACTCTGGACCTCAAAGAGGCATACCTGCATGTCCCTATCAGACAAAATTGCAGAAGATACCTCAGATTCAAAGCTGGTACAATGCACTACCAATTCTCTGCACTGCCCTTTGGCTTATCTACTGCACCCAGGGTCTTCACAAAGTGCCTGGCACCAGTAATTGCATTTTGCAGACAAAAAGGAATTCAAATATATCCATACCTGGACGACTGCCTCATTCAAGCAGAGACAAAGGACATTCTTCTACAGCATCTGGCATTTGTAAAAAGGTTGCTAATTTCTCTAGGGTACACAGTAAATGAAAAGAAGTCAAAACCAGTGCCCTCGCAACAGATTATATTCCTGGGTGCCAGATTAAATACAACGGCCCAGATGGCTTACCTCACGCCAGACAAACAAATTCAACTAACTCAATATTTTCAATTACTGGCAAAAAAGTCCCATCTCCCTGCAAGAAAAATTCTGCAGGTCCTGGGATTCATGGCATCCTGCATACTACTAATACCATATGCCAGACTGCATATGAGGAAATTACAATGGTACCTAAAAAGTGATTGGACTCAACACTCTCACAGTTTAGAAGCAGTAATACCAATGATTCCCTGCCTACAACAGGAGTTTCGATGGTGGGCACAGGCATGTCACCTAAACAAGGGTCAGCCTTTTACCCAACCCACAGCCAGGGAAACTCTAACAACAGATGCCTCGGATTACGCCTGGGGAGCGCACATGGCAGGAAAATGCATTTAGGGCAAGTGGACCACAGACCAGATGCATCTTCACATCAATCAAAAAGAGATGTTGGCTGTTCAAAATGCCATAACAGCTTTCAAGGACCTTCTGCATCCAGGACAATTATTACTAAAGACAGACAACACCACAATCATGTGGTACATAAACAAGCAAGGGGACACTCATTCTTATCCCCTATGCAGACAAGCCATGACCTTGTGGAACACAGCTCTAACGTATCAAGTTCACCTGCAAGCACAATTCCTGCCAGGAAAGAAAATACTCTGGCAGACGATCTAAGCAGAAATATCATGGACCCTCACGAATGGAAATTGAATCCACAAATCTTCAGCATGGTAACACAAAAATGGGGATGCCCAGACATAGTTCTTTTTGCCTCCCCACTGAATTGCCAACTACAAAAATTCTGCACAAGGACTTATCACAAACAAGCATGGAAAGTGGATGCTCTTTTGTTCAGCTGGAAAAACCTAAAAGTTTATGCCTTCCTGCCACTGCCTCTCCTTTCAAAAGTACTCCTAAAAGCCAGACAAGAAAAACCACAGATGATCCTGATTGCTCCAGACTGGCCACGCCAGCACTGGTACCCTATCTTAAGGAACTTGGCTCAAGGCCCACCATGGATTTTGCCTCAAATTCCACACCTTCTGACTCAACAAAACAATCAGATCCTGAACCCTAAACCTGGCTGCATGGCAGATACATTAGTCAAACAGGCAACACCTCTCTCTAAAGCTGTTATGGATGTCATTTTGGAGGCCAGGAGGCCTAGCACCAGGAAAGCTTACTCAGAAAAATGGAAGAGATTCTGCACCTGGAACCAGGCTCAAAGCCTTGACCCTCTTGTTCCAAACATTCCTCAGATTTTACAATACTTAACTGAGATGCTGGACAGATGCCTATCCTTCTCATCAATTAAGATCTACGCCTCTGCCATTTCAGCACATTACAACACGGATCCTCCTTTATTCTCTCGTCCCTTGCTAAAGCAGTACCTCAGAGGGGCTAAAAACATAAGACCACCCCGGAGAGCACCAACACCAACTTGGGACCTCAATTTCATTTTGGAAAAACTGACCCTACCACCTTTTGAGCCAGCGAATACAGCCGATCTAAAATTTTTATCATGGAAAACAGCTCTGCTCCTGGCAGTAACTTCAGCACGAAGAGTCTCAGAGCTAGAGGCATTAATGGCAGTGGAACCTTTTATAATTTTTCATCAGGACAAGGTTTCCTTAAGGACAAACCCTACCTTTATGCCAAAGGTGATATCTAGTGTGGCTTTTAATGAAACCATCCATTTGCCAACTTTTTATTCAAACCCCCAGAATAAAGGGGAGAAACTTCTGCATTCTTTGGACATACACAGGCAGCTACGCTTCTACTTGGACAAAACAAAAGCTTTCAGGAAAACTGAGCAACTGTTTGTAGCATATGCTGCAGGATCACAGGGCAAGGCTATCTCAAAGCAGACTATATTCAAATGGATAGGACACTGTATTCGTTACTGCTACACACAGCATGGAAAATCATTCCCAAGTAACATTAGGCCACATTCCATCAGGGCAACAGCCACTTCAACAGCCTTTCTCAGAGGAGTACCTACCAAGGAAATTTTGGAGGCTGCAACTTGGAGTTCAGTGCACACCTTTACCAAGCATTACCACCTGCCTCTTTACTCTAAATCCAGAGCAGGTTTTGCCACTGCAGTTCTGCAAGGCCTCATAGACAATCCTAACTCTTTATAGACCAGCCACCCAACCTTAGCTTTGGGATTCTACCCAAGTGTAATGACTGCAGCAGTGTAACACGATGAAAATAGTACAGTTTTGTACCTACCATAAATGTAGATGTTCGAGTGTTCACACTGCTGCAGTCCAGGTTACCCTCCCTCCATCCCCTCTGAACTAGCTGGACTTATCTATACCTTTCTATCCTATACAACCTTTGTGGTGTATTTGCTTGTAACTGAAGGTATTGTTTTTATTTTATATGTATATTTTTTATTAGCAATATGTATTGCCTACCTACTTGGGGGCACCTGACATCTGGGGCAAGAAAAACTGAAGAAAATGGCATTGGATGCATCTTATATACCCCTGGCACACTGACGTCAGGGAAGAAGCGACAGCAACCGACGCCGGACCAAGACTTTGGAACTCTGGCCGACTGCGGGACCGCCTGACGGCAGGATAACCCAAGTGTAATGACTGCAGCAGTGTGAACACTCGGACATCTACATTTATGGTAGGTACAAAACTGTACTTTATCCAGCTCCCGTTAGCCCTCAGTCGGCCCGAATTCCAGAGTCCTTGGTATATGGCTTCGGCCTCCGCCGGTTGTAAAACTGATGTCAGTATGTCAAGTATAAAGGGAGGCAGCCGACGCCATTTCCTCAGTCTTTCTTGCCGCGGAGCCTGAAGCAGTTGCAATTCACACTAGTGCCGGTCGGCCATTTATCTTCGTTTCGCTTTCCGACTACCAAGTTGAAAACGCCTTCAGATAAGTACCCCATTGAGGATCCTCTTTTTTTGCTTTAACGAAAGTCAGATAAAGTTAATAACTGTCTTGCCTGTGGAAAACAGATTCCACACCGCGATTTCCATTCCTATTGTATAACTTGTTTGGGCCTTGAGCACAAAGTCCCTAACTGTGTTTTCTTTAACCTGCGTCCCATATGCCATAGAGCTAAGATTTTGTATAAGCATTTCGGAGTCTGGCCTAAGTTTGTTGGTATGGCGTCTTCTGGTCCCTCGACTTCGGATCTTCCTAGGAAATGCAAAGACAAGGACCTCGACAGGCCCAGGGTTAAATCTACTGATGATGAACCGGTGTAATTGGTCGTCAGAACAGCGGTAGTCAGTGAGGTGCTTTTGCAGCCCCTGCAGTCCACAGATTTTCAGCCGCAAGCCTCTGCCGAGACCTTTATGGAGTCCTCCATGCCGCAGGCTGGTATTTCGTCTTCAGACCCTCTGCCTGTCACCACCTCAGATGGGTCCGGAGCCACTTTGCAAGCACCGGCTTCTGACGCCTCTTCTTTTCGACATGAGACCAGAACCAGACCAACTACCTTAGCTCAGGCCTCTGCAGTTGCTAGGCCTCCTGAGTCCCTCCAGATTGCTAGTACACCTTCTAGCCGCAAACCTACTCACAAGCAGGCATTGGCCTACCCTCCTGCACCTCAGTCCCAGTTGGTTAATATGGCAGGTGATCTTCTTTCCCTTATTAGGGGCTCTCACCCACCCCCTTCAAAGAGGACTAGGGAATTATCTCCTGATGCTTTGTCTGTCTCTGATTCTGAGGTTTCCAGTATGTCTGCTGGTGAAGAAGGACATTCTCAACTTTTTTCTGGCTTTGAGGATTCTGATGCTGATGACTCTATCCCTTCTGCCTCCCCTCCAGAAGATTTTTCCTTTGGGGACACTTTGAATACTCTTAGGGAGCATTTTAAATGGGAATGTCAGGATTTTCCAGTCTTTTTTTTCCAGTTTTGGAAGTTGTGGATGATGTTTTCATGAAATATTCTTTAACTCCTAATTTTGTTCCTCCTGCCCCCAGAAAACCGGATATATACTACAGGGTTCCTGAATCTCATCAATTCCTTTTTAGAAACCCTTCTGCTGATCCAGAGATTATTTCTCAAGGCCCCAAGGGTGTTAAGGCTACTATTGCTAGAAACCCTGTGCCTTCTGATAAGGAATCTAGGGCCTTGGACAGGTGGGGTGAAAAAGTCTATACTTCTGCAACTCTTGCCATTAGATCCATGAATTGTCTTTTTCACATGCTTAAGTATCAGCAGCATACGTTGGAGGCTATTAAGGCTAAACTTAGAGATATTCCTTTCATGATAGAAAACAAAGATTTACAAGACTTACTGAATTCTGCCACTTTAGTTAATAAGCATTCACTTCATTGTGGTTTTGACACTTTGGAGGCTTCCTGCACAGCAGCAGCCACTGTTTCTATAATTAAAAGGCATGCTTGGCTCAGGGAGCAGCCTCTTTCTGAGCCAGTTAAGTCTAAATTGCTGGATGTTCCTTTGCACAAAGACAATCTTTTTGGTAATAAGGCTGAGGAGGTACTGAAAAAGTTGGAGGATAAGGCAAAATCTATGCAAGCTGTAAAAGATTTCCTTCAGGTTCAGCCTCCTCAGTTTAGTAGGCATTATCCTTTTAAGAATTGTTTTTTCCCTGATCCTGGCAAACAGGGTCACTCTAGGCCTAGGGCTTTCAGATCTTCCAGGGGGCAGGCTTCCGCCCCTCAAAGGGCTAAACAATGGCATTCTTCTTCAGCTAAATCTGGGAGTTCTAAACTACCTTCCTAAAGCAAGCATTCTCAATGACTCCGGCCTTCTTGTACCTACCTCTGCAGACCCTGGGTTTCCTTTGGGGGGAAGGTTAGCCAGGTTCACAGAGGTATGGTCTACCATCAAAGATGACAAATGGGTGTTCAATATAGTAAACCAAGGTTACAAGTTTTACTTTCACACCTTCCCTGTTTTACAAGGGTACCCAGACATACCCAAAACTCTCAAGGCAGAGGTAGAAACCCAAATTTCCTCTCTACTGACTATGGGGGCCATAGAGCCAGTTCCTGCAAATCAGGCAGGCCTAGGTTTTTATTCAAGGCTTTTTCTGATACCCAAGAAAGGGAGCACCTGGTGCCCTATTCTGGATCTGTCCATTCTAAACACTTTTCTGGTGATTCCCAGATTCAAGATGCTCACCCTTCAACAACTACTACCAATGCTGGGCAAGGATTCATGGCTGGTAACTTTGGATCTCAAGGAGGCTTATCTGCACATCCCAATAAGGGAAAGTTGCAGGCAGTTCCTCCGCTTCAGGGCTGGGGAGCAACACTTTAAATTCTCTGCATTGCTTTTTGGCTTATCTACGGCTCCCATAGTTTTTATGAAATACCTGGAATTAGAGAAACATTCAGATTTATCCTTACCTGGACAACTGTCTCATACAAGCAAACTCCCCAGAACAACTAGAAAAGGATTTGTATTTCGTGAAGAACATTCTCACCTCTTTGGGTTACACTCTCAACAAAAAGAAGTCAAAGCTGGTTCCTTCAAGGGAGATTGTTTTTCTGGGAGCGAATCTGAATACAGCCACTCAGATGGTATTCCTCCCTCAACAGAAGCAAGAAGATCTTTCCGCTTACTTCATGAACTTGGCAAGCATGACCCAGCTCTCTGCAAGGCAATTCCTGCAAGCACTGAGGTTCATGGCTTCATGTATTTTGATGAACCCATATGCAAGGCTGCATATGAGAAAACTTCAGTTGTACCACAGAAATCTTTGGTGTCAACACACACAGGACTTAGACCTGATTCTTCCCGATTCCCTGCCTACAAATGGAGTTCCTCTGGTGGGCTACAGCCTGTTCTCAGAACAAAGGTCTGCCTTTCCGCCCACCGCCTGCCAGCCAGACTCTCACCACAGATGCCTCAGATGTTGCATGGGTGGGCTCATCTGGAGGGCAGGGGCATACAGGGGGCTTGGAGCACCCATCAGATTCATCTGCACATAAACGTAAAAGAATTGATGGCAGTGCAGCAGGCCTAGCTGGCTTTCAAGGACCTACTCTACCCTGGGACTCTGCTAATCAGGACAGACAATACCACAGTCATGTGGTACATCAACAAGTAAGGGGGGACTCACTCTAACCCCTTGTGCAGACAAAGCATGAGACTATGGTCCATAGCGGCATACATGGGCTTACATCTAATAGCCCAGTGTCTTCCAGGGAGGCTAAACTCCTTGGCGGATCATTTGAGCAGACATGTTCTGGATCCTCATGAGTAGCAACTGAACAAGGACATTTTCCATCACATCACTCATCATTGGGGCACCCCACAAGTGGATCTTTTCTCCTCTCACACCAGTCATCTCCTTCCATCCTTCTGCACCAGGGAATTTCACAACAAAGTTTGGAGGGTGGATGTGTTGTCCTTACCATGGATAAATCTCTCAGTTTATGCATTCCCTCCTCTGCCTCTTCTTCCCAGAGTGTTGCTAAAGATAAGGGATAAAAAACCAAAGGCTATTCTGGTAGCTCCAGATTGGCCCAGGCAGCATTGGTATCCCCTCCTTCGCAGCCTTCCCCTGGCTTAGCCTTGGTATCTTCCCCTGGTACCAGATCTGTTGGTTCGGGGGGGTGGGGGGAGTTCCTTCATCCTCATCTTCAAACTCTGCATTTAACTGCCTGGCTAATACCTTAAATCTTTCCCAACAGGTGGTGGAAGTTCTTCATGAGGCCAGGAGGCCTAGCACAAGAAAATCCTGTGCAGATAAATGGAAGAGATTTTGCTCTTGGATGCTAGCTAAAGGAGAAGACTCTTCTTATCCTTCTCTTTCACTCATACTTGACTACCTGGTAGGACTGCTTAATGGTGGACTTTCTTTTTCATCAATCAAAATTCACGCTTCAGCAATTTCATCTCATTGTTCTTTTGAGCAACCCATTTTTTCTCACCCCTTGATGAAACAGTTCCTGAGGGGAGCTAGTAATCTTAGACCTCCCAGAAGAGCTCCTACTCCTGCTTGGGATCTTAATTTTGTCTTGAAAAAACTTACTCTGCCTCCCTTCGAACCAGCTGTCTCTGCAGATTTGAAGTTTCTATCCTGAAATACTGCTTTCCTTTTAGCTATTACTTCAGCTAGAAGGGTATCTGAGCTACAAGCCTTAATGGCAGTAGAACCTTTCATTATTTTTCACTCAGATCGGGTTTCTCTGAGAACCAATCCCTCTTTTATGCCTAAGGTAGTTTCCAGTTTAACCCTTAACCAGTCTATTCACCTGCCTACATTTTTCAATAATTCCCAAAATAAAGGGGAAAGGATTCTGCACTCTCTTGATGTGCATAGACAGCTGAGATTTTACTTAGACAGGACTAAATCCTTTCGAAAATCTGAACAGTTATTGGTTAGTTTTGCTCCTGGGGCTCAGGTTAAAGCTATTTCAAAACAAACCATCTCCAAATGGATTGCTCATTGTATTCACTTTTGTTACCTGCAGCATGGAAAGGTTCCCCCTCAGGGTATTAGGACCCACTCTACTAGAGCAGCCTCTACCTCTGCAGCCTCTCTGAGAGGTGTACCTACTAAGGACATTCTAGAAGCAGCTACTTGAACTTCTATCCATACTTTCACAAAGCATTACAATCTACCTTTGTTTTCTAAATCCAGGGCTGGTTTTCCCTCTGCAGTTTTGCAGGGCCTCCTTGCCAACCTGTGATCCTTCCTCCACCCTTTGTCTTCTTACTGAGCTTTGGGAAGAAACCCATATGTGAGGACTGCAACAGTGAAACACGAAGAACATAGTACAGTTGTGTACACTTGCCATAAATGTAGATGTTCAAGTGTATTCACTGTTACAGTCCTGGTTTCCCACCCTCCATTTCCCCTTTTTTCCTAAGGCACAGACTATGCATTTCTGTTTTTTGTATGACATGTGTCCAGGGTGCTACCATTCCTGGATTAGCCTTCTTTTGGGGGATCCTGACAGTTAAGGCAAGAAAAACTGAGGAAATGGAGTCAGATGCCTCCCTTTATACCTGACGTACTGATATCAGCTTTACAACCGGCGGTGGCCGACGTCATATACCAAGGACTCTGGTATCCAGGCCGACTGAGGGCTACCGGGAGCCGGATAACCCATATGTGAGGACTGCAACAGTGAATACACTCGAACATCTACATTTATGGTAAGTGTACACAACTGTACTTTTTGCAGAGTATTCAATTAAACCCTAAATGATTCTAGAGAAAATGTCATTGATTCTTGACATGTACCTTGCTCAGATTTCCTGGTATGTACCCTGTGCAGCCTGACTGACAGAGTCTTGTTTATATTGTCAGTTATGCAGATAGACTTTCTTTTCATGTTTTTATAAATATCTCAAACAAATTTCTAGAAAGAAATTGTTTACAATCATATGGTGCTGCTAATACTGTTTTTTTTTTTAGTTTGTACAATTTCCAAGGTGTGGTTATTTGGTTAGGAATATTTAGAGAACATGTAAGGTTGGAGTCATTTTTTCTCTGTGTGCTTTGTTTTGCTCCATACTTGCTGACCATGAAGCATGCCAGAAAAACTAGACTCTCCTCCTTCGTCTCTACTGGGTATTCTCAGCAGGACAATAAGAACTGTCTGAAGAATGTGTCATTCGGGCAGTCGTGAACGTGATTTATGTCCTTGCAGACATCCTGACAATGAAGACTTGTGTTATAAGTCTTGACCACCTACCCTGGGTAAGAAGCATGTGACCCATATCACCACTGAGACCACTATGTCTTCCCCTTGTGAGTACAGGTTCCTGAGTAACTACAGTGACAGCAACAACATATGCAGCTTGCAGGTCAAACTCCTACCTCTGGGCTGTTTCTGAAGGATTATGACATTGAATGGCACCAATCTGCCCACTCCCCCCTGGGTGGACATGCCTATCCCTGCCATCATGGATCCAATGGACAATCTGAGGCACTGACTGAACCCAAGTTGCCTGGGTCATAATCTGGGCTTAACTCTCTCTGCTCAGTGAAGCTTGCTCTAAGGTTCACCATTTTTCTCAAACATTATAATATTGTTAGAATGATTTAAGTTATAGTTAATTTCTAATATAAGTATGACTTTTTGCTAAACAGTACTGCTGTTTGTGCATTTTAATAGCTTTCAATTTTCACAAGATATTATCATATGCTTGACTTGCAATTTCATATCCTGATTTTTCAGAAATGGCTTAGGAGTCCAGGGTTGCTCACAGGCTGCAAAAAGTGCAACTTTTCAAAGCTGCTGGACATGATGGGGTTAAATCCCATTAGCATGTTTATATTTGGGGCTCTGGTGGCAGTGTTTTGAATCTCATGTGAAAGTTTGACAACAATGGAGCAAGGTGACTAAAGGAAACAGGAGTCCAGCTGAGGGCCACGGGTGGGGTGGGGTGAGACAGCACCTCCTATTAGTGTGGAGCTAAACTAAGAAGCAATCAGTCTCTTACAGTCTTCTTAAAGTATGACTTTACACTGTATGACATAGCTTGTAATCAGTGACACTGCTGACAGTAAGTGTCATAGAAAAAGAAGTGTGCAAAATTTTTTACAAACTCAGATTATCAGAAAAGAACAAGGGCATTGTTGGTTTTGTGTACTTAATAAATGGCCTACCAGAACTTTGACCTTAAAAGCTTTTGAAGCAAACTTTAATTTTCTGAAACCCTTAAACAATACAGTAAAGTTCTGGCTAGGAAGAGCATGACTACAGGTCCAAATGTATACAAATTGTTTAATGTTAAGTTGCCTATCTCTCCTTCATTCTTGCTGGTTGGGTTCGGAGCCGATCCTCGGCTCCGACTCGGCCATTTACTAAAGCTCGAGAGCTATTTACTGGCTCAAGGCCTCCCCTTATCCCACAATGCTTGGCGCTAGATACCCAGATCTCATTTGTCACTTCAGCTACGAGGTTGCGCTTTTACTGGCTCAGGTCGTATTAATATTTTTTTTGCATTACTAGTTAATATTTACCTTGTAATTTTCTTAGATATAGATTGTCTTTCCCTTGTAGTGTAGTTTGACTGTATATCCCCTAGTTTGTCTCACTAAAGAAACTCGTTTTCTGTTAGAGAGTTTCTAGCCCCCCTCCCATTTTCTCTTTATTAGTGGCTAACCCCACCCTTGTTGTACCTATAGGAGTAGTGTTTAGCCTTGTAATATTTGTATATTTTTATTAAGGATAGTAGTTATTGAGTGTGTGTGTGAGTTTTTTTGTGGTTATAATTGTTAGCTTAACTAGTGCAGGTGTGTGAGTGTTTCTGTGTGCCTTGTTGAAGCACTAGTTTAATTTTTCTCTCTTTAGTATCCCTGGGCCAGTATGTCCAAGGATACTAAAGTTTCAGGATTCAAGAAGTGTGGCTCGTGCTGTCAGAAGATGTCTCTGACAGACAGTCACACTTCTTGTGTTTATTGCTTGGTTTCCCTACACCTGCAGGACTCCTGCTCAGTCTGTCATGCCTTCAGCCCGAGAGTCCTGCAGGAGCATAGGAACAAGCTTATTTTGAGAGGCTTACTTAAGCCAGAGGGATCTCCGGCGAAGCCTCAGTCGGGGAAATTCTCAAAGCCCGCCAAGCCGTTGGCTCCCAGTTCGGAGCCGTTGCCGGGCGGAGCATCTGCCTCCTCTTCGGCTCCAGCTGGAGCCGACATCCCTAGACCTCAATCGGCTCCGACTTTAGTGTCGGAACCATCATTGGGCCGTAAACGTTCTAGGTCCCCTTCCCTAGAATCGGTTTGTTTGGCTCCGAGGTCACCGTTGCTTCAGTCAGAACAAAGCCATAGGTCCCACTCCTCTTGGTCTTCCAGGTTATCCGATCATGACTTAGAGAGGGTGGTCAGTAGACTCCTTAAATTGCAAGCCCTGGCCAAAATGTTAACCAGCCCTTCTCAACAGACTGTGGCTGTCCTGGTGTCTTCATCAGTTCCTCCTCCGACTCCCATTTTGTGTTCAGAGCCGGAGCTGGTTGGGGCTCGAATCTTGGAAACGTCAGAGCCGATACCACATCTTTTGGCTCCTTCGTCGGCTCCGATCTCTTCATTGGTTCCTTCCTTGGAGGGATCTCGGCCCCAAGACTCCCTCACCGGCTCCGAGGGGGCGAGTGGCATCTGACCCTTGTCCGACCCCATTTTCCCTCTCGAGGCTTCGGTGCAGGTGAGCTCGACCCCGACAATCGGCCTCAGAACTGTCCCTCTCGGTGCCGGGAGGGTTCATGTCTCTTCGGAGCGGGGACTCTCTGCTCTGCCTGATAGGGGCGCCTTCGAGGTCATGAGGAGCGTGCTGACTCCTGAGTCAGCTCCTCGATCAGCCCCTTCGGCTCCTCCCCCCATGGTGCCTGCATCGGTCTCTGTCCACCCTCCTGACCCCAAGCGTGGAGAACCGATGCTCCAGGTCGCCCCATTGTGCGTATCTTCCTCTTCCGAGGCCTCCCCTGATCACTTAGAGGAGCCTCCTTGGAAGAGAAAATGTAAGAGGAAACATGTCGACTCCCCCGAGTCAGTCACGTCTGATACCAACTTGGAGGATTCGGAAGGGTCCCCAAGATCCCCCTCTGAGGATGTCTCTTTCTCAGACATCCTAGAGATCCTTAAGCAGAGGGGGAACTGGACTGCCCTTAACCCTTCCGAGGACGAGTCGGTATACCTGGACGCGTTTGGTTCTCACCCTTCCACCTCCTGGGTGTCTCCACCATTCAACCCACTCATGGAAGTAGTGGCTCGAAGGGCATGGTCAGCCCAAGACACAGTGGAACCAACTCCCCGCAGGCCAACTAAGTTCATTACAGCCCCATCCAACAAACAATTTTTGACAAAAGGTGTCCCCGTTGATGCCATGGTGGTGGCAGCAGCCACTAAGAAGGAGTTGGCTACCCTTCGGTGCCTGTCCATCCACCTAATAAAGAGTCTAGGACAATGGACAGGTACGGGAAGCGGATGTTTTCTTCAGCAACCTTTTCCATGCAGTCGCTGAATTATCTGTGCCATTTCAACCACCTTCAAAGGGATCTTCTCAAGGAACTGGGTGATACCCTTCAGGATCCCTCAGCTGCGGGGGTTCAGGATAAGATTAACTCCTAGCTGGCGACCCTTAACGCTATCGTCAATTCCTCCATGCGGCTCATTTCTTATGCAGCCGATGGGGCGAGTAGGGCCGCAGGTACAGGCGTGGCTTTGAGGAGACATGCCTGGATGCGGTTATGTAACTTTGCTGACCCCTTTAAGGCGTCCTTCACCAATACCCCCTTCGATGGTTCAGCTCTGTTTGGACCACAGGTGAAGGATACCCTTACCAGGTGTGAGCAGGAAGGCAAGACACACTCTGCCGTGGGAGTCCATTTTTCTACTCCCTCTAGACCATACCCTAAGGGTCAAAAGAGTGAGAAAAATGTGGTTTCAGAAACCCCAGGGAGTCGTACCTGACACACGTGGCGAGTTTCCCTCCAGGGGCAGGGGAGGGAACAATAATAGACGCCGCCCGAGGGGCAGAGGGGGTCTGCAAAATCAGGGTAGCAGAAAATCTTTCTCTGACAAACCCTTTCAGCACCCCTGAGGGGCTGCCCGACTGTCCACCTTCGGAGGCAGTTGGGGGAAGATTGTCACTGTACCCAGAAGCCTGGCAACTCCTCACACAAGACAAATGGGTACAGTCCATCATATCCGAGGGTTACAAAATCCCCTTTGTCCACACCCCTGTAAAAACAACCAAGTCCCTTCCAGATGTTCCACCCGGTCTAAGGGAACAAGCAGTGCCAGAAATTTCAAAACTGCTAGAAAAAAGGGCCATCCATCCAGTCCCAGCAGACCAGCAAGGATCCGGAATTTACTCCGTTCTTTTTGGTACCAAAAAAGACAGGGGATTGTAGACCCATTTTGGATCTCAGCAGGTTAAACAAATCTGTTCAAAGAACGAAGTTCCGGATGGTCACGCTTCAGTCCATTCTACCCTTTTTGGGTCAGGACAATTGGATGTGCTCCATAGACCTTCAGGATGTGTACTACCATATCAAAATGGACAGGTGCTCCAGAAGGTTTCTCCGCTTCCGGCTGGGAGCCAGTCACTATCAATTCAGAACCCTGCCCTTTGGTCTCACCACAGCCCCCAGGGTGTTCACCAAATGCATGGCAGTGGTTATGGCTCACCTGAGACGGCGAGGATTCCAGGTGTTTCCATATCTAGATGACTGGCTCCTTACTGCTTCCACCAGGCATCAGCTACTGCGAGCCAGGGATTATACCATCCAAACTTGCTCCGAGCTAGGTATCTCAATAAATTTCAAAAAGTCTGCATTGTTGCCTTGTCAGTCTATAACCTTTATAGGCGCAAGATTAAATACAAAACAGCTGCCTGCAAAACCTCCTTTAGACAGTGTGTCAGACATTCGCCGACATGTGCAGGTCTTACTACAGTGCAAGAGGATTCAGGCCAGATTTGTACTAAAAACTTTGGGTCTCATGGCAGCAGCAATTATACTAGTTCCCCTGGCACATTTTCACATGCAAATTCTTCGGTGGATGCTCTTTACCCAATGATCTTTTCAACAACTTCCGATGTCTCACAACATAACAATCACCCAATCATGCAAAGACCACCTGGCTTGGTGGATGGTCTCCCCTCTGGTACTCCATGGCAGACCATTTGTTCTTCCTCCTCCTGTTGCCATGGTGACCATGGATGCCTCCCTGATCGGGTGGAGGGGGGCATTTTCAGGGCAGGACTGTCCAGGGCATTTGGCAACCTCTAGAGTACCACCTGCACATAAGCGTCTTGGAGATGAGAGTGGTGCTTTTAGCATTGCAAGCTCTTCAGGACTCTCTACCCACCGGGACTATTGCAATTCAAACAGACAATATGTCTGTAGTGTGGTACATCAACAAGCAGGGTGGAACCAAGTCCTATCCCTTATGTTGAGAAGCACTCAGACTCTGGCAGTGGGCGATCTCCTCTCAACGGTTTCTGATAGCAACACACATCCCCAGGAAGTCCAACGTCATAGCGGACAGACTAAGCAGAGCTATTCTCATGCCTCACGAGTGGTCTCTCAATCAGTCAGTAGCGGACAACATTTTCCGCAGATGGGGTCAACCTTGCTGCAACCTTTTTGCAACTCCTCTCAACAGCAAGTGCGACGATTTCTTCACTCTCTTCCCCCTCCCTGGCCACTCCCCCAGAGACGCTGTAGTTCACGATTGGCCCCGGGGTCTTCTGTATGCATTTCCACCTTTTCCCCTAATTCCCAAACTAATTCAGAAGGCGACCGCATTGGGATCCAGGATGATCCTCATTGCCCCTTACTGGCCTCGACAAATTTGGTTCCCATTCCTGCATCGTCATCTGCTGGAGCAGCCCTGGAATCTGGACCCAGTGCCAGACCACTTGATCCATCAGTTGGGCGGGCTGCACCAATCCCTTCAGTCTCTCAACCTCACAGCTTGGTTGCTCCACTTCCAACCTTAGCCAGGCTTCCACATATTTCTCAGCTGGTGTGTGAAATCATCCTTTCTTCGCACAAATCTACCACCAGGAAGACTTATGCTAGTAAGTGGAAACATTTCTCTTTCTGGGCAGAGGCTAGGAATATAGACCCCTTTACAGCCCCTGTCCATCACATTCTAGATTTTTTAGCAGAACTTTTTCAAGCTGGTTCCCTCGTCTGCCACCATTAGGGTCCAATTAGCTGCTATCGCAAATTTCCACGCTGGCCTGTCAGAAACCAGCATCATGTCCCACAAACTTTGCAAGGCCTTTCTTAAAGGGACTATTTTGCTTAGGCCCCTGGTCAGAGATCCCCCGCCTCCGTGGGATTTAAACTTGATATTGGCATCCTTGATTCTCCCTCCTTTTGAACCTGCAGCTTCCTGTTCCTTAAAATTACTCTCCTGGAAGACTCTCTTTTTAGTAGCCATCACCTCAGCTAGGAGAGTTTTGGAACTTCAAGCCCTCTGTATTCATCCTCCTTACCTTGTGTTTCACAAGGATAGAGTTTCACTCAGGACTAATCCTTCTTTTCTGCCCAAGATACCTTCTGAAACAAACCTGAATCAGGCTATTGATCTACCTGTCTTTTTTCCTAACTATTCGAACAAAGCTGAACAAAAGTTACACCAATTGGACGTTCATAGGCAATTACGTTTTTATTTGGATAGGACTAAGCAAACAAGAAAATCAGGCCAACTCTTCCTGTCCTATGCTGAGGGCAAACAGGGCCTGCCAGTTTCTAAAGTAACCTTATCCAGGTGGTTGTCCTCTATTATTACTTTGGTTTATCAGCTGAGACATAAATAACTCCCTACTAAACCTAAAGGTCATTCCACCAGAGCGTTAGCTACTTCGGTAGCTTTTCAAGCTAGACTACCAATGGAATCTATTTGTGCTGCAGCCACATGGGCCACTCCTCATACCTTCATTTCACATTATAAGTTGGATATGGCCTCTAGGAGTAGAGCTGTTTTTGGTTCCACTGTGCTCAAGAGTCTGTTCCGATGAGCCACCCAGGACTAAGGTGCTAGGAACGCTATCCCAACCAGCAAGAATGAAGGCAAGTTAGACAACTTAACATTAAGAAGTTATGTACCTACCATAACGTTCCATGTTAGTTGTCTTCTTCTTGCCTTCTTTCTTGCGTCCCACCCTCCATCCCCCTAGCCTGGACAGACTGAAAAGAGTCCCTTTTTGAGGCCTTCTTCCTCTGGCTGAGTCTTATCTGGTTTACGTCCTCCTCTGTTTTAGTACTGTAGGTAAACCTTGTAGTTTGGACAGGTGTCCTTAAAATTTTTTTTTTCTATGGTGTTAGCTCTGCCAAACGAGATCTGGGTATCTAGTGCCAAGCATTGTGGGATAAGGGGCGGCCTTGAGCCAGTAAATAGCTCTCGAGCTTTAGTAGATGACCGAGTCGGAGCCGAGGATCAGCTCCGAACCCAACCAGCAAGAAAGAAGGCGAGAAGAAGACAACTGATATGGAACGTTATGGTAGGTACATAACTTCTTATTTTTTAATGTGGTCATTAATTCAGTGGGAGGTAAGTTGATTTAAAGTGGACCCTTTTCAGCCACAAGCTGGGCTACTATGACAGAGTAAAACTACATTAATAAAATCAGATGTTTTAAGTATAATAGAAATTTGCAAGTGGCAGTATCAGTGAAGAGAAATTCAAGAAATAGTATTTTACAGGCTAATGTACTGTACTGTTAGCGTATGTGCAAAATGTACTGGGGCAAATAAATGTGAATGGCTAAGCCTGCCTAACAGTCATGAGTGAGTTTTCTTTTTTTTTTTTTAATCACTTACGGTAAAAAGATTGTCAGCCACATAAAAGAAAAATCACTGTTGCTTAGCAAGGAAAAGTACATTTTTGGCAGCTACATTTGTCTGCTGTGTATTACAAGAGACATGATGAAAATAAGATGTGCATAAGAACATATCTGCTTCTATTGTAAAGTAGTTTCTTGAGAATCTATCCAGTCACTTACTGAGTTCAAAACGAATTAGGGCACATCAATTAATTGCAGTTATTTTTTTACTTGCAGCTCCAAAAGAGAAGCTGTACGAAAGTGCTTTGCGATTTTTAAACATGGCTACTTTTGCTATTATGCATGTCAAACTCACACCTCAATGCTTGACTTTTTGTTGCTAGTTTCACTTTTTGCTTTTCTCCTTCATATTGTCATGCCTAGTTACTACTGCTATATTTTGTGTAATCCATCTTATTCGTCTAATTATGTATTCAGTAGCACAGCTAATTTGAAAACTGCTTCATCTGCATGTAAAGGCTGACAGATCAGATCATATTTAAATTTAATTTTTACCTGTTTCTAGCTGTGTGCAATGGTTCTTCATTTTCCAAACCAAGCATTAAAAGATACCATAAACAGTAGTTTTGACTTTCTTAATCTGTTCCACACACTCAACTATCAGTATACCAGCTAAAACTTGCCAGCAAAAAGTATAACACACATAAACACACACACACACACACACACACACACACACACACACACACACACACACACACACACACACACACACACACACACACACAAATTCCCCAGCAAAGTACATCTGGAATGAAATGGCACCCAACAATGTTGTGTATAAGAGACTGTAAGTACATTTTTAAGCACAATCTTCCCTTTATTGCATTCAGACTGCAGACATTCAGTCTGTACACTCTGTAGTTATGCATATTAACTTTTTGTTTGTTTTTAACTGAACTCAACACTAAAAGCTTTAGGTCAAACTTTTGTTTTTACAAGGACCTTGCACAATACAGCTCTGTTTCTTTTTTCACAGAGGGTATAAGCCACTTTCAAAACATTTTTTTGATTGCAATCTTTCTTGTCTCAAGATTCTCAAATGCATACACATAATTTTCTAGTCCTGACAGAAAAATACAATTATCTACCTGCAATCTGAGGAACTTCAAGCATCTTGGTGTCTTACCATTATGAAATAAAATTAGAAAAATAGGAACAAACCCTTTGTTACACCTTATATTATCACAATTACAGTAAGGATTTTAAAGTTTTTTTTTTTTGTTAACTGGGCAAGTCTAGTGAGGAAGAAATATGTAAAGATTTAACAAGTTTTAGCAAATCAAAGATACTATTTTCTGCTCTAGAACAGCACAGAAGAAATTGAAGAATATAACAAAAATTTTGCCTTAAATGCATAGAACCTACAAAATAAATATAAGCCAATGAATAATAGCAATATACCATGTTTGGGTGTGAGGTATGTTGGGACTTATTCACTTCTGGCTTTGACATTTGGTCACTCTAGTGTTGCTGTTTTTTGTCAAATCATGTTAGGCATGAGTAATTGAGTAATTTCCAGCATAATCCACACCAGATCATGGAATATTTATTTAGCAAATGTGATGTCATTATGAAGAAATCTTTAGTACCGATGGTGTGATGGGGCTGAAGGAAAACATTTCACCCTCCACTTACCAAACGCAATATGGTTAAGAATGTCTAATACAGACCCTGGGTAAATGATTGCTTCTTAACTAAAAGCAAAAAGTATTTCAGATTTAAAGTCACCTTGATTTGCTTCAAAAAGTTTGAGACTATGTAGTGTTTTTCTGAGAAGAATTCAGAATTGCTATTGCCTTGGTTGACTACTCCTTTGGACAAAAATATTCAGAGGGATTAGAATGATCTTGTTACTAATTTTACAGCACACTTCTCAGTTACCTTTTTAGCTCCTGCACAAAAGATGCCCAAGGAATTTCATGCTACAGCCATTATGGAAGAAAAGCCCTTTGCATCCTGACAGCCACTACTGGGCTTTTTAAGCTTATTGTGTTTTTGGCTGCCAGGCCTATTGATATAGTCAGTCATTATGCAGAGAGACATTGTTTACCTCTTAACAGATTGGTCTGAAATCTTCATGGCTCCCTTTTCCTGTTGTTTGGTTCTGTTCCTACAAATCGGCCCAAGACCATATCTGATTTCACATTTGTTTTTCCATGACTACTCTATTTATAATATTCTGTTTGCTATGTTTTCTGTTGTTTTTGTTGGCTAAGAGTATTTTCAGAAGAATCTTTTCAGAAGAATGCAGTTCTTGTGTTGCCTTTGTCCTCCACTAATGAATAAAGGCTGTCTGGTGGTATGAAATGAAACAGCTGTTTCTTTTTGTTTTGTGGGTAAGTGTAGTTGGCAGTAATCCTTGATTTCTGATATTGAATTCATGTTATAAGAGTATTGTTAGACTGGTATGAAAAACAATGCTCAAGGCCTATATGAAGTGGGAAAGAATAATGTTATTACATTTCCCTTTTTTTATTGAACAGTCTTGATCTGGTTACTTGTATCCTGCTAAACATGAAGAAATAGCAAAATGTCCTGATATCTTATGAGAAAAAATTGTTTTAACTTTCTCTTAATGATACAGGAAGCGATTATTTACTATGAAGCACCTTAATGTGATATGAAATTGAGTAAGAGAATGCCTTGTTGTTCTAAATATCATGTCAGTAAGAAATTACCCACTATGGCATCTAAAAAGGTGCAGCCCTAGAAAAGTGCATAGGAGTGTCATGGCTTCACCAGTAAAACATAGTATTGGTATGAAATATCCACTGATGGTTGAAAGTATTCCTGACTTATTGCCCACATCATCACTGCACAGAGGAAACTTCTAGTCATATTTGTGATATTATTCTAGGGATACATGCAGCCTTTGTGCTCCTACAGCAGGAACAAATGATGACATTGGCCAGCAGTGATTTAGCTGTGTAAAATATTTCTAGTGGGACATAATGGTTTTACACTCTCAGTCTCTATACTTTATATGCACAGCATGTCCATGGTAGATTTGCAGTGGGATACTTAAACTCTGTCCTCCTCTCATGACATAACATAGTATTACTTAACCAAGTCATAGCTAGGATGTAAATACTGCGGATAGGTTCATGTCATGCAGATTCTTTCACTTCATTTACATCAGCTTCGTGTATCTACCTAACTGAACCAAAGTGCTGCATATCAGTCATACATTTTTCCTGCAGTAATCAGGCTTTTCTGAGATATGACTTTATGGACTAGAAGTTGTTTTACTAAATGTTAAATGAGCAGCGATTGGTCCAGAATTATTTCTGCCACTGTATTACTAAGCCCCAAAGTGCTATAAGTAATTATTTCCCTGTGGCACTGAAGGTTGCCACTACAGTTTCTTCCGTTTGTTGCATAGTTTCACAAGTATCAACACGTGAAATTTGGGGGTTCATTTCCACTACTATTGGAGAATTGCTTTAATACCAGGATAAGTACCTCCCTGGTGGTGGTAAATGTGGTTGGACTACTTTTGTAGTGTCAGCAGAATGTAATTACACAGTGACCTTTGAAATATTTATGGTGTACTTAGATCATAATTTGGACAGAAGTAACAGTGACAAATAGCATGAAGGAAATGGCGCTGCATGCTTCATCTGTTTTGCTCTGTTTAAAATAGCATGCATCTTATACTACGTTGTATAATTGTATAGGTGCATCAAAACTTATAACTGCAGTGCAGGACTGCTGTAGATCTTGGTTGCTGTGATTCTTGGCATATGTTATGTTTTTATTGTATGCAATGGTATCAAACTCATACTGTCACTATAAATTATATGATCACGTGACAGGTGCTTCATCTGGTGAACAGAATGAAATCAAGGCACTCAGTCAATTAATGAATGAATAAATTAATATAGAAATAAGTAAATACTACCAAAGTCACAGCATCACAGAAGTGAGCGTTTGGGTCTGTATGTGTATAGCACATAAGTTTGTGCACATATTTTTATAAATAAATGCACAAATGCATGTGCTCATACACACACACACACACACACACACACACACACACACACACACACACGCACACACACCCCTATAAAAAAAAAAACGTTTTTTTTTATTTCCTTTTTTTTTGTTTGAAATAATCTCGGTGCATGTGTGGTAATTTGCATTATTGACCTTTTTTGGTTGATGTTTTTCTGATCAACCTTGTTGTTTGTTGACCAAAATAAGTATGTGTATATATATATATATATATATATATATATATATATATATATATATATATATATACATATACATATACATACACACACACGTGCACACACACACACACATGTATAATACATGTGTTTTTTGTATTTATGTACATATCTATGTGTTTATGTAAGTGTGTACATACATACACACACACAGAAAAAAATGGAAGTAATTGGTGCTTCAAAATATTGCAGCGCTGAATAGTATCCACCAATGATCCTATACCAAAGCACAGACACTGAAATATGCATGCTCCAAGACATGAACCTGGAACATCTAAATCACAAAATACTGTTTTTCATACAAACACTGAGATCACACAGTAGTGAGAAAAGGGTATATTTCCCAGTCCCATATTACAGTGATGTTGATTGTGTGTGTACCATATTTTTGTTAAGAATAATCTTGCTGCAGGAAAAAATATTTCATGTATTACACAAAACAGATCACCTTGTATTCCATTTTTAAGGATGTAACTATAAATACGTCATGATGTGCTTGGGGTGTAGATGTGTGTGTGATATATATATATATATATATATATCTACACATATATATATATATAGATATGTATATATATATATATATATATATATATATATGTATATATATATATATATATATATATATATATATGTGTGTGTGTGTGTATGTTTACTATTACATGGTCGAACTTGTCACAAACTGGGAATGCCAAAGAGCACATAATCCAACACAAGAACTCACCCATTCAGAACCCATGTTAGCACTTGTTTCTGTATCTCAGAAGTTGGGAGATTGTGTTCAGTAGATTTCATCCTTCTGGTCTTTGGAAAAATGGCAGCAAGAAAGCCAAACTTGTAGCATAGATAGACTTAATCTGCCTTTCACCCATGTGTCAAGTTAACTCATGGCATACATATTGCGTCTCATTTACCATTTCCTTCTTATCATCTTCACCCCTTCTGATCCTTCCTTCCAGAAACTACTTCACCTTCCTGCTCCTCTTCCACTACTGTTATTCCTTTCCTTGTCTCTTCTACATATTTTTGCTAAACCAAGCTCTTCGATTTCATCTAATTCTTTTGTGTATATTTGTCTTCCTTCAAGTGTGACTTCTCCCTCAACCATCATGTTCCATTCATAGGTTCATAGCTGCCCTTGGGGGCCCATTTTTTAAGCCTACCCAATTTACGTGTCAAAAGTGAGAATCAAACCTTGTACCTTGGTACTGTGATGTAAACACCTTAATCATTATACCAGCCTCCAGTCCTTGTTTCCTCTTTGGGCCATCTTTTTCTATGTTTCGCCTTGTAGGTTAACCCCATTCTGTCAAGAGCCCGACTTCAGTGTTATTTCCCACAATGCACTACTTACCCCTGGGACAGCACACTGGTACATGCTTCTTAATGGCTAGACTTGTAGACTGTCTGTTTGACCTTGCCCTTCATCTGCTCAGTTTAGAATTCTTCATTTTTTCCCTTATGGGTAACAATGTATTTCAGATGCTTGAGTGCTGAAATACTTGACCTGCAGAACATCTATTACAGAAGATCAAAACTGCAAAAAGTTGAATATGTACAAAACACTCCAACAGTTTTTTGCAGGGTCAAGCCCCCCTGCACCCCCCCTCACCCTCTGCTAATTATATGTACCAACTCCGAAATTGCACTATAGCTGAGAAAAGACAAAAATGTTCTGCAAGTCAAGTGTTTGAGTGAGTGTTCATCTGAAGTGGATCCCTACCAACTCGTCAGGATATAAGACCAGGACCACCTCCATTTCATGCACCAGGTGACCTCCTTGTACTGCCACCTGCTCACATACATTTCTAAGGGTAGCCCTTGGCTCCAATTTTCTTTTCCTTCTATATTAAGCTTCTCATCTTCTGTGGTGTCTAAAGCAGCCACTAATTTGCTCTGTAGCTGTGCAATTTGCAGTTCTGATACCTTGGCCCCTTTACTTCAGCTCTTCTATCTGGCCTACCCAATATAGTTCTTATCATGCCCTTCAAGAGCCCCATTGGGCAATTCTGCTGTGACACTTTTGGTAAGTTATGCTGCCTTTTGGAGCATTTCTCAGCATTATCTGTTTTAATGGTGGCGTCCCCATTTGCTGCTTATCATTTGTTCCCTTTATACCTTGATTATGATTTCCTGCTTTACAGGCCACTACTGAGAGCCACATTATTCTGTTGTAAACAACTCGGTTCATGACAAGCACTACCCAAACCATCTTTTATGATACCCTGTCACGTATTGCTGTGTTAAGCATTTCCAACAACTTTTCAAGCTTGTGTTCTTTGAGATTTTTGTATTACAAATGCCTGATCTTTAGCCAACATGGTGCTACTCCATTATATCATGTTGTTGTTTGTCTTTTTGGCTTTTCCCGGTTAGGGGTCACCGCAGCGGAACTGCAGTCCGCTAATGATTGGCAGTAAATTTTTTTTATGGAGCCGAGTTGCCAACCCGATGCCCAACCTTCAGCGAAGGCACACCCATTCACGCATGTCTTTTGGAGGCCACTAACTTTACTCCATTGCCCAGAACAGCTTCAATACACTGAGGCCTGGTAAATGTAGATTACAACTGCTACCTTATTCAGACTTGCTAAGCACCTTACCCCCAGTGCTGTGAAATGAAGCCTAATGTTGTACGTGCTTGTTTAATATCAGTGAACTGCTGTCCTAAACTGATTGTAAAGGACCTGTTTAAGATGCTGCCTGGGTAAAACAATAAGATAAACTATTCAACATTTTTAAATTATATGATTACAGAAAAAATAAATTTTAGTATAAATGTAGAGACAATGGACGACAAGACACAAGGCTGTGAGGCAAGTAAGTATGAGACGTTTGAGATAGCATTCAGTGAGAAATGTGAGAAGAATACAAGTGGAAATCTGGATTGAAGTGGGCAGGCCATCATTGGTTGTTGGACCCCAGCATAGAAAAAGCACAATCAGTTTTCTTTAGGTTGTGATACCTGTAGAAATGGAAAAGGGATTTGTGGTGTGCAGCTACCAGTTCTGCACTTTTCCATACTGGATTGTACAGAGTATTATTGTATTATTTATTTTAGTTTCACTTTGGCAGTTAGCACTCAAAACTTTATATTTAATACCACCAAATCCAAAATTTTTACTGAGCCCCATGGACTCCTGTACAAAGGTTCTACATGCACAAAATAATTTGTATATGTCCATGTATTACACTTCTAGCACTCTGGAACCCCAGATTCACATTTTCTATTCAAGATTGTTTTCTGTACAAGTTCTTTGGTTACTAATAAAAGGAAACCTTTCTAAAAAAAATTGCAAATATTTCCCAAAGGAAATCCCAAAGGTTTATTGTGATAACAAGTGATACTACTAATGCAGCGCATCCCTCAAAACAAAGATTTTTACCAAGGGCACAGTACCCCAAGTGACATCAATGGTGGTACAATTCTTGGGCTTTTAACAAGTTAACTAAGTTGGAGGAGTGGTAGTGCACACTGAGAGGGGAACGCTTTGCTTTGAATTATATTTAATTGGGGAGCTGTCTGCCATCTCAGTTCAGCTCAGCTACTTTGCAGGGTTGCATGAAGAAGACATTTCTTTCAAAGTGGTTTATAGGTTTTACTACTCCTGCTGTTTCTGTTGAAGTTTAAATATATTATTAGAGTTCTTAAGAAGTGTTATGGTGCTTGACTTTTCACTATTAGTTCTTAAGAAGAAGTATTAAGGTGCTTAACGTTTCACTATATGACCCCTTACATTTTACTGGATCTAAGAATTAAAGACTTCAGCACTTGCAGTCATCCTAAGCATGAAGAAATAAAAGATGAAGTGACACATTTGAGTAAATTGCATTTGATGTAAAAGAATTTCTGGAAAGACTACTCTTAAGGGAAATTTTTTTACTGCTAATATAATTGAAACGACGGCACAGTGGTGTAGCTCTTAGCATTGTTGCCTCACAGCAAGAGGTTCTCTGGTTTGATTCCTGGCTGTGGTGCCTTCTGTGTGGAGTCTGCATGTCGTCCCTGCATTTGTGTGGGTTTCCTCTGGGTGCTCTGGTTTCCTCCCACATTCCAAAGACATGCAGTAGATGGATTGGATACTCTAAATTGGCCCTAGGTGTGAGTGTGTGCATGTGCGTGTGTGGTGCACCCTCTGAGGAGGGTTGGGCATCAGGCTAGCAACCCGATCCCATAAAACCCGTACCTGCTACAGAAACAATGAGTGCTGAAGGACGCTCATTGCCTGATGTGCTGAATGCATGGGGGTGAATCCAGTATCCAGCAGGAATATAATTGAAAATAAAGACAGAAATGTAAATACATTCTATTTTGTTTGGGGACTGAAAGGTGAACTACGTAGGTAAAAACTGTACTCTCTAAAGCCAAAAACTCAGCATCCATGGGACGGGACAACATCCCAGGCTGCGTTTTACATGAACTTCGGAACGAACTAGCTGCCCACCAAAGCACCATGTTCAATCATATTCTCACATCAGGCTTTGTGCCTACTGAATGCCGCACAGTAACAGTTATCCCACTCCACAAAGGGGGTGGGGGGCACCACTGATCTCAGGAACTATCGCCCTATTAGCCTGACGAGCCTGGTCTGGTATCATCATGGAACTCATAAACAAAGACATTGGTAACCTCCAAACTCTGAACCCCACCCAGTTCGGATTTGTGAAAGGCAGCTCATGCCTCCTGAACCTGATTGACTTCTTTGAGGCAGACACCAAGGCCATAGACAAGGGTAAGGTGGTTCACACAGCCTATTTTGACCTTGCCAAGGCATTCGACACCATGCCCCATTCTGAAATTATAGCTAAACTCACTAAACTAGGTATAAATCCCTACGTCACAAGATGGGTTGCCAAATGGCTCACCGACAGAACCCATACTGTAAAAGTTGCAGACTCCAAATCTGACTTCAAACCAGTGACAAGTGGAGTACCACAGGGTTCAGTCCTGGGACCTCTCCTGTTTGGTATCTACTTCTCTGAAGTACAGGCTAACACAGAAGGCCTTTTGCTAATGAAGTTCGCAGATGACTGCAAACTAGGAGCCATAGTTGAGTCCCCAAATGATGTGGACATCCTACAGAAGGGCCTCACTGAGACAGACACCTGGTGTCAGAGCCATGACCTCAAGCTCAATGCCAAAACGTGCATTGTCATCCCCTTTGGTAAAAAACTATCCATGAACTACCACATAGGCAGCAGTCTACTTAACGCCGAATGTGTGATAAGAGACCTTGGGACCCAGGCATACAGTAGTCTTTCCTTTGATAATCACATCGCCACAGTAGTTAGGAAATCCTTCTACATGGCACACCTCATCATAAAAGGTTTCTCATCCAGGAAAAAAGAGGTCATTGTTTCCCTCTACTCGACACTCATTAGACCCATTGTAGAGTACAATGCCCCTTGTGGAATGTACCTCACAAGACATCTGCAACAGCTGGAAAGGCCACAGAAGTACCTCAGAAAGAGGGTTACTGGCCTCAAACAGATGCCCTACACTGACCATCTCAAAAAACTCCAGCTTTACTCCATAGCATATCGTCTACTCTGAGGTGATCTCAGCCTAACATATAAAGCTATGTCAAACCCAGAGCTGTTGGACATGCTACACCTAAAGAAATCCCTCCTAGCTACACGCTTTAGGGATCTAAACCTTGTCACCACAATAAACAGGACATACTGGAGGGATAGATTCCTGTCCCAGAGACTTCCCATACTCTGAAACAAGCTACCCATCTATGTCAAGCAAAGTTCCTCATTAGCACTCTTCAAGAACAATCTTGATGATTGGATGGGAAATAGGAAATACACCCCGGGAATCACTTCTGTGGCTCTGCTCGACAGGGGCACAGGAAAATAACTTTCTTGGGTGGCATAAGCCAGGGAACCTTGTTGGCTAGGCTTACTTAGGCCCTTGGGCCGATAGCCTAGTACCTACCTACCTATGAAGGGCATCCTAATGCATATGAAACCAAGGAAAACAGCATGCATGCAGTTGGTAATTTATAGAGTCTTTCTAATCTCAAACCCAGTGACCCATTGCAGAAGTACAAGTTTCAATTATATACTAGAAAGCTTACTCAATGTGCAATCGAATATGCTAAGAAGATAGTCCATAACTCAAATACTGTGGGACATCACAGCCAAAACTGAAAGATAGAAATGTATGTGAAGTAATTAAATGCATACAAAGAATGTTATTTAAAGTAACTGTCACTCCACTTCATAGCAGTTATTTTTTTTCTCTATATAATATCACCTAGATATTGTTTAGCACTCTGAAACCTTTGGGCGCCTATCAGTTTCCTCCTTTCCATTTTTACTAATTCAGATGATCCCGACATTTTTTTCAGTTATTGAAATTAAAGGTATGTTCATGAAAAATTTAATTGGGATGGCTTACAGCATTCTTTATGACCTTCATTACAGTATTAATCTTAGTAACCATTGCTAATTTACTTAACATAAGTAGATGTTGCTGTTTCTATTCATGTAAATGGTATTTGAAAAAACAAGTAATGTGCATGTTTCTCTTTCTTTATATATATATATATATATATATATATATATATATATATATATATAGAGAGAGAGAGAGAGATAAATAGATTTTTTAAAATTGTATTTTAGAGAACTAGATGATTTTGTAGTTTACTACATCTGACCCCATATATTATATTTTTATGACTAATTTATATACCTATACACATGCAGAGATATAAATGTATGAGTAAAATGTGGTTGCTCTTATCATATGTGCATAGTGTGCCTTTCAGTGAAGCCTAGTTAAGTTCACATGAAGTGTACTGTATATTAACACTGTAGTACATGTGGAAGCTTAGTAATCTGTGTACATGTGCTCAGCTGGGCGTGTGCTTTTCTGTATGGTTTAAGCGCTTGGCATCTCTTCTTCTGCCATGTCTTTTATCATTAAGTTTTGCTTAGTTAGCCAAGGTCTAACACAACAGATATTATTATTTTTCATGTTTATGAGTTGCATACCCTTGCAGAATTACATGCTTGTTCACCTAACTCCAGATTTGGAAGAGCAAACTACTTCCAAATCAGTGTTGTAGTCTTTATTCACTTGTTAATAGCATAGTAAGCTATTATGGATATTTGAACCTCAAAATATGTATAGATGTTTGAGAAGAAGCTTCCAAAATGGGTCTATTCTTTATCAAGAGTATTTCCAGTGGTTAGTATCCAAGAGAGGTCTAATGATGTCATATTTTAGAGGACGTCTTGAACAAACTGTGACATTTCATTGTCCTCATGGGCCTTAACTCATAATAGAATAATCTGCCTTGGTAAGAATGAATCTTACTTGTAGTATGTCTGTGAAATCAATACTTTGCCTTTAAGACTGTAGGCAATGAAGATCTTTCAGTCACCTTATGTGCAGAACCCATAGCATTTTTTCACTCCAAGGACCCTATCCATCCTGCCAGAATGACCAAGTGTTTAAACATGTGAAATATTTTTCCCTTCCCTTCCCTTGAATTTGCTCTACACTGTGTTCTTTGAAAAGGTGTCATAGCTGAACTAGATGGTTCCAAAGCAGGCCATCATTTTCATTCACATTTCAGCAACAGATGGCAGAGTGCTCTCCCAACAATATACAAAAATAAGAGATATTTGGCTAGTACCTGTTCATAACTCAGTTTTAATTAATTTATTTTTTTAACTAAGCAGCTGAACTGGTCAGGCCCTTGTCATCAATGACCGAAGTCACAAGCGCAATTATGAGTAGCATATATATGAACAGCTTAGTGTAACCAGTGCACCAGTTTGTTTTTGGGAAGAGGGAAGAAACTGGAATACCCTACGAATATCCTTGTAGACAATGAGATTATGTGCAAAATGTCACACGATGACTAGAAGTCATGGCTGACTCGCAGTCCCTGGAGTTGATGCAGAACTATTACCACTAAGCCAACAACTTGCTGCCAAGATAGTATCTGCTTAGCTAAGGTTGTCTTATAGATGTACTGACGTGCTAAATCATTGTACTTAGAGTTCTTAATGTCACTTCCCTTACTGTAGGCTAGTCTGTCATAATGACAGAGTCAGCCATTTCTCATCCCTGTTTGCAAAGGCCTGGTATACTGCTGTGCAGATTTTTCTGCTCTGGACCTAAATATTGCAGCTTATCTTTCACATATTTTTTTCCAAATGGGTCGTTATCAGTAGTTTTGAGGCACAAACTCCTTATTCTGGAATCTGGTAAAGGGTAATTTGCTTTACTACATCTTTCCTAAATTACCCCTATACTCACATGCAGACATACGCAAATGCATGCACTTTTCATGCTGCAAGCATTCCTCCAAGCATCTCCTAAGGAATGTTTCATTCTGATCAGTCATAAATAATCAGTTACCTTTCCTGCCAGTATGAGACCACTGTATCATATGACTAGTTAGCCTGTGTCAAGGATTCGGCTATTCCCCCTCACCCCCATTCTCCTTGCATCAGCAATTTAACCTTCAGGCCAGTGCTCTGTGCAGATTAGTGTGGGGTTCCCTAAGATACTGTTCCCCCATATGGGCTCATTACTCCAGCTCTTTGAAATTTCTCTCTTGTTTTCTTATAATATGCCAAGTTAGGTGTTGCTGACACATTTTTAACTTGGTGTTGTACTGCATCTCAGGAGATTTTACTAGAGCTTATCGTTTTCCTCATTTGATTGTGTGCAGGCTGTGGCAGCAGTGTAAGACAATAAATATTGAATGTTTTGAGTCCTGTCTGACCTTTCACTTTGGATGCTGTGGGAGCCATCTTACGAAAAAAGGGACTCTTTGGAGTTAAAAGTGCAGTAAAGATTTATTGCATATGGCTGCATTTCTTGATTCCTTGCCTGTACAGAAGTTTCCAATTATTTCAACATAGTTTCTGACTGAAAAGCAAACAAATCTAGTGCATGTATTTATACTTAAGGTATTCATTACATTTTTCCTTGTTGAGGTTTCATGCTTATTTTAGAGCAGTGCCTGTTTTTTTTTTGGGAGGGGGGGTGTAGCACAAACCTGTCTTCCCTATTATAGTGATTATTTCTTTTGGAGGGGGCACTCTTATAAAACATGAATGCCTGAGTTTTTCTATTTTGGAAGCATGGGGCCATATTGACTTACTGTACTTTTCCCTTTTCAGTAAGAAATATTTGTTTCTGTGAAACTGAAGGGTAAACTTGTCTAGAGTTACTGTCAAAAACTATTTAATGTGAGCTTCCTTGTACAAGACAAATCAATAATAAATTTCTTGTGCATCATTCTGAGGAGCTTCTGTGGCTTCAGATGCATATGGGATCATATTACTTAACAGACAACAACTAAACACAACTTCAAGTCACTTTGCAAATGTTTTTCTCATATTGTTTGCTTTAAAGACTCCTGCGCTACATCTTTTTTTGGGAAAATGTTAGCTTCTGCTGCGGCTCACTAGAATTACAAATAGTTTACTTTCTTACACCACTGGTTAGAACCTTCTGTACGACTTTAACCCACAGCCATCTTTTGCAGCTCAGTCCTGCTGCTGCTGTATCAGATAACATCAGTATGTCATGTCCTGATGGATCTTTTGGGAAGATAGTTCATGATTAGGAACTTCTGGTGTTTATGAACTTGGTGCTTTATAAAGAGCCATTATGACTAAAGTTAAAAAGTTATCTTACCTCTTTGAATCCTAATGATGAAAGTTTATGTAAATGTTTGCTTCCCACGTTTTCTCTTCTAAGCTTGGAAACAGGTTCATTTTGTTTAGTACTTGAGCTATCTGGAATCACAGATCAGGATGCCTGATGGGAAAAAACTAGGCCTGCTTATTTTCTTTGCGTCTTACAAAATCAGCAGATATGGATTGATCACTAACTTCACATTCCCGTTTGCCTGAGTTATACATTTTTGCAGCATACGATCATTTCTGCCTAGAATATATTCACTGCTTCCACCAAGCTTTCTGCAAAGACATTGATCCTCATGCAGCTACTTAGAATGTATCCTTTCTTGGTGTAGTTTGTACGAACCTCCTTTTTCTGAGAGATTATCTTTTTAGTTTTTCATTTATGTTTGCTAATTGGGAAGCAGAGTGAACTGATCCAAGGACTCTTTTCCATCATTTTATTCTCTGGTCTCCGTGTTATTTGTTGCATTCCTCTTCTTTTCTGTTCTTCCAGAAAGATCTCTGCATGGTTATATCTGCTGCTGGAATTCTTTGCTGTGTGTATATTGTGTTCACAGAGATGTAATTTCAGAATTAGCCTCAGTATTCCAGACAAAGTCTCATCAGTTACATATAGAGACAAACTAATCACTTTTCTTATTGTCATTCTCCTCATATCAGAATTGGAAGTAGAACTTATAGACATTATTTGGAAAGGTTCCCCTCAAAGCCTTTTTTCCAGCTCTGTCCTACTCTTAATGTCTGTTGTCAAATCTAGCCATCAAAGTACATTCCATCCCCAAATCTGTACTCCTCTTTACTTCACAAAGCTGACATAAAAAATAGCCCTCTTGCAATTGATTCTCACCTTCCACTGTATGGAAGATACGGTGTGATTTACTGAGCAGTTATTTTCCTACAATTGAGTGATGCAGGGAGCTATGCCAGGTTGGATGGGATAAAGAATGGGTCATTCAGGGCCAGGAAGAGGAATGCGCATTCTAACAGGAAGTGTGTTTTCTTAGTATTGTTCTCCTGTGGTTAGTAATGATAAAGATATGGTGGGGATGCCTTGCCAAGTTATTTATGTAAGTGTATACTAGATAACAGTGCTCAGGACATCTACTAATAAACATCTAGGATGACCAGATTGATTTTCCAGAAACTGGTTGCCATAAAAGTTATTACATAGCAAAGGTATAGTTAATTAATAATTTCTCTTCTTAAGTGCATTTTTTGGAGGTGGGTAAAGTTTTCTTTCTCATCTTTTCCTGGATTCCCCAAAGCTTGGGGGTCCTTCTTACACTGGATTTTCCCATTTTCTGTCTTCCCATCAATTATGTGAAATATTCCATGGCCACAGTTCAGTTTTTGAAGCTGTTGCTGCATCCAGAGGGGCTCTGGATAGCTTCGATAGACATAATGGCTATGTAGACTGGCATGTCAGAGTATAAAAACTGTCTCTCTTGTCAATGGCACAGAGGGCTGGAGGAACCCAGAGTGCACCCAATCTCAATCAGGTTTTAGCAGCAGCTTAAGGGTAGGAGGAGATGTCTGGATAGGGATGTGAATGACCACCTGATGTAGTCAAGACCATCTATGTATGATATGAGCAGTAATGGATACTAGGTGACTGCCACCTGATGAAGACCTGATGGTGCAGACGCAGGTTATTTCATGGTGGCAGGTGCACTGTCCTGCAAATCAGTTCATTAACACTTTAACTGTAGGTTAACTATGGGTTAAGTGTATGTACATGTGTGTGTGTGAAGGGGGCTGCAAGGGTGGTGAGTATATATGTAACTTTAAGTATGCAAATGCCTGGGCTGCTGAGGTAACTGATGGGTTTGCTCTGTGTCCCACAATATGAGTTTTTTGCATTTCCTTTTATATTATATTGTTCTCGCTATTTACTTAGAATATAAGCACTCTGAATTAATGGCTTATTTCAAAGTTTTTAAAGGAGCACTTGCATATTTCTTTTAATTAGGGGTTGCTTTGATTTACTTGTCATCTTTTAAATACAATTACTTGAGCCCTTTGTGTTTCATTTTATGCATATATAGTTCAATACAGACTATAGCAGAATTTTTCAGTTTCAGAAGTATTTTGTCACACATATATGTGTAGTTTAAAAATCACCACATCAATGTGAATTAATTTTAAACTAATTCTAGTAGCAGTTGCAGTAACAGTTGCTGAAATAAGCAGCAAAAGGTCACAGTGACTGTTCATGTATTAAATATTGCAACTGGAAGTGTTTTTAGAGGTAGTTCATAACTCTTCATCTATTAAAGATGTGTTTTGTCTTTGTTCCTTTTCCTCCAAGTCACTTTATACATTCAGGCAGTGGACTGTGTCTTTTAAAATGTAGTGTTTTCTTTGAAATGCTCTTGACTTGAATTGCCATCTGTTGCATTATGGTTACATTAGACTAACCCTGATTACTAACCCAGTTTTAATGGCAGCTCTCAGTGGTGATCGTTTCTTGCACACTGATGTGCAGTATTTCTGTCCTTGTTACACATTGGAATAGGTGCACTTATATTTTAAAGTTAACTTTTATGATTATCGGTACTTGACCCTTTGTTTCATGGGTAATTCACTACTATGCAGGATACATAAGGACAATGGAGTATTTAGTGTTGGTTTTCAAGCACTCTATATTTTAAACAAAAGAACTTTGGCATGTAAAGTTGTGGTTATAAAAATTCTATTCACTTGGTATAGTCTTAACTTTTTAACCTTCTGTAGGTTTATTAGCAGACTAGAAATAATGTTGCACATCTAACCTGAAGTCTACACTGCACTTTGTTTTGACCATAACACATAAGCCTGCATTTGAAGGAAGACAATACTGTAAATGTTATGCAGATCTTATGAAACATTTTGTTTAATTGCAAGTGCAAAGCTATGTAGGGGGGTTGATCTGCTGAATTAGATATGAAGACTTTAACAGGAAATTAATTAGAATTTGTTAATGTTACAGTAGATCTAGAAATGGCCGGACTGCTTTGGAGCTCGTGGTCTGTCTGTACCACCAGTGTGTGTGTTTCATTTGGCTGTGCATTATTTTCTTTTAAATGAGTTTTGTCCCATCGGGCTTCATCTGCACCAGTTGCTTATTCCTGCTGTGGAGTTCTAATCCTCTCCTTGTGGTATCACATCATGTTACCATGGAAATAGTTCTGACATAACAAGTACAAAAATCTGACTTCAGAGCAGCCAGTTGAGTAGGCAGAAGCCTGAGAAACGAATAACCTCTTTTCATGCAAAAAATAATAAAAATGGAAACAGGCAGAAATACAAACATAACAAAGATCTGACTCCTCTTGACTTGGACTGGAAAAAAATATACCTGTATACTGCAGTCTAATAAATTTAATTTGAACACTAGTTCACTGGACATAACGTGAAGCCTTCTGTTGTGTTCTTTGGTAGTACTTCTGACTGGATGATGTATTGATGTGAACTAGCCATGTACGAAAAGAGGGGATCCTTTTTGGAAAGATAGAAGGTTTTTACCCTCTTGCCTTGTTTATTGTTGTCCCTCGGAATTTTAACATTGTTTGCTACGGCTTATCTGCAGTAATTTTAGTACTGAAGAATATTGTATTGCTTACCCTTGTAAATGGCAATTGAACATCCTTTTTTTGCGCTCATAGCTCATACTGTAACTACCTTAGAACCCCAGCACTTATTGAATTGCTGTTCTGTAAGGCAAAAGATAAGACACAGTGCATGCAAAATTTTAGAGTAAATAGGTTTATGTTACTTTTGTATAAATTCTGTAATGCCTTACAGAATAATATGAAGTACACTACAGTTGTCTTACTTTCGAGACTTCATTCTTCACAGTTTTTCATTAAATGTAATATTTTTTTCATTCTACAATACTCCTACTAAGGTTCATAGGTTCATACTAGGCTATCTGCCCGAGGGCATTTACAAGCCTAGCCCATAGTTTTGTGGCTTACGCCACCCCTTTAGTATGGGGAACTATACCCATTATTTTGCTGTGCCTCTGTCGAGCAGTGACACTGAGGTAATCCCTGGGGTATATCTGCGATCTCCCATCCATTGGTCAAGATTTCTCTTGAACAAGGCCAGCGAGGTGCTCTGTCTCACATATACCGGGATTCTGTTCCACAGCATAGGGAGTCTTTGGGTGATGAATCTATCCCTCCAGCACGTCCTATTAATAGCCGTGTCGAGGTTTAAGTCGCCCTTGTGGCTCTGACAGATCTAGATTTTTTGAGGTGAAGCATATTCATCAAATCTGGGTTTGACATGGCCTTGTATGTCAGGCACAGGTCACCTCTGAGCAAGCGGTAAGTGACTGAATAGAGCTGGAGTTCTTTCAGTCGGGCAGCATAGGACAGATTTTTGAGACCCTTTATCCTTTTGGTGAGGAACTTTTGTGGCCTCTCCAGCTGCTGCAAGTGTCGGGTCAGATACATTCCGAATGGGGCATTGTACTCAATCATTGGTCTGATGAGTGACGAGTATAGGGAGACTATGACCTCCCTTGATCTAGATGTGAATCCCTTCATGATAAGGTGGGCAATGTAGAAGGTCTTCCTAACTACTTTAGCTACATGGGTGTCGAATGACAGGCTACTGTCAACCTGGGTCCCCAGGTCCCTGATAACAACTTCTGTGCTCAGTGGATTGCCACCTATATGGTAGCTAGGGGTAACCTTGTTTTTCCCAAAGGGTATGACTATGCATTTTTTGGCATTTAACTTTAGGCCATGGCTCTGGCACCAGTTATCCGTTTCTGTGAGACCCTTCTGAAGGATATCTGTGTCAGATGTGTTTTCGACTACGGCGCCCAGTTTGCAGTCATCTGCAAACTTTGTCAGCCATAACCCTCCTGTGTTTGCTTGTACTTGGGAAAAGTAGATGCCAAACAAGAGTGGGCCCAGGACTGAGCCCTGTGGGACACCACTTGTGACAGGCTTTGAGTCTGACATGGCACCAGCAACTCTGACCCTGTGGGTTCTGTCACTCAGCCAGTTTGCAACCCATCTTGTGATGTATGGGTTAACATTTAAGCTGATGAGTTTTTCAATGATACCCGAGTGGGGTATTGTATCGAAGGCTTTCGCCAGATCGAGGTAGGCTGTATGGACTGCCTTTCCCTCATCAATGGCTTTGGTGACTGTTTCGAAAAAGTCAACCAAGTTTAAAAGGCATGATCTGCCTTTGACAAAGCCAAACTGGGTTGGATCCAAAGTCTGCAAATTCCCTATGTCTTTATTTATGAGATCCATTATGATCCTCTCCATGGCTTTGCAGATAAGGCTTGTCAAGCTAATGGGCCGGTAATTTCCAGGGTCGGTGGAGGCACCGCCTTTGTGAAGTGGGACAACAGTCGCAGTGCGCCACTCCCTGGGTACGTATCCAGAGGTGAGACTATGATTAAACAGCTGTCCTAGCTGTGGGTTTAATTCCTCATTGAGTTCGTGGAGCACACAGCCAGGGACACCATCAGGTCCCATGGATGCTGTGTTTTTTGCTTTGGAGAGAGCAGTTCTCACTTGGGCGTTAGAGATGTTTGGGGGGCTGCAATCGTTTGGTATAGATATCTCTCCTTTTGGCGGGGAGGGCGGGGAGAAGTTTGCACTGAACCTGTCAGCCAGTATGTTTGCAATGTCTGTAGGATCAGTAATCTTCACATCATTTTGAACTAGTTCTGAGCATATCTGGGAGTTTCCTCCCAGGTTTCTAACATAGCTAAAGAAGGCCTTATGATTGTCTTTTGAGTGTTTAGCTATTTTTCTCTCAAAATTTGCTTTGGATGATTTTATGAGAGCTCTTAGTTTTTTACTTATAGTGATCAAAGGTGTCTTACCTTTTAAGGATTTTGCTCTATCTTGTAGTAGCTTCCTCCTTTTGTTGTAGAGTTTGTTTATGGCTGGGGTCCACCAGACTGGATGCTTGCCTTTGGTACAAAGAGTCTTTGTTTTGCTTGGGATTGCCTTATCCATGCAGTCCTTCAGGTGCTGGTAGAAGGCATTTGTAAGTGATTCAGCGGCTTGAGTACTGTTTTCCCGGCTCGGGGCCTTAAAGGAGACCACACTAGTCTTTAGAAGTGTGAGGTCGGCTTCGAGAAGTTCTTTACTGTGGTCTTTTTATTTCAGGTGGGGTGGGATGAGGACCTCCAGCGAGATTAGTTTGTGATCTGATCTCACCAGTGAGGGGTATACTTGGTGTTGAACATTGTGCTCCCATGTTCGTGATGATGAGATCAAGTATGTTTTCTCCTCTTGTGGGGATGGTGACTAGTTGTTCCATGGCATTTGAGTTTATGAATTCCAGGAACTTTTGGGCTAGGGTGTTTGGGCTTGAGTAGTGTTCCCAGTCTATATTAGGGTAATTGAAGTCACCTAGTATGATGGTGTTTGGAGATACATTTATCCCCTCCAGTGTTTTCAGGAAAGCCATGTGAGGTTCCTGAGTTTGTGAGGGTGGCCTGTAACATGCTACAATTTGCAGAGCAGTCTTGCCTATGGTTAATTGCACCTGGATGGTCTCCGATGCATCATGCATTGCCACCAATCTTGAGGTGTGGGTGTCCTTGATGAATATGGATACCCCCCCTCCTTTCTTGGTATTGTCCGGATTTTGGGGCCAGAACGCATGATATGAGGTAAAACCTGATAGTGCTGGGGTGCTCTCAGGAGCCTTGAACCAGGTTTCTGTCACAGCACAGACATCGATGTTCTCCATACTGAGAAGGGCCTCGAGTGCGTGCATTTTGAGATTGAGACTTCTGGCATTGAGCAGCATTACCCTTAGTTTTTTCCTTTTTGTGTTCTACGGTGGTAGGTTTAGAATTTGAGCCTTGCCTAAAAAGGCACTATGGGGTGGCAAGAGCCTTTGCCAATATCCGAATCCCAGGGTGACAGGTGCAAGCCGTCCCTTGCGAAGCAGCGTGGCTTGTCCAGCATGTCATCCCAGGCAGACAGACATTGGATCCCCTTTGAATGACACCAGAGTTTAAGCCAATTGTTAAAGCTGATCATCTTATCTCTGTATTGTGGCATCATTCTTGGTGAAGGTAGGATACTGCTCAAGGTCAGGGTCATACCTGCCTGGGCTACATAATCAGAGAGCTCCTCAATGTCTCTTTTCATGCAGTCCAAGGAGGTACGTCTCAGGTCATTTACACCAGCATGGACAATGACTGAGTCATATTTGTACCTGCTGTTGAGAGACCTGAGTGCTTGCGTTATGTGGCGGATTCTAGTGCCCGACAGGCAGCTTACTGTAACCCTCTCCTTACTCAGTCTGGTGAGCGGGACGTCAGTGTGTCTGACTATGGAGTCACCAATGACTAGTGTGTCTGGCATTGTGTTTGACCTTAAGGGCTGTGACTGTTTGACACTCTGACTGTGAGGTCTATGTGTTGCAGGTGTTGTGTTCTGGGGTGGTAGTTGTTTGGGTGTCTGCTTTGGTGGCCTCTGCTGTTTTGGTAGATTTTTGATCAGAGCCTCCGAGTAGGTCTTTGTGTGTTTATGTGTATGATTTGAGGTTGTGATGGTACTATGTGAGACTGGGTCTATAGTGTGTGTGGTAACCTTCTCCTCCTGTCTGGTCTTGCCAGTCCTATGTTGAGAGAGCTCAGCCTCCAGTTTGGCCGTATAGTTGCATCTCTCGCATGTATTTGTGTTTTGTGGGAGGAGGAGAGGGTTGTTCAGGTACATGAGGCAATTGTAACATTGCCTCAATATTCCCAGGTTCACCAGCTGTGCAGGAGAGGACACTAGCAACTGATCCCTCGACATGCTAGAAGGAATAGACAAAAAAACTTTAAAAGAGATTCCGGGGGATGTGGGTGACCGAGAAATGGGGTTTGCCTTTTGGGGTACTATCTATAACAAGAGTGCTGTATCAAGGTGATAAGTACTGTAGGAGCAAGTGCTAGGTTTAACAGATAGAGAATAGTCTACTTGGAGTCAGGTAGAGAAGATCTTTTTAGTTTTAGGATATGCTGATTAGATCAGTAGTATAGTTCGGGGAAGGTAGTTTTAAGGGAAAATTTGAAGAGTGGACTTTAGGTAGCCCGAATAGTTTAAACCTGCTTAACCGGCGCTGCCCTAGTGTGCAACAGTGGCAACTCACTAAATCAGCAAACGCAAGGCTTAGCGTGTTTTATATCAGGGGGCTGAAAGAAGCTAGGAACTGGCCCAAAACGACCAATAGACTACAAGTTACTGGCTGAAACCTCACAAAACTGGACCAACAGGCAGCTCAATGCTTCCCACTCCCACTGGTAAGCAAGGGAACTTCCTACCTCCAAATTTGGCAAAGAATCAGTAACAGGAACTGCAAACAAAGTCCAGGGATCAGCAAGCTCTGAAACTGGACTACTCTAGCTCAGTAAGGCGGGAAAACAAGAGATATTTTTTTTTTTTTTTCAGAAACAAGCAGAAACAGATACAGTAGACACTTATAAATGCTATAAATCGGCTATCACAGCCTACACAAACAATTTGCAACAATTACAGATTTTAAAAGTAACAAACTGAGAATTTAAGTGCAATAACAGAATAAATGCAGAAAAACAATTACAATGTATCAGCAAGCAGGCGAAATACAGTTGCTAGATAAATAGAAGTGGAAAGCCACAAAAAATATACTTAAATCAGGTAAAGTCGCTTTTTTAGCTCTCTGAAGCTTGGATTACTCTGCTGGCCACCACGAGGATCTGTGCTGAGTAGGTACAAGCTGAAAACGCTGCTTAGCATGTTTTATATCAGGGGGCTGAAAGAAGCTAGGAACTGGCCCAAACGACCAATAGACTACAAGTTACTGGCTGAAACCTCACAAAACTGGACCAACAGGCAGCTCAATGCTTCCCACTCCCACTGGTAAGCAAGGGAACTTCCTACCTCCAAATTTGGCAAAGAATCAGTAACAGGAACTGCAAACAAAGTCCAGGGATCAGCAAGCTCTGAAACTGGACTACTCTAGCTCAGTAAGGCGGGAAAACAAGAGATATTTTTTTTTTTTTTTCAGAAACAAGCAGAAACAGATACAGTAGACACTTATAAATGCTATTATCACAGCCTACACAAACAATTTGCAACAATTACAGATTTTAAAAGTAACAAACTGAGAATTCAAGTGCAATAACAGAATAAATGCAGAAAAACAATAACAATGTATCAGCAAGCAGGCGAAATACAGTTGCTAGATAAATAGAAGTGGAAAGCCACAAAAAATATACTTAAATCAGGTAAAGTCGGTTTTTAGCTCTCTGAAGCTTGGATTACTCTGCTGGCCACCACGAGGATCTGTGCTGAGTAGGTACAAGCTGAAAAACGCGCATTTAGCATGTTTTATATCAGGGGGCTGAAAGAAGCTAGGAACTGGCCCAAAACGACCAATAGACTACAAGTTACTGGCTGAAACCTCACAAAACTGGACCAACAGGCAGCTCAATGCTTCCCACTCCCACTGGTAAGCAAGGGAACTTCCTACCTCCAAATTTGGCAAAGAATCAGTAACAGGAACTGCAAACAAAGTCCAGGGATCAGCAAGCTCTGAAACTGGACTACTCTAGCTCAGTAAGGCGGGAAAACAAGAGATATTTTTTTTTTTTTCAGAAACAAGCAGAAACAGATACAGTAGACACTTATAAATGCTATAAATCGCTATCACAGCCTACACAAACAATTTGCAACAATTACAGATTTTAAAAGTAACAAACTGAGAATTCAAGTGCAATAACAGAATAAATGCAGAAAAACAATTACAATGTATCAGCAAGCAGGCGAAATACAGTTGCTAGATAAATAGAAGTGGAAAGCCACAAAAAATATACTTAAATCAGGTAAAGTCGCTTTTTTAGCTCTCTGAAGCTTGGATTACTCTGCTGGCCACCACGAGGATCTGTGCTGAGTAGGTATTCTCAAAACAAAGTTACTCATATTCAGTTTTCATTTCAAATACAGACTTTAGTGCGTATTGCCAAGTGTACCCGGACATACTAGTCAGCCCTTATAGAATGTATAGAAAAGAATACTAGCTTTCTTAATATTCCAGTGGTGGCAGGTGTTAATGGTCTGTTGTCACTTGTAATTTGTTTACTTGCTTAGCAAGATGTGACTGCTGATCAGTCATGTTGTCCTTCTCAGGACCTCATACATGGTTCCCAAACTTCTCTAACGATATAGAAGACCTTGGTAGAAACTGATGATAAATCTAAAACCAAGGAAGAAGGTACAAACTGAAACATATACATTTGGAAGTGTTATGGATAAGAATAAGTCCTCATCCACATATTGCAACATGTTCTGAGATGAAGCAAGAAATTGTAAATTCTCTGGTTTAAATAGTATGATAAAAGCAGACACAATATGACCATACAGTTTAGGAATAATAAAGCAAAAGATGCTACGGTTTGATGTATTAGAGAATATAATATAAAGTAAGATATGTGAAATAAATATATGATAATAAAACAATAAAGAGAGAAAAAGACAGATAAATAAAAAGCAGTAGTAAGTGGATACTGTGTAGGACAGCACTCTGACGAAGACCTGTGTTTAGCAAAGGAAAGTGGGTGTACATTTCAAGAAACAAAATCACTTTGAAACAGTATGCAGAAGTACAAAAACAGTTAGCTGCAGTACACAGACAAATTGAAAGGCTCTAGAAACACAAGATAGCAGAATAGGCTGTCATGTATACAGAATGTATCAAGAAGCAGTAATCTTACATTTAACCTGTATGTACAGAATTGCATAAGAAAAACTCATCAGAAACTAGGGATGTTTTACAGAGCCAAAAACTTTCTCACCGAGGCAACTAAAACTAGACTTGCCATTACTTATCTCCTCCACACTGTTCCTTATGACTCTGCCATCCTTACAATTCTCTAGGCTTCACAAAAATGAAAACTTGAAAAACAATGCTATAACAAAGCTGCTAAATTTGCAGTAAATAACCCTTTCAGAACCCACCACTATATAGAACTAAAAAGCCTAAATTGGTTAGAACTGCCTCATCAGCCAACATATACAAAGCTTCTTATTATCTATAAAATTATCGAGCCTCTCCAGCACTAAAATACATTCTACAAAACTGTATTCCTAGTTGGTCAGTGACCAAAAACTCCTGTCTGTCTACAAACCTAGCAAGTCTGCTGGGCATTGTCTATGCTAGTACAAGATTGCTAAGGCCTGGAACTCCTTACCTGTATCCATCAGGTCTATACCCTCCCTCCCAGCTTTCAGAACCACTCTGAAAGACTTCCTAGCTAAAGTCTGGCTTCGTTCTTACTCAAAACTAGGATAAGCTATATCCCTAAATGTGAACAAGTACCTTTTCATTCCTTATACCCTCCTTAGTCTCCCTTCTTCACTCACTTCCTTACTTCTATCAAATACTCTTCTGTTGACTTTCTCTCTAAATATACCATAAGCCTGTTTTCCCTTCTCTTCATGTTTATAATTCTTGTTTGTATTAGACTAAATTACCTTTAATTTCTCTACAAAGTATCTAAAATTTCGCTAAACATTAAATGATTGTCATATAACTTGTATTGATTCTTAACCACTGTTTTTATATTATGTCTAATTTGTTCTAATTATTTAAACAGCAGATGTTTTTTTTTATTTTTGAAGATTGTAGAATTATTGTTCTTAAAATGTTTTGTACAAATTTGAACCTTTTCTTTCCCCGGCCTCTGCTGAAAATGGGCTTCAACCCATTTGGACTTTCCGGGTAATAGAGTGTCAATAAATAAATAATAAATGAAACAAGTCCAGAAATAATAACTGAAATAATCCTAGAGGTAAAGATATTAATAGCTCCAGTGCCATCAGTTAATATTCCGACACTGGACATAAAGAAATTTAAAGCCCCACAATTCTGGTTTTAGAAAACAAGCTCATGAATATATAGCTACAGCTGAGCAAAGTCTATCCTAAAAAGGTTGTTTTGAAGCAGAAGACAAAATGAATGTTAGAGTGGTAAATTCGCTGTTCTATTTCTTTCAGTTCTTTTTGTCATGCCCAGCTCTATTGCTCATGGTTTTCAGCTTTAGCGTTATAGTACTTTTCATTACTTAGATACTCTCCTATGTTTCTTCACCATGTACTCTGTTCTTAGTGAATTCACTTAAGTTTTGTGTCTCTGTTTTTATGGCTATTAGCTAGCCACATAACCCACTCTTTCAGCTTTATTTTGACATACGTTTTATCTCTATACACACTTTTGTTTTAGGTTTTGTTCTTTTTGAATGTATGTTGTTATGCTTTTCACATCTCTTTTAGTTGGATATGTTTGTAGAACATATTTGTGTTAATTACTCCCTTTGTTGGAGGACTCATTTAGCTGGCTGGGCAGATTGAAGTATTGCTCAGCCAAATGGACAAGCATTTCCTCACAGAAGTATCGGGTGAGCCTGCTCATTTCAACTGGATTTCCCTTGTCAGATCCCTTGACCAGCCTCTAAGTGTTCCCTTCTTTGGAACACAACGCTGAGCTCAGTTGGTTGAACTCTTCTAAGACAGCTTCACCAGTGCTAATTGCTCTGACTGGCCAATTTCCTCAGCCACATGCTCCCACTGGATTGCTGCTATACTTTCCCTAGTTGGAGGAATATGAGCCTATGGCCTGCTTCTGTTGGTGTTTTTCTGGGCCTTTCCATTGATCCACTTCAGTATCACTCTGTGCTTTGAGTGGTTGATAGCTCATTGACTTTTGTACTGTTGGTTTACCCAATCCCATGGTAAATCCCCAAGTCAGTTGTTTAAGCCTACAAACTGACCAAAAGTAAGTCTATGATTGGCCTAGTGACTCTAAATGCATCACTGTTATTTTAATTGCCTACAAGCTGACTGTTTGTAATTTGTCTCTATTGTCTGATTTAGTCTATAATACTACAGGAATATATGCTTATCTGAATTTTTAATTTAATAAAAGACAACACTTTTCCTCATGTATCATTCACAGTTTGTGGAAGTAACACCTGACTTTAGATAAATAAAAATGACAGAAATGCTGAGATAGGTAAGAGATGTAAATTGTCTAAAGGTGGGTAACTGTTTCTAGTAACGGATAGTACCCACTGATAAATCCAAGGTCGGTTATACAGAAAGAAGTGCAAAAAAGGTACAGATAAATAGTTTATAAAGCTCAGGAGTTGTGAAAAACAGAGCAGTAGTGGACAGAAAATTATAAACAAATAGATCTGATGTTGTTAATCTTCGTTCATTCCTTACTGATGGGTTATCTGTTCCGTCCTCGGAAGCGAGCTGGCTGATATCAAGCTCGCATCAGCCAAAAACTCTCGAGCCAAGGCCCTACCCAGAATGCTCTGTTCCCTGTTACCTCAGATCTCGTTTGCCACGTTGCTGTACAGGTGTGTCAAGCCACCCTCTCAGCTAAGTGTCTAATTTTTTGAAAGTTTATACATTATTCTTACTTTAAATTTTCTCAAAAGTTTATACTAATATTTTCCTACCCTATCATACACTTTAGACTCACTCCCTTTAGTCTTTTCCCTTTATTACCCTCTTTTCTTACCTTGCGGTCATTCTCCATTACCATCATTGGTAATCCTTCCTTTCTCTTCTTACCTTTTTTGGGTAGCCTTTCTTCTTCTTTTTGGTACTGTTCTTCTTCTCCACACCAGTTGTGTTGCATAAGAAAAGTAGTGCTGGTTTCAAGCAGTGTAAGGATTGTGGCCGTACGTTACCACTTTCCGATGGCCATGACTTATTTGTCTACTGTTTTAATGTCTCCCACCTGACTGTGGCTCCTCTGTGTAGGATTTGTAAAAAATTCTCTACCAGACCTCTCAATGAGAGGAAAAATAAGTTAATTTTGAAAGTTCTCCTCAAGTCTCCTTTCTCTGAGGCTATTTCTGGATCAGAGGGTTCACCCCCTCCTGTTAAACCCCACAAGAGGCATTCTTTCTCTTCTTCATCAAAGTCACTCCCTTCTTCTCTCTCTGGAGATCGTAGGGAGTCGACTCATAAGAAGGTGAAATTGATTACTAATTTGGCGCTGCCACCTGTGACCCTGTCGGCTCCAGGCTTGGCACTGCCCCAAATGATTTTGACTACAGCCATGTTCCTGGTGCATACAACTATGGTTCCAACAGCTGTGTTGCAACCCTTACCGGCACCGTCCATACAGATTCAGTCCCTTTCGGTACCGTTGGTACAGTCACCTTCGGCTCCAAGTATGACTCTTCTGTACTCCACGGCGCAGAGTTTTTTGGCACCGACATGTGCTTTGGTGCAGTCCTCCTCGGCACTGTCCTTTGTGCCGGTGCAGACACTTTTCACTATGACACCGTACCCTTTAGGACAGACTTTTGCCTTTACGGTGTAGACACCTTCATCTACTTCGGCGCTGACATTGTCGGTGCAGACTACTTCCACACTGTTTTCTTTGGTGCAGACATCCTCGGCTCCAGGCTCTGCAACTATTGAATTATCAAGGACCAAATTTTCTCCTTCACTGGATCATTTTGATAGCAGTCAGTATAGTCCTTTCTAGAAAGGCCAGAATCATCATCAGCTTTCTCCATGAGGTCAACCAAGAGTCTCTCTGAACAGGATGTGTTGCAGCATGCTGACCACTTGCATGTGGCCAGAAGCCTCTCCCAACCATCCAAGTCCATGTTCCCTCATTCAGGTGAAAATATATCTCCTCAAACCCCAACATACACTCCTCCTTCCACTTCTACTCAAGTTTTGAAGCCTATTACTCCGACAGCAGCTTCCTTTCCTCCATCTCCAAAAGTGGATCTCACTTTGGAGCCAGAGTCATCCTTGTGGCCCTCAGTGCACTGGACATTGGGCACTTCTCAGGCCAGTGGCTGTGCCATGGGGAAGGCATTTCTGGCTCCACGCCAATTTTTCTATGGCACCCTCCAGGGATCCTCTCTCTCTCTTATGGTTCACGGTCCTCTAGAGACTCCTGGTCTGGGGGGGGTGGCTCATTGGGGCAGGGTGTGACCCCAGTTCTGAGGTTGTTGTGCTCAGTTCCAGGCTCCCACCCCTCCTTGGGCAGGCCAGCCTTCCAGGTCATGGAGAGGGCGCTTGCCTCCACTGGCAAAGCTCACATGTTGGAGTCCTCTCCCCACTCTGTGCTGCAACTGTCACAAGCCTCAACCGCCGGCCACTGGCACAAGAGCCTCAAGTTTCTCCTCCTCAGGAGACCCCCCTCTTTGCAGTCTTCCCCAGAACCTCCCACTGAGGAAGTATCCTGCAAAGTGTCATGTAAGAGGAGGCACACGGACTCCACTGAGGAGTCATTGACTGAAGATATGGATTTTGATGATGGGGAAGGGTCCCCACAGTCACCCTCTGATGAGGTGTCCTTTGGTGACATCCTTGAGATCCTTAGACAGAGAGGTGACTGGAAGCTCTCTAATCCTTCCACTGAAGAACCATATTCCTGCAGGCTTTTCATGCCCGGCCCCCTACCTCCTGGGTCACCCTGCCTGCCAATGAGTGGAGACCAGATAAAATATTATCACCCCCAGCTGAGCACCCACATTGGTCACGAGGTCTTCCAGTAGATGCTATGGTGGTGGCAGCTGCAACTAAGAAGGATTTGGCAGAAGAGAGCCAAACTCTCCATCCACCCAATATGGAGTCCTGGGGCAATTGACAGATTAGGGAAGCATTTGTTTGTTTCATTGACGTTTGCCGTAAGGTCTTTGAATTATTTGGCACATTTTAACAGGCTTCAGCGCAATCTTATCAACCAGCTCTCTGAAACCATGGCAGGAGCTGTCTCTGACGAGGTCTGTGACAATGTGGCTTCTCAGATAGCCACCCTAGAGTCCATTTCCAACTCTTCCATGTGTCTTATTTCTCACGTGATGGAAGGGGCGGCTAGAGCTGCAGGTGCAGGTATAGTCGCCAGATGACATGCCTGGATGCACCTTTGCGGACTCCTTTAAGCCTTTCTTCATGAATGCCCCCACAGAGGTCGCTTCTTTGTTTGTCCCCAAAGTCAAAGATATGCTGGCAAGGTGCGAACAAGATGGCTAGACCCAGTCTGCCGTTGGTGTCAGACACTCCATTCCTCAGCGATTCTACTCCAGAAATCAGAGGAGTGGAAAGATGTGGCACAAGAAATCACAGGGCTCTTTCCTGGATGCATGTGCTGAGTTCTCCCCTAGAGGCAGAGAGGGGAAACTCCAATGGAAGATGACCCTTTTGAGGCAGAGGACGTCTGTGAAACTGGGGTTCCAGAGATTCCTTGTCTGGCCAACTCTATCAGCGCTCCTGAAGCATTGCCCAACTGTTCACCTCTGGAAACGGTCAGGAGTCGTTTCTCCTTGTACTCTGCTGCCTGGCAAAATATAACCACTGACTCTTGGGTACAATGGATAATATCCAGAGGCTATCACATCCCCTTCCATCTCTGCCCAATCTCATCAAGAGTATTACCTGATGTTCCACCCAGTCAAAGGGAAGCAGCAGCACACGAAATCCAAAAGCTGCTACAAAAAAAGAGTCATCCAGATGGTCCCCCCAGACCAGATAGGATCCGGTTTTTACTCAAGGTTTTTTTTAGTGCCAAAAAAAAGAAAGGGGACTGGAGACCAATTCTGGATCTCAGTACACTAAACAAATTTGTAAAAAGAGAGAAATTCCGGATGGTCACGGTTCAGTCTATCCTTCCTCTTCTGGAAGAACACGATTGGATGTGCTCTGTAGATCTTCAAGATGCGTATTACCACATAAAAATGGACAAACGCTCAAGAAGATACCTCCGCTTCCGAGCTCTGCCCTTTGGTCTCTCTACAGCCCCCAAAGTGTTCACAAAATGCATGGCAGTGGTTATTGCTCCCTTGCGACTTCAAGGATTCCAGGCATTTCCATATCTAGACGACTGGCTCCTCACCGCCCCCACCAAGCGTCTACTGGAAAAAGCCCTGCAGTATACTCTCTTAACAGGTCAAAGCCTGGGAATTACTATAAACTGGGAAAACTCCAACACAACCCCAACTCAGTCTTTGGAATTTATAGGGGAACTGTTGGACACGAGAAATTGCACAGCGTCCCTTCCAGAACACAGACTTCAGAGAATAAAACAGCAAGTTCAACCACAAATCTCCCGCTCAATCTATACTCCAGCTATTGGGGTCAATGGCAGCCTTGATTACCATTGTTCCTCTAGCCAGATTCCACATGAGGCTCCTTCAGTGGCTACTTTTCATTCAGTGTTACCATCTACAACATACTTTGTCCTTTCAGCTAATTGTAACTCAGAAATGCAAGCAAGATTTACTCTGGTGGACGTCTCGAAACCTCCAACAATGTTCTCACCCTTTCGATCCCCATCAACCGATAGCCACATGGACCACGGATGCCTCCCTGATGGGGTGGGGGGCTATGTCAGGGAACTTCGGTCCAAGGCACCTCGTCGGAGATTGAGGCCCTTTTGCATATCACTGTCCTGAAACCGAGGGCGGTGCTTCTAGCATCACAAACATTTTACTCCATCCTTCCATCATGGACTATTACAATCCAATCAGACAACATGTCAGTGGTCTGGTACATCAACAAACAAGCGGGCATCAGATCTTACCCGTTATGCCGAGAGGCCTTGAGGATATGGCAATGGGCGATAGCTTACAACCACTTTCTAACTACAACGCACAATCCTGAGAGCTCCGACGTGATAGCAGATAAATTGAGTAGGTGCATTCTACAACCTCACAAGTGGTCCCTCAATCCTCTGATAGCAGCAAAAATCTTCAACCACTGGGGGCAGCCTTGCTGGGACCTATTTGCCTCTCCAACCAACTACAAGTGCAGCAACTACTTTGCCCTTATCCCCCCTCGGGGACAGTCACCAAGGGACACTCTAGTCCAGACTTGGCCCTCGGGTCTTTTTTATGCTTAACCTCCTCTTCCCCTTATCTCCCAATTTCTGAAGAAAGCACGACATTTGAAGAGAAAAGTGATCCTCATTGCTCCAAATTGGTTTAGACAAGTCTGGTTTCCCTTCCTTTGGCCTCACCTGCTAGATCAACCGTGGATCCTCAATCCATCCTGAACGTTGATCTCCCATTGCAGGGTCTGATAACAACCCTGAAACTGACAGCTTGGTTTATCCACTTCCAGTGATTGTCAGGCATGAAAACCTCTCATCTCCTGTGTGCAATATTCTTATTGCATCTTATAAATCATCCACCAGACTAATCTATCTTAAAATGGAAAAGGTTCTCTCTATGGGCAGCAAATAAACAATTAGACCCCTTGTCAGCCCCAGTCTCGGTGGTATTGGCTTACTTATCACATCTTTTCCACTCTGGGGTGTCTGCCTCTACTATCTGTGTACATTTAGCTGCCATCTCAAATGTCCATATTGGCTTTCAAGATTCTTCACTTATGTCACACAGACTCTGTAAGATTTTCTTGAAAGGGGTTCTCCACCTAAAACCTCCCTTTAGAGAACCGGTACAACCTTGGGATTTGGCTTTGGTTCTGCAAGTTCTAACAGCTCCTCCCTTTGAACCTGCGTCTTCATGTGATGTAAAATATCTCACTTGGAAAACTTTGTTTTTGATTGCAATCACATACGCCAGGTGATTGTCAGAACTTCAGGCCATATGCATCAAACCTCCCTAGCTTATCTTCTATAAGGATAGGGTATCACTGAGAACTAATTCTCCCTTTTTACCTAAAGTGGTGTCAGAGCGATCTATCAAGAAATCTGTTGACCTTCCAGTGTTCTTTCCTAACCATTCTAACAAGGGAGAGTATTGTCTGCACTCCTTGGATGTTCATAGGTAAATATGATTTTATCTGGACAGAACAAAATCTACCCATAAATCAGACCAACTGTTTCTGGCTTTTTCTGGACCTAGACGGGGTCATCCTGTATGAAAAGTTACATTGGCTTCATGGTTGAGAAATTGTATAACCTTTATCTACAACAAAAACAATCTCATCTTGCCTCATAGAGTCAAAGCACATTCTACAAGATCTATGGCAACTTCAGCAGCTTTCCATGCTGAGGCTTCCCTCAATGATATTTGCTCAGCTGCAACTTGGGCCAAACCTCATACCTTTATTCTTCATTACAAATTAGACTTGGCTTCCGGAGGTAGAGCTTCCTTTGGTTCTATGATGCTCAGGAATGTCCTTCCATGAGGGCTACCCAGGGATACAGGTAGCTGGGGACTCTGTCCCATTAGTAAGGAATGAATGAAGATTAACATCAGATAAAGAAGTTATGTCTTACCATAACATTCCATCTGTGTTGTTTATCTTCATTCATTGCTTCCCACTCTCCGTCCTTCATCCGGAGGTTCTTGGTTGATCTCATGTACTCCATTCTTGTAGGTCTGTTATGACCAGAGGTAGCTTCTACTTTTATCTATCTACATGCAAACTCGATCTGAGGTAACAGGGAGCAGAGCATTCTGGGTAGGACCTTGGCTTGAGAGTTTTTGGCTGATGCGAGCTTGATATTGGCCGGCTCGGTTCCGAGGATGGAACCAATAACCCATCAGTAATGAATGAGCGAAGATCAACAACACAGATGGAACGTTATGGTAAGACATAACTTCTTTTTTCCAGGAATGGATAAGGTGTTTGTAAGCATCGCAAAAGCTGTTATGCCTCACTAGTACACAACATAACAAGATTGTGCCTTTTAAAATGATAAAATACCTAGAGCAGCATGAACAAAGTACAACATAGGGCTTGTGTAAAGTAAAGACAATAGTTTTGTACTGCCTGATGAATACTCAGAATTTTCAGTAGTGGAGGCTATTGTACCCACAACTGCACACACAGTAATATTGGTTTTGGGTAAGATATTTGCAATCTTTGGGTTAGCAGAGACTGTCAGATCTGATAATGACTATTCTTTCGATAACTTATAATCCAAATGGTTCTATTAAACTCAGTGAGTAATATAAAGAACTTTGGATCCAGTTTGTCTCCAAACTAGTAAGATTGTAAAAAGATTTATGATCAATACCGGAAAAGTCATAAGAAAAGTATTCTGAAAAATATTTCTTTAAGGCAACAGTTAAGGAGTGTGTTGAAAAGATGTAGAACTTCCACATATTCGACAACAGGAGTCAGTCCAGCCAGCTTGGTACTTGGGTATGGATTTATAAATAAATCTCAATCAATGAGTGAGCACATAAGGAAAAGGGCTTTTTCCTAAATGGAAAGAACATGGACATTTGAGGAGAGAGGACAACCTGTGTTGCTGAAAAATGTAAAGTCAAACAAGAATTCATCATCATTCAACCCTGAGACTTGTTTGTTAAAGACAGTAAGGGTCTTGAGAGTACTGAGCAATGGGGGACATCGTTTAACAAAACATTGTTCATTCTTGAAACCCTTTTTCCATTAGTTCGTAGATTATGGCCATCTTGTATATTTGAGGCTGCAGTTCACCTTTTCAGAGCAGAGAAGTAGTGATTTTCATTGGCCTTTACTTGGCAGACATCTTTTATTGGCTTTTCAAATAACTGCCTTAAAAATGTGATCTATGTTATACTCAATACCTTCTGCCCACTGCAGTGATTGATGAGCTTTGGTTTGCCATAGCTGATTTTGGTGAATGCAGTTATTCTGAGGGTATTTTACCAGAGCAGTACTTCACTGAAAAGTGAACCTGTAAGCAACAGCTTTATCTTTTTGAGGGGGATTACTCCCTGTGTCCTTACAGGTGGAGACTCAGTTGACCTCACATTTACTAATAATGAACTCCCGTGTCCCACTGTATCTTGAGATAAATTGAAGCCTGAACATGCAAGACTGTGCTCAGAGAATTGTCACTTGACAGTTCTGCCCATAGTGTAACAAATTCCCGTATTTCACTTTCCCCATTCTCTGTAACAGTCCTACCTCAAGCGATGAGGACTATATCCTAAGCACGTTCGACTTACTTCCTGTGCATTTCTTTCTTGTGAGAAACATCATCCCAGCTCTTAGGCCTCATTGAGGACTTTGCATATCGCGTGTGTCGGTGGAAACTTAACCACTTATCTCAAAAGTGGGATTGTTTTCTTCATATTCGTAACATTGCATGTAGATCAGCATCCCCCTTCTACCACTTTATCATTCACCTCTTCTTTTGGAACATATGCAGTTGTGACCAAACTTACTTCCTTGAGTTTTGTCACTACTTAACTTATACAACATCACTTAGGAGTGCCCAGGTATGATCTGCCCTTGTTCCACACCTATTCCTGAACTGAGCTCCACTTCACACTTTATACTGGGGATTTTCAGCCAGTTGATAACTTCAGGGAGTTCTTCCCCCAGTGCTATGACCATCAACCTGTTCTTGTTGCCCTTGTTTGATTCTTAGCCTGTACTGCATTGCATGCTACATTACCTGTTGAGAATGTCCTCCATTCCAAGATGGATTAACGTATTAGCCACACACTTAGTAGGAAGCAAGAGCTGAGCACAAGGTAGCCATCATCCGTAACTGTTAAGAATTTTTATTAATGCTTGTATTCAGACAAACACCAGCCCCATTTCTACCTCAGTGCTCTTAGTGGCTTTTTACTCCATCATGCAAGCCTGGCCTAACACTTGTGCACCTGTAGGTGGTGCTCTTATCTGTACCAGAAGATGCTGCTGAAGTGAAACCACCCACTACCTCTCCCTAAGCTAGAAGAGTTTGACTTTGGTTATTTTTATTTTATTTTTGTTAACCGGGAAAGTCCGACTGGACACAGGTCCATTTTCAGCGGAGGTCCGGGGAGAAAAGCTCCATGATACAATGCAATATTAGATTAAAACAGTACAAAGCAATTCTTAACATTTATAAGTAGTACAGAGGACCATTTACATGGCATGTGATAACTCTAGTAGAATATACAGTCAGTACTCTAGTAGAATATACAATTAGTACAAATAATACAAATATATATACATTTTTTTCCTCCCTTCGAAATATTAGTAAATATAAAGTTGTAATACATTTATGCTTTAGTATAACCGAGAAGTAAATAAATGCCCATAGTGGCATAAAATAGGGTAAAGGTATAGGTAGGATGAGAGTAAGATAAGCACTGTTAGGTATTATGTTAGTCTAGAAACGGATTAGAGTGTTTTTCAGGTAAGAGATATGGTACAGAACAGTACAAGTGTTGGAATGTTTACTGCTGTTAGATTAATGAAATGTTAGGATGAATCTGTGGGATAGCAGTAGAGCTCAGTAAAGGAAAATGTTGTAGTGTAGCATAGTCCTTGCAACTGATCATAGATGTTGCTACCCTGGGGTATAGCAAGAGCAGAGCCAGATGTTAGAATAGTAGGATTTCAAGAGGTGTTTGAAATGGGTGCAAGAAGTAGTGCTGGTTATATTGTTTGGGAGTGAGTTCCAGGTTTGTGCTGTTGTGCAGGCAAAGAGAGATTTACCTGCTTCATTTTTATGTCTAATTACTTGAATGAGATTTTGGTTGCTAGATCTCAGGGCTCTAGTGGTGGTGTAGGGCTTAATTAGTTGTTGAAGGGCAGGAGTTTTTTCAGGGTAGTAGTAGAGTTTATGTGCAACTATGGCTTGATTGAGTCTAAGTAGCTGAGGAAGTTCCAGCCACTTGAGTTGCATTAGGGAAAGACAGTGATGGGATCTATTTGAGGAGTCTGTTGCAAATTTGGCAATTTTGTTGTAGCATGATTCCATTTTGTGAAGTTCAGTCAGGTGAAGGTTAGTTAAGATAGGGGAAGCACAGAGAAGGATAGAGAGGAGGTGGGCTTCTTGCAATAGTGGCTTTGGTCTGATTAGTCATGAACTTTTTATTTCTATAGAGCAGACCCAGTTTTCGGTTGACCTTTTTGATGGTTTGTGCTATATGGATATCATACTTTAGGTGGTTATCAATGTCAACTCCTAGTAGTTTGGTGTGGTTGGTTGGTGTGATTTGAATATTGTTTTTGGAGTTTATAGTGAGGTTATAGTCAGAGTTGGATGATCTGCCAGGGGTGAATAGTATTAGTTTGGTTTTCTTTGGGTTGAGAAGAAGTTGTATTTTAGTAAACCAGGTTTCTGCTAGGGTAAAGTTGTATCGGGTGATGGTGTGTAGTTCCTTAATGCTGGTGGCAGCACAGGTTATGGTGGTGTCATCAGCATATTGAACTACTGTAGCAGTGGGTTTAGTCTTACTTCTGCTGGATGGCATTTCATGTGACGACTTTCTACTTGAGCAGTGCTCCCTTGGATTATAGTCAGACCTACAGTCTATATGCCAATAGAAATGACTTAATTTTTTCATTTTTTCCTATCCTTTGACAAAACTTCCAAGGTGCTCAGTAGCCTGTTTAATAACTGGGGAAGATCCTGTCTTCATTTTAAACTCAGGTTAGTAAATTGAAGGTGTAATTTACTTGTTTCACCCTTGCAGTATAATTTTGCAGGTTTGTGTAACTGTTTCTGCCCTGAAGCCTTCTCCCTAGCTGTGTTGCAGACATCAAGCCTGATCTTACGTATAATTGATCTAAAAGGCATTTTGCCCTCACTGAATTGTGTAACCCATTTTGTTTATTTGTCCAACCCTCTGTTATTGACCCTTTTCTGCTATCACCGGGTCTCAAGGGCAGTGGATAAGTGTACCTCCACACACACACACAAACCTTTTTTGCTAACCAAGGTGAAGCACTGATCTACAGGAATCTTTTTCAGCTTGAACCTGGGAGCACTGTCTGTTTAACTGATTTGCTCAGAGTTTGACAGGGAGCAGGTGTATACTGTGGGAATCAAACTATGGGCTTTAGGAAACAGCTCATTAATGGCTCATAGCTTTAATCATTTGCTATTTTGTGTTCTTGTTCTAAACCTTCTGTAATTTTTGCGTCTTCGATCTATTGAGCTGCTGCAGTACAATCATCTAATGAGTCACTCCCTCCTCAAGTAATTCACTGGGAAGATGTTTAATCTGGGAGAAGATCCTTATGCTGACTAGTCCTTTTCTTACCTGTTTTTCTGTTAATGCAGTGTTGAAGAGTGGTATGTCATAGATGATGCCCCCCCCCCCCCGAGTCCTACTTTCTGTTCATTTCTGTGAACTCTCTTACCCTCCAAAGATATTATCCTGTTCTAGTGACCTGGTGTGAAGTTTATTATTGATTCTGATGTTATTAGCTCTGCTATTATTTAATCAGTGATCCTGGTCAGTGTCATCCCAGCTGTCACATGCATATTGCTTCTTCCCTGGTCATTTCTGCATCTGCCCTTTTTGTTTTTTGTATTCAAGTTTGCTCACATTAACGCTTTACATCTTACTAATGATGGTGATGTTTTACTTTGTTGTCTAAGCATTCGGGAGGGCTAACTCCGCAAGCCTGGTCTTTTGATGATTTACTTTGGTGATCTACTTTTGAAGAAGTTCTTATATAGTGTTTGTAATGCAATATTCACTGTTTGGCATGCAGATTCACACAGTACTGCCACTGGATGACACGTCATAATTCTGCAGAGCTTAAACTGGAAATGTCTGACAGATGCCAACAGATGTGTACAAATAAGGAATTCAAGCCGTGAGGATATGAAACTCAAGTGAGAGTGTAAAGTCAAGCTGAAAGAGGACATAGAACCTCATTCTAAGTAGCTGATGTTTAGTGTTCTCATTTTATCTTGCAGGGTGCCTTCATCTGTGAAGACAACATTGACCAGTGACCCATGTTCAGTTAGCAGCTCAGAGGCAGTGAAGCTGGATATGCACTCACACATTCCTTCATGATTGATTCCTAGTGGGGGCTGAGGACATGCAGGGAGTGCTGCCTATCGGTGAGGGGGGGTGGAGGTATGAATGATAAATTATAAGCCCATTGCATGCCACTACCTTGGATAACATGAGGATATGCAGGGTGGCAATAGGCCTAAAAGTAAGAAAAAACCCTTTGGCAAGAGTATGATGTTGCTTCAGAAAGCCTTGACCTCCTCAGTGGCTTCAGAAAATGGGTCAGAGTAAGTCCAGAGGCAGTAATTAGGTTCAGAAGATCCTGGTGGACAAGGAGAAGCCCAAGGACCAACCAGTGGTCAGCTGCAGGGAAGAAGAAAACTGTTAGGAGAGCAATGTCTGCCAGGCTAGGAAAGAGTCGCTTTGAATTTTGGTTCAAATATGCAGTATTAAATCAGGACATGTTTCTTCCTTTAACTATATTGCACAGGGAAGACAAGCTTTTTACAATCTTGCCAGCAGTTACTGCAACGATCTTAAAGTAAGTGAATGAATTAACTTTGTTACAAGCAGATGCCATTGATTAAATGCATGTAGTCCAGTAGCTGTGGCATAATCAGGCCTGAACAAGTCAAGCAGTGCCTACACTTTGTTAAAAATGTGATCTTTGCCATGGAAAATGATCCATTTGCAAACAGTTATTTCCAAACTGCCTTTTTATTTTGTATGCAGAAAGCATTTTCTCATGCTGTTAGATGAACATATGCATTTATCATAACATTTCCATAAATAAAGGATCTACAAACTTCCCTTTTAGTAGTTGTAACCAAAAAGACCTTTTCAGTAACTTTTTGAAAATGTTCATGGAAAAGGTGTTTCACCCTTTGGGATGACAAAATCCTTAGCTGAAATGTGACTGAAGCAACTGGGTAAGAATTTCAAAAGGTGTTGATTTGGGCGTTCTTCTAATGCAGGCAAGAGACTTCCTAGAAAGATTAGCTCCGGGAATGGCAAAGACAAAAGTAATTTCTTTGGAACATTCCATCCAGGATAAGTGAACAAGGGAAAATTATAGGCGGGTACTTTGACAGATCAAGGTTAGGAAAGTTATGTAAAAAAAAGATATGAACTTTGGTTTTGTTCTTGTATCTCTCTTGTTTTGGTGATCCTGAACTGTGTTTTGTAAGTGGTGTGAATGTCTTAGAATAATGCATGTAGAACTAATGTAATATGGCATTGCATATGCATTGTAAGCTATTTCCTGAATGTAGACTTAAATGATTGGTTCATATTTATAACTCCTGTCTTGGGAATTGGGGATTTGTGTTAAGTCTTTCTCTCTGTAATTATTCTAGATAAAATCCACTTAGGATGTCACACTTCTTGTTTCTTCCAGAAGTCTCTGTCACCTATCATTTACATTTTAAAGTGTGTCAGTCTATGTATGTCTGTGTGCTGATGCAGAACTTGATTTCATAAGTGGTTTGGGTTTTGGTTTTTCCTTTAAAGTAGCAGTGTTTATTAAAATGCTTTCTTTCTTTCTTGCTAGTGGTTTCATTAAATAAACCTGACTATATATGAATTGTGGACTACTGTTGCTTGTGGTTACCTTATTAACTTTTTGACAGTGAAGCATTAACCTGTGAATACCATAATTGAATTAATGGGAAAAATTGTCTGATTGTCCTCTTTTTGTTTTTGTTAGCTCTGAAAAGAATATGTCATTCGTGAATTTTCTTGCTAGATATTTTTATTTTCACAGATCTTTTTGTTCTAAATAGATATTGTAACAGGAATTTTTGCAAGGGTTGCCATTTTTTTGTGTGGATCTCTAATACCTCTTGATGTAGTATGCAATATGAGTATAATTTTTGTAGAACTGTGATAGACAGTAACATTTAATTCTGATTTGCTTTAATAACAGGCAGCACAGATTTTTTCTCAGAGTGATAACTGTTTACTTGCTTTAGTGAAGTCTTGTTTCTTGTATCATTTAAAATGGTTGCACTAATGAGGTGACTATCAATGTCCAAGAAGGTGGTGTTTCTCCTTTGTAGTTTTAAAAGTTCAGTTTCTTACACTAAAATGAAGATGGTACTTTCATAAATGTATTCATCCTTCATTTTCCAATATAGTTTTCACAGCTGATGTATGTAAATAGTTGTGCTGCTTTCTTTGACATCTATACAGATATTTTGCAAATTTGATAATCATTTATGGTTGCAGTTTGTTTCCTGTGTGTCTTATTAGGGTTGATTTTTTTCCTTACCCCATCCCTGCATGTACAAAGCTTTCATGTTCAGTTGAGACTGCACTTCGGTACCTCCTTCCTAGCTCTGTAGTTATTCCTATGAAACAGATGTTATGCAGACACCTTTTCTGTTATTTTTATTTAAGGTTTTAGTGGTTCCTGTTGAGGTGCAATGTTTTCTAGTCTGTCATTAGCACTGGCTTGACAGTGCATATCAATTAATTAACAGATTTCCAAAATCATTTAACTCATACTCAGAAAAAGGTATTGCAACATTATATGCAGCCTTTACATGATTTTATTCTTTTTACAGCTGATTAGGAGCAGTACTGTACTAGACATTAACTGTGTCTTTTCATGTGTGACTCAGAAACACTGGTCTGGTGAGTGCCTTGCTCAAAATTCAAAAAAGTACTTTAAGTGGAGAAATGAATCTATGACTGCAGGGCAGAGATCATGAATACTTTATCTTCATCCTCTCTGTTTTATTTCTAGAACAAAGTCAGTTTTACAAAGAAGAGTTTTGGAGAAGAATAATCTACCAGTCATTTTCAGCTGTGATCCAACTTTAGAAATATATGCGAGAGCTTTTGACAGTTTTTTGTGAAACGGGGATTTCAATTTTACACTGCTGACAGACAATACAAGAGTATTTTTATTTGCCTGATTTCCTGATTTTTATGCTATTGTCATAATTTTATAGTGTCTTATCTCTCAGCTGTCAAGATTTTCACAGAATGTCCAGATTTTTGCCTCATATTTTGGCATATAACTCAAAAAAATGTCTGCTTTCCTAGCAAATTACAGAGTTTCAGTCAGATTCGATAGAAAATGCATGCTAAGATAAACCTGTTATTCTAGCAACTTTCCAACTTTATAAGAGCAATGTTTAAAATCTGCCCCTATTTTGGGGCTTTATCTGCCCAATATTTTAGGCTTTGTCCAGATTTCTTATGCTAAGAAGTTGAGAAGTATGAGAGTCATTACAACAGTAAAAATTAGGAATTATCCAGCACTAGCACTGTAAAGAGCTTTTAAAAGAAAAAGATAATTTGCTCAAGGACATTGGTTACCAGTTGGAATAAGCCGTGAAAGTGATTTTTACATGCTAGTTCAGTGCCTGTCAAGATAATATAAGACTGTGTGTCATGGCAGGATGTTAGCACTGTTAGTACTCTGCAGACTGAGCATCATACAGATGTGCTTCTCAAGACAAGCTGTGTGGAACCTCAGGTGTCTCATAATGTTTGTACTGACACAGTACTCATGGTCATATGGTCTCATAACGTTTGTACTTGCACAGTACTTGTGATCATAGGGTCTCATAATGTTTATACTTACACAGTACTCGTGATCATAAGACGTCATAATGTTTGTACTTGCACAGTACTCGTGATCATAGGGTCTCATAATGTTTGTACTTGCACAGTACTCGTGATCATAGGGTCTCATAACGTTTGTACTTGCACAGTACTCGTGATCATAGGGTCTCATAATGTTTATACTTACACAGTACTCGTGATCATAAGACGTCATAATGTTTGTACTTGCACAGTACTCGTGATCATAGGGTCTCATAATGTTTGTACTTGCACAGTACTCGTGATCATAGGGCCTCATAATGTTTGTACTTGCACAATACTCGTGATCATAGGGCCTCATAATGTTTGTGCTTACACAGTACTCATGGTCATATGGCTTTGTTAAGTCTAAATGATTTGGCAGGTAATGGGTTGACAAAAAAAAATAAGGGGTGTAGTCAAGTATGTCATAGAGGTTGTTCTCTTGGTTACATTTTTCCTGAGTTAAGTGAGCAAGGCAACTAGTTTGTTACACTGTATTAAAAACACAGACATCCAAGTTTATTTCCAGGAAATGCTAAATGAGAGAACCTGCAATCCTCATAGTAAACAGAATGCTGTTCTTACTATGTACCATTACATTGAAGCTCCTTATTTGGTTTTCTCCTGATTTAGTTTTTCCATTTAAGGCTGTATTGTTTGAAAATCTCTCATGTGAAGCCTAAGCACCAGGAGAATCTGGTATAAGATACTACAGTAAGGATGTACAATGGCTGCCTCTCTTTTGAGTCATTATTCTGTCATTCTTATTTCCAACAAAGCACGTTTTGTCCTTGTTGAAGAAATCAATATTTTCATTCCAGAGTACTTGTACATTTCTGCCTGATTCACTGATAGTGTGACAATGGCGGAAGTGGTAAACAGTTGAGTACTCATTAGCAACTCACTTCCGCCTGGAGGAGGAGGATTCGGACTGCTGCCTCTTTAAAAGAGTTTCAGCAGAGGTTAGACATCCACCTTGGACCGTGCGTGATACTTCTTTAATGTTGTACATCACTGTTCATGCCTGTTGCTCTCAAACGAAAAGCAATGCAAATCTCAGTGTCTGCCCCAGAGCATGAATCTCCCCCTTGGCTGATGCAGCAAAGGCAGATCAACATCTTTTTAAACCTTTGCTAGATACCTGTCTAGCCACTGGTATTTACTTTTATAATGGGTCATTTGTTAGGAGGAGGATATGTAGGCACAACATTTTGAATGTAGAAGTGGTGTCACAGGTGAAGGGATGGCTGCAAAATAGGGAGAACCTTCGACTGAAATCAAAGGTTATTTAAAAAAAGAATGTCTTCTCAAACTGGCCAGAATCGTTTGCTTCATTCATATTGTTTTGATATTTATGTGGCTGTTGAATCAATTAACAATTAACTTTCTCTTATCTTCTGCCACTCTGTGTTATAGTAGTTTTAATTAATGTACATGGTCACCCAGGATGGCTACCCCTTTTCCTTTTGTCTTTGTTTTAGTATTGCCTTTCATTCCTTCATTGTTCCAAAAACATTAAACCTGATCTTTCATCCCTCTTCATGTTTTCATTCAGCCTTGTGCATAATTTAATGTAAGCTGTACTGCCAGGATCTAGTGCCCATGGTTCTCCTATTACCAAGAATAGAAAAGCATACAGATATGTAGATATTTCTATAGTAAGAAGCACTAACTGTATCCGACCTAATCACCATCACCTGCATGAACTCCTGCTGGCTAAAAACCTAAGAAATTACCAGTTTTTAATCCATCAAAGGTAAGTTCTCCATGACTGTACCTTTTGTTTTCTTTCAGCTCATTAAAACATTTCTTACTGTTTCAGTGTTCTTTCAGTGTCCATGTCCAGTTTACAATCCATTTCAAGTAAGCTTTGTGTACCTCTTGTGGACTTTTTTACCTAAAATAATCAGTTTAATTTTTCACTTTTACTTTCACTTCTACTAGCAATTTATCCAGTACCATGCAACATATATGTTTCTAACATGGATTGCTTCTCCCTTTACCAGCTCTGTATAGCATATGTATCACAAAGCTTGTGATAATCATGAGCCAGTTTATTTTTATTTATTTATTTTTTGTGATATTAGTATCTCCTTCCTCACAGCACCGTCTGTGTTTTATTTTTCTAATTCTGCATTGCTTCTCCTAACATTACATAATAATTGGTTCAAATCGTACATGCCATTGTCCTCACAGAATTTACCCCCTAACATTACTTATTCTACAGCTATGCAGCTGTGTCCCACTGTCAGCTGATTCATTTTTATTGCAGTGGCTGACTGGGATAACTTCCAGTACCAGCTTTGAGAATTCTTATTCTCAGAATGGGTCCCTGTCATTTCATCAAAAAATCAGTTCATTGAACAGCATTTTCAGTGCAATTACATCGAACATGCCTTTTGTCGAACTGTTCATACTGAGATCGCGGTATAGTCAGGGTCAGGAAATTTGCCCTTTCCCCACTGTAGTGCGATCTCAGAGTTGGTATATATAATTAGCAGGGGGTGTGTGAGGTGCAGCCCCCACATGAGGGGAATTCGATGAATGGCATTTTTGATGCCGTTCATTGAAGTGATGGCTCAACAAAGTGATATAGACCCCTCAGAATACTTAAATGCATTTATCTTCATCAAATAAATATGTACTGCAAATCTTTTTCCCAATAATGTTCTTCCAACCATCTACTGATATTGTTAAACTTTCCTTTTCCTCTGTCTGTCTGTCTGTTTTAGGTCAGAAATGCATCAGAAAATGCCGCTGTTTACCCTGCTCTGTTACGTGTAGCACCATTTTCTTCATTTCCCCTGAAGAGCTTCTACTCCCACCTGTCATTTATAACCGCATTTGACTTCGAAGTTTACCTGAAGTGACAAGGTGTGACTCCGCTTCCCCATTTGTCTGTCAATGAAATGGTGGTTAAAAAGTCACCTTCTTTTTCTTCTCCTTTTGGTTTTTCCCATTAGGGGTTGCCACAGCAGAACAACGGTCTGTGGAATGCTTGGCAGTGGAGTTTTACGGTGTTGAGTTGCCAGCCTAGTACCCAACCTTCCACAGAAGGCACACACACACTCACACCTTGGGACAATTTAGAGTGTCCAGTCCTGTTTTTGGGATATGGGAGGAAACCCATGTGACTGCAGGGAGGACATGCAGACTCTGCACAGAAGGCACCCCAGCCAAGAATCAAACCGGAGAACCTCTTGCTGTGAGGTGACAACACTGACCACTGCTGCTGCCCATCAGCTTCTTTATCATATGTTTAGGAGTTACCTTTTTATTTTCATTTAATTTGGGGTACTTTTTCCTGTTTTGCTTAGTGCAGTTTAAAGTCTCTGTTCAGTACCCTAATAAGTTGGCCCTTCTTACTATCAGCAAATGTGATCTACAAGGAGAGTTGCCATGGCTATTTACTTCTGGTGTTCCTGTAAAAGCACTCAGTTTAGCTGATGTTTTTTCTTATGATAAGTGTATTCTGTCATCCTACCCAACAGTACCCAGGATGTACCCTAAAAAATGGGGGGAATTGCAGCAGCTTACCCCAGGACTGCCCCCTGTACTGCTAATGGAAAGATGCAGCTTCTAAATGCTTTATTCTCGTGCATGGGTCCTCTTAAATTATCTATGGTATGATTTCAGTTATTCTCATTACGGTTCATATATAATTATCAGCTATGAGGGGGGGGGGGGGTAAGGCCAGTCTATAACCAGACTGGGTAGGTTATTTTGAGCGCAAAAAATAGAAATTGACTAAGGGTAGTTAGCCTAGTACTTACTTATGAACCTGTGCAGCAGATGTTTGTTTGTCTTTTTGGCTTTTCCCGGTTAGGGGTCGCCACAGCGGAACTCCGGTCCGCTAATGATTGGCAGTCGATTTTTATGGTGCCGAGTTGCCAGCCTGACGCCCAAACTTCAGCGAAGGCACGCCCATTCACGCATGTCTTTCGGAGGCCACTCGACCGTGGGGAGGACATGCAGACTCCACACAGAAGGCACTCCAGCCGAGAATCGAACAGGAAAACCTCTTGCTGTGAGGTAATAATGCTACCGCTGTACCACCTCGGATATGAACCTATGCAGCAGATATTGAGCTGAAAATGTGTGCTGTTGGAAAATGAAAATATTTTAACAAACAAGCAGAAAGCTCTGTTTTGTAACTGTTGAGGCAAAATAAAGCATTCCTATGATGTGCTATTTACATTTTATTACTGAACTGTGTGTCTAGGAGTTACTGCAGGGAGGCATACTTAAAGACTGCTCAAGACCGTTCCACATCACTTTTTCTATTCTGTTATTTTCCAGGCCACTTGTATTGTAGAATGGGTAATATTCAAAGACCCACAAACTTGCTGCAGATTCAGTACTTGTTCAGCAAGGAATTAGAAGGTTTGTTTTAATATATTTCCTGATGGTACTGCTGGGGGTTGATATTTTATAGCTTGAGGATCTCAAAAGATTTACAGAGTCCAAAGTATTTTTGAATTATCTCTGCAACGTCTGACTGTGGTACTGCAAGTAGGGTCAACAATGTCCTCTGATTATGGAAAATGAGCAGCTTAAAATTAAGTAAGAAATCTGTAACCACTCTGCTTTATGTTAGAATGAAAGTATTGCCAGATTTGACCACTGTTCATTTCATTCGCCTTCTGTTCCTTGTATGTTTTTCTCTAATGCTTGACAAAATTTGAGAGCAGCCATTCACAAACAGAGCTTTTGTGATTTTCATATCTGACTAATACATTCTGATGGTCATCTCCACTTAAGGTATGTTTTATAGTTTACATGGGACACGTTATTTGAAGACTTTCTGGGAAAGGAGACACAGTGAATATACTGAAGTCTACATTCAGTTATTGCATGAAACTGTAGTAAAGAAGAGCTCAGATGGATTGATTGGCAAAGTTCATTGCTAACCTAGATAACATAACCACCCAATTCCAGCTTGTTCTGTAGTCATCATGTTTTAGAAAAATATTGTCATTGTTTGTTCTTATGGCTTAAGCTGTAACAACATCCAGACTGATCTAACAATAGGCCTTCCACCAGAGTACGTCAGTTACACCAAGAGGAAATCTTCTGGAATCTGGGCAGGCTTACATTGGAGTAAGTCATTTGCAACAGGAGCAAGTCTTTTGGAATCCGGCTAACTGTATTCAGCTGTGAAGTTAGTGTATTTAAGGGTAAGGCAAATGTTTACTGTTGTAAGCTCACATTTCATAGGTTCATAGGTTCATACTAGGCTATCTGCCCAAGGGCATTTATAAGCCTAGCCCATAGTTATTTGGCTTTCGCCACCCCTTTAGTTTGAATAAAACTATGCCTATTATTTTGCTGTGCCTCTGTCAAGCAGTGACACTGAAGTAATCCCTGGGGTATATCTGCGATCCCCCATCCATTGGTCAAGATTCCTCTTGAACAAGGCCAGCGAGGTGCTCTGCCTCACATGTACCGGGATTTTGTTCCACAGCATAGGAGTCTCTGGGTGATGAATCTGTCCCTCCAGCACATTCTATTAATAACCGTGTCAAGGTTTAAGTCTCCGCCCTTGTGGTTCTGAGAGATCTAGATTTTTGAGGTGAAGCATATTCATCAAATCAGGGTTTGACATGGCCTTATATGTCAGGCACAGGTCACCTCTGAGCAAGCGGTATGAGACTGAATAGAGCTGGAGTTCTTTCAGTCGGGCAGCATAAGACATATTTTGAGACCCTTTATCCTTTTGGTGAGGAACTTTTGGGGCCTTTCCAGCTGCTGCAGGTGTCGGGTCAGATACATTCCGAATGGGGCATTGTACTCAATCATAGGTCTAATGAGTGATGAGTACGGGGGACGATGACCTCCCTTGATCTAGATGTGAATCCCTTCATGATCAGATGGGCAATGTAGAAGGTTTTCCTAACTACTTTAGCAACATGAGTGTCAAACGAAAGGCTACTGTCAACCTGGGTCCCCAGATCCCTGATGACTTCTTCTGTGCTCAGTGGATTGCCACCTATATGGTAGCTAGGGGTAACCTTGTTTTTCCCGAAGGGTATGACTATGCATTTCTTGGCATTTAACTTTAGGCCATGGCTCTGGCACCAGTTATCCGTTTCTGTGAGGCCCTTCTGAAGGATATCTGTGTCAGATGTGTTTTCGACTATGGCCCAGTTTGCAGTCATCTGCAAACTTTGTCAGCCATAACCCTCCTGTGTTTGCTTGTACTTCAGAAAAGTAGATGCCAAACAAGAGTGGACCCAGGACTGAGCCCTGTGGGACACCACTTGTGACAGGCTTTGAGTCTGACATGGCTCCAGCAACTCTGACCCAGTGGGTTCTGTCACTTAGCCAGTTTGCAACCCATCTTGTGATGTATGGGTTTACATTCAAGCTGATGAGTTTTTCGATGATACCTGAGTGGGGTATTGTGTCGAAGGCCTTTGCCAGGTCAAGGTAGGCTGTATGAACTGCCTTTCCCTCATCAATGGCCTTGGTGACTGTCTCGAAAAAGTCAACCAAGTTTAAAAGGCATGATCTGCCTTTGACAAAGCCAAACTGGGTTGGATCCAAAGTCTGCAAGTTCCCTATGTCTTTATTTATGAGTTCCATTATGATCCTCTCCATGGCTTTGCAGATAAGGCTTGTCAAGCTAATGGGACGGTAATTTCCAGGGTCGGTGGAGGCACCGCCTTGTGAAGTGGGACCACAGTCGCCATGCGCCACTCCTTGGGTGCGTATCCTGAGGTGAGGCTAAGATTAAACAGCTGTCCTAACTGCGGGTTTAATTCCTCATTGAGTTCGTGGAGCACACAGCCGGGGACACCATCCGGTCCCATGGATGCTGTGTTTTTTGCTTTGGAGAGAGCAGTTCTCACCTGGGCGTTGGAGATGTTTGGGGCTACAATCCTCTGGTATAGATATCTCTCCTTTGGGGAGGGGGAGAAGTTTGCACTGAACCTGTCAGCCAGTATGTTGGCAATGTGTGTAGGTTCAGTAATCTTCACATCATTTTGAACTAATTCTGAGCATATCTGGGAGTTTCCTCCTAGGTTTCTAACATAGCTAAAGAAGGCCTTATAATTGTCTTTTGAGTCCTTGGCGATTTTTCTGTCAAAATTTGCCTTGGATGATTTTATGAGAGCTCTTAGTTTTTTACTTATAATGATCAAAGGTGTCTTACCTTTCAAGTATTTTGCTCTATCTTGTAGTAGCTTCCTCCTTTTGTTGTAGAGCTTGTTTATGGCTGGGGTCCACCAGACTGGACGCTTGCCTTTGGTACAAAGAGTCTTAGTTTTGTTTGGGATTGCCTGATCCATGCAGTCCTGTAGGTGCTGGTAGAAGGCATTTGTAAGTGATTCAGCGGTTTGAGTAATGTTTACCACTGGCTCAGGGGCCTTAAAGGAGACCACACTAGTTTTTAGAAGTGTGAAGTCGGCTTTTGAGAAGTTTTTCACTGTGGTCTTTTTATTTCAGGTGGGGGCAGGATGAGGACCTCCAGCGAGATTAGTTTATGATCTGATCTCACCAGTGAGGGGTATACTTCCGGTGTTGAACATTGTGATCCCATGTTCGTGATGATGAGATCAAGTATGTTTTCTCCTCTTGTGGGGGTGGTGACTAGTTGTTCCATGGCATTTGAGTTTATGAACTCCAGGAACCTTTGGGCTAGAGTGTTTGGGCTTGAGTAGTGTTCCCAGTCTATATTAGGGTAGTTGAAGTCACCTAGTATGATGGTGTTTGGAGATACATTTATCCCCTCCATTGTTTTCAGGAAGGCCATGTGAGGTTCCTGAGTTTGAGAGGGTGGCCTGTAACATGCTACAAATTGCAGAGCAGTCTTGCCTATGGTTAATTGCACCTGGATGGTCTCCGATGCATCGTGCGTTGCCACCAACCTTGAGGTGTGGGTGTCCTTTATGAATATGGACACCCCCCCTCCTTTCTTGGTGTGCATTTCACACAGGTTGCAAAGGTGTCCATCAGAACTTTTTTTAATACTTCCTTTTTATTCATACATTTCATGTTCATTCATTCATTCACTCTCTTGATTACCCACTTCAGTGTGGGGTCACAAGGGAGCTGAAGCCTGTACTGGGACTTGGTAGGATGAAGGAGTAGAGACTCAAAATTAATGGGGTGCTGGCCAATGGCAGGAGACACACACACACACACACACACACACACACACACACACACACACACACACACACACACATATATACATACACAAACACACACACACACACACACACACACATATACATACACAGACACACAAGACACAGACACACACACACACACACACACACACACACACACACACACACACACACACACACACACACACACTTAGAAGAATGTCAGTACCCCAATGGCTCATTGTTTGGAGATGTGGAAGGAAACCAAATAGGCTGACAAAAAACCCTTCTAGACAAAGAAAGGATGTATATAGTCTGCACAAATGGCATCCCAGCACAAAACCAAACTTGTGAACCAAGCAATTAGAGGCAGAAATGCTGCATGTGTGTGTGTGACCCTTAGTTTTCATTTTTTCCCTTAGGTCATTTTTCCCTTCCTTATATTTCCAAATTTTAGCAATGTCTCTCTCATAGCTGTCTTTCCTCATATCATTCATTGTTTTCACCTCCTTACTTTTTCTTGTACATCACTTAATGCTCTGTTATAATTTAGTCATATTCATTTAAATTATCTATGCATGCGCACATGAGTGTGTATTTGTATAATGCACCACTTCACAAGAGTTTCCGAAAAAGATTGCAAGTGATTTGGGGTGAGGAATGCAGATTAATTGCTGGTATTGTCCTTCAGAAACAGTGCTTCATTTGTTGAGTTAAAATGCTTCAAGATTAAATATACAGTTATAAATGTTTGCAGGCTTGTGAGGTAGTGTCTTGTAGCTGTCTGTGAAGAAACAGTTAAAAATGTTCTCCCTTCTGTAACTGATTGAGTTTATTTTCCTTCATCTTAAAATGGATTGTCTAATTAAATGATAGTCACCACTGCATGCTTTTTGTAGCTACTGTATGCAGGAGACTGTTCAAAAACTTAGTAATTACCTAAAGCCTACAGTTCCCCAGTGGAAGATAGTTTGTTGTGGTTATAGCTTGTACAGAAGGAATTTTGTAGAAGTTGTTTTTTTGAGGGTTGTTTTTACAAATGTTGATTCACTGACACAGTTTGACTTTGTAGTGTCATCTGCCTTTTGTTTATTTCCTGTGTGATCATGTTCAAGAGCGTTGTCAGGGCTTATCAACAAACAGTACCATGTTTGCTCATGGCAAGAATAAGAGGTAATGGTAGCATGTTATAACTCTCCAAGGCAGTATATCTGAGATTCAAGTTTATCTGAGGTTACATAGAGAAGATGACAATTTGCAAATTAGTAGTCTACGTGAAGTGCAGGGGCACTGAGACATGGTCCGTGCATATGAAGTGTTTTTAGGATTAATTGGGACACTAGGCCATGGTCTGTTAGATATTTACTTTTTCACTACAGTGAAAAATTCCAGAGAATAGCTTACTATTTACCTAACCTTAGTCTACATTTAGTATTTGTCTCTGCATTATTTATACTTGGCTGCTTAGGGTAGGAGAGCATTACTGCTGAGGTCTGATGCGATTGATAAACCAGCTCATGTATATTTTACAGGATGTCACAAAAGATCAAGAATAATGAATTCTCCAAATAAAATTCATATGTATATGAATATTTTGTTGTAAATAGCATACGTGTCAGTAGCAGTTCATTACTAGCATCATCAACTTGCATAGGAAAGCACAGCAACACAGTCAATAGTTAAGAATTTATATTAATGCATGTTGATTCATGCTGTTGAACTGGTGTTAACATGCTGTTTCCCCCCTATCAGGATTAATATAGTTTAGCCTTGTTTCCTGTGTAACACAGTGCTGGAATTTTGTGTTGAAATTCCTGTTTGCACAATGCGAGCTTGCTTGTTTGCCAAGCTGGCAAGTACATGGGGGTCGACTTCCTGTGCAGATGATGTGGAAGTGATTCTGTGATTTTTTTTTTCCCCTCTGTAGCCAGTGGGAGATAAAAGCCAAGACCCTGGGGAACACCAAAGAAGGAGTCAGATTATATTTATAATATTAAAGTGAGTGCATTTGTGGTTTGCCATTCTCTTGGGTATTTTACAAGTAGAAAAACACAAATTAGCATTTTCCATTTCCATATATTGACTGGAAAAGTAGCCTGGTCTCAATTAAGACCTATAGCATTTGCAGTGTAGATAACAATTTTATAAAATATTTATAGCAGGATTTGCATTTTACAAAGCTTTACATCCAGCTAGGCAGCCAGTTTTGGAAATGTATATAGAAATGCAACAGTACATTTTGCTGGCGCATCTGAAACATAGAAGCTGTATTGCTGACATTTGTAACCTGGTCCAGCTGTTCACTTCTTATTATTGCGTGTCTTTATTATAGAAATATGACTTTAAAATCATCCTGTATAACAATGGCAGTGTCTGTGCCATTGTTTGGAAGTAATACTTTCTGTGCTGCTCTGAAGACAGGAGTATGATATTTTTACTGTGCTAGTTGTAAAAAAAAAAAAAAAAGACCTGCCCTTGCTCTTAGTATCCCTTCTGTAGTCAGTGGAATACTAGACTCAGTCTCATTGTATTGTGTAAAATTAGTTTCTGTTAAGATCATTAGCTCCTCTGTCCAGCAAGCAGATCCAATTTGTACATATTCACTGTCCTTGCCTGAGCATTCAAGGGAGTATGTACCCCCAGTATCCTAACTTGTAACCAATTACTCAAGTTCCACATAGGCATACGATGTACCTTTGGTCAGCAGATCTCTGATCATTATCGTAATAAGAATGTCATTTTCCAACAAGGAAAAGAAGAAACACTGCTGATGCACAGAGCTGGAACCAAACCTTTATTGCAGCACGATGAAAAAGACAAGTTTACCTAGGTTTCTTCCTGTTACAAATAGGACTTCTTCAGAACTAATCTTAAATGACTACACACCCCTTTTATATCACTTACATCCCCATCCATTTGTAATTAATTACCTACTTACTTTAAAAAAACAGTACACTACATAATTCACATCAAAAAATGTTTCCACAAAACCACATTACAATACAATGTCAGCTAACTATTAAAACATCAGAACACTATTGTTATAAAACTTAATAAGTTATAAAAATTATAAAAACATATTTATATGTTCAATCATGTATAAATTGCATTTGTTTCTGTCCCAATATGTGTTTTTAATTTTAAAACTGGAGCTATACTAATGTTATCATTTATACCGGGAAAGACTATGGCATCCAAACGTAATTGTCATTGTAATTCAGCAATGTCCGAATGGACATCTAACACCTTGCCCTGTGCATCCTTTACAATTTGTTGAATGACACAAAATTTAAATTCATGCCCTTGGCAGTACACAACATGCCTAGCTAAACCATTAGTGACTTTGGCATTTTGAATGTCCAATATATGCTCTTTAACTCTTTCCCTAAGCTGCCTACAAGTCTTCCCAATATAAAATGCCAAACATTGTTGGCATTTAGCCAAATATTCCACATTTTGGGAGTAACGATTATAATGCCCACAAATGGATATATTATATCCATTTAAAATTAAATTACTACTGGTAACCATAATGTACTTACAAATATTACACCTACCACATTTAAAATTCCCCACGGGTCTATTGTCATTGGATGTCCTTTCTAAAAACACATCGTGGGTGCTTACCCATCTTTTTCTCAGCAATCTTGTCAACCTGCAACAACCCCCAATTTTTGGTAACCACATGGGTAACCCAATCTGCATCCTGATTAAATGTAACAAAAATCAACCTGTCTTGAAAATTATTTTGCTGTTGCCTACTACTTTTTGATAATATATCCTCACTCCCATCTCTTGGGGTCCCATTAAGAATGGCCCTATATAGGCCATCATTTCTGTTCTTTATAACTTCCTCTTTAATAGCCACACACATTTCCAGGGGCTACAGTCTTTTAATAAACATCCCCATAATAAATTCCAATTCCTTTAGAAAGTCATGGTTGTCACTAACTATTCTGGCTGCCCTCTCCATCTGTCCCTTGACTATAGATCTCTTTTGATAGTGAGGGTGCCAACTTCTGTAATCTAAGTATGAGTTAGAAAAAGTTGAATTTCTGTATATACCAGCGGTCAATTCCATTTTGTTTTTATTGATTTTTAAATTGACATCCAGGTAAGAAATCATATCCCCACTGTGCTCGTGTGTAAAGGCTAAAAACTAGTTGCTTTATTGATATACTCAAAAAACTCATTTAACTTTTCCTCACCACCTTTCCAGACAATAAATATATCGTCCAGAAAATGCATGTAGTGTTTGACGTATGAACCAAATATACTTGAAAAAACAAACTCCTGTTCCCAATATGACATTACGAAGTTAGCATATATGGGGGCACAATTCGCCCCCATAGCTACCCCTGTTATTTGTTTATAGTAATGGCCCTCAAAAAACATGAAATTGTTAAATAACACTGCCTCCATTATCACAATGAAAACATTTATCTGGTACTGATCATATAGACTGGTCATTATTAATTGATGTTCCAACCAGTTTAAGCCTTCCTGATGCGGTATTGTGGAAAATAAAAACAGTTCCTGCAGCAGCAAGTAAATGGAAAGGTAAAAACGTTGCACTTGCAATGTATTCTGAAGAAGTTTTTACGAAAGCGTGTATGGAGTAAAGTTTATTACGCTATTTGCTGTGGTTGTGGTTTTATCCTTGCAACGTTTTTACCTTTCCATTTACTTGCTGCTGCAGGAACTGTTTCCTTTTTCGACTGCATTTTATGGTTTTGGTTTTGGTCTTTGTGGATTAGTTCAAATAAATTACACACATCCACTGTAACAAGTATGGTGACATCAGTAACTGCAATCCTGTTTAATTTTTCTAAAAAATGCCAGGAATCCTCAGTGATGTAAGAAAAAGCTGCCAAACCCTTCTGTAAATGATGATCCAAAAATTTGGTCATAAAACAGGTCTTGCTACGTTTGCCATCTATTATTGGCTTAAATTTCACATTACTTAACCCCTTATGTATTTTTGGAATACCAAAAATATTACTAATCATGGGGTTATCGTTTTTCAAATAACTGTGAATAGATTCATTTATCTGGCCCTGAAATGGCATATTGTCAAGCATGAAGTCCAGCTTGCGATATGCTATATTGATTTCATTTAAACTAACTTCAGTGTAAGTATTTTCCAGCAACATTAAGGTCATACTGTCTATATAATCATTCCTATCCATTAACACCACACCATTACCCTTATCGGGCTTCATTATATGAATATCTTTGTCATGAGCCAACTCAAACAGCATTTGTTGTTCTTCCACACTCATGTTCAAATCCCCCTCATTTCTTCCTTTTCTTACCTTCCTAAATCCTTCCCTAATGTCAATCTCACAAATCTTCTCATAAATTGCTACTGTGTTATTGCATGGGGGATTAAATGTACTTGGCTTGGATAAGTCACTCCTCTGCTGATTCAGTGCTTCCTCATTAAAAAACATTTTTAAATTAATTTTTCGAGGGAACATTTTTAAATCAATTAAAAACTTATCCACATTTCCCTGTCTACTAGGCACAGATGTTAGGCCACGGGATAGTAGGTTAGCATAAGCAATACCAATTTCTTTTTTAGAATAATTATACACATTATAGTCACCACTACTATTTACAGTAACCCTAGGTTCATTAAATATTCTTGTTGGATCCGAAGCATCAATAACCTCGACCAATACATCAATATCCATGCTGATATCAAACACCTTGTCAATGTTTAACGAGTCAAAATTTTTTCCATCACCAATGTGTGGCTGTTCATACTGAACAATTATATTAGTCCACTCGTTAAAGCCATTGATAACTTCCATGGTCACTTCTGCATTACCAAAACCCCTGAGTATATCATACACCAATTCCAACTCACTATTCAATGTAGCCACGTCCATTTTGGCAATAACCGAGTCATTTTGTGCTTCAGAAAAACATACTGCCTCATTGCTACTGCAGGCATTCACAATTTTATAGTCTGTGACCATTTCGGTTACCATATGAACCCCACCCCCACTAAAACGCTTTATTCATTCTCGTTGCCATCAGCTGATTTAAAATTTCTCCACTCTTTAGAGCCATTAATAACTTTCATGGCAACTTCTGTATTAATGGAACCCCTAAATGTATCGTACACCAGTTACGACTCATTATTCAGTATAGCCATGTTCATATCAACAATAACCGGGTCATTTTGTGCTTCTAAAAAGCATACTAGTTTGTTGCTACAGCAGGCATTCAGTTTTGTCTGTAACCGGTCCGGTTACCATATGAATTCCACCCCCCACTGAAACAGACAATTTGTTCTCATTGTCATCAGCTGGCTTAGAACTTTCCCGAAACATTGATTCGTCAACCAAACAACTATTGTCATAAAAGCCAAAGTTGTTACTGTTGTCGCTCACATTATTAGTGCAAATCTTGTAAACACTTACATTTAGGAACGAATCACTGGAGCTGTTCGTTTCTATCTCCCCGATTTTTTCTGATAGCCGCTGTATTGAAAATTCCATTTCAGTCTGGCTCCTTGTTCCATGTATCGCACTTCGTTCTCTCTCCTCACCGGGTAGGCCTCTCGCCCCTTGTTCTTTAATCTCTCGGACTGTCTTGGCCCGCCCTCTAAAGGGATCTCAGTCTGCCGCTGACTGGTAATATCTGTTTGTGTCATCATTTCCGGATCTCCCTCGTCGCTCTGATTGGGGGACTGACTTTGGTTGCCATGGTTTCCAACAGACAAGGAATATACCTTATTATTGGAATACTCATCTGCTTCTCTTTTAACTTTGCCGCATTTACGTTCAAAAATGGTGCGGCAACTGTTGTCAACACTTGCCAGCATATTTTTAAAATTAGACTGGTACTGATCAAACAATAAATCTTCTATAATAAATTTATTTTCCACTTCTAATTCAGCCATGTACTTCTCAATTGTTTGGTTGTTATATTTAATCATAATTTTCATAAGATCTAGTCTGGCCCGGTCAAATAACTGATGGACTTCATTCAGCATTGCAGAATATTTTCCAGCCCCATTGGGATATCTCCAAAGCCGTAACCCCTGGGGTACTATATTCAATTCAATATTCCTTGTAGGTACCCATTCTCAAGTTGCAATTTTTTAAAATGAACAGTTTTTTTTCAAACGTTGTAATTCTTTCTGCTAAAGTCATGTCCATATCTTCATGCACATTGCTATTGATGGAATGAATATTGTCTCTGTGGAAATTATAATTATTACATTTCCACTGCTCATTTTCATAGGTCACCACATTATTGGATATTCTTCCACCTCCATTGTCACTGATGTTTCTGTTACAAAAAAGTCCATTACCTTGTACGACTGTCTGAGGTTGGTGACCACTGCTATCATTACCATCGTGAATTTGGGTGGGTTGGGTAAGGGGAACACCCAAACTACCATAGATACCGCTACCAGCCCCAATCTGCTGTTTGTCCATTAAATTTTTGATCTGAGCCATGTGCTCTGCCAGTTGCTGGTTTATCTTCTGCAGTAGCTCTACTACTTCACTAGTGGTATCCAGACACTCCATATCCGCAGGTATGTTCCAACCAACAATGAAATAACAAATAATTTCCAACAAGGAAAAGAAGAAATACCGCTGATGCACAGAGCTGGATCCAAACCTTTATTGCAGCACGATGAAAAAGACAAGTTTACTTAAGTTTCGTCCTGTTACAAATAGGACTTCTTCAGAACTAATCTTAAATGACTACACACCCCTTTTATATCACTTACATCCCCACCCATTTGTAATTAATTACCTACTTACTTAAAAAAAACAGTACACTACATAATTCACACTAAAAAATGTTTCCACAAAACCACATTACAATACAATGTCAGCTAAATATTAAAACATCAGAATACTATTGTGTTATAAAACTTAATAATTTATAAAAATTATAAAACATAGTTATATGTTCAGTCATGTATAAATTGCATATATTTCTGTCCCAACATGTGTTTTAATTTTAAAACTGGAGCTATACTAATGTTCTCATTTATACTAGGAAAGACTGTGGCATCCAAACGTCATGTCATTTTCTTTGGCACTGGTATGTGATGATGCTATGACTTCACCCTCATGACATGACTTGCCAGCTTTGTGAGAAGTTCGAGGCTTTCTTCAACACCTGGTATTTACCAGCCATGGGGAGGTAGTGCTGCATAAATGCTGGCTGGGGGGTGGTCATCTAAAGACATCAGGAAGGAGTATGACAAGCAGAAGGTGAGCAATCCTGGCTTGGTCTTCTCTTTAAAGTATAACCATGCTCGTAGTGGACTCCGACCCTTCACAGGTAAAGTTATTGTCCTCTGACTACAGCTGGTCACACTATTTCCCATACTGTTGTGGATTTATGCAGTTTTTTTTGTCTTCATATCAGTCAAGTGAAGTTTTTCATGGTCGATTGCCCAGATGCTGCTGCATCTGCTTTGATTTTCTGTAACATCTGTAGATGTGATGGGTGCTCCTTGCTGCATCATCATGATGGAGCTACTCAAGAAGTTCCAAAATCTGCTGGGTCTTTACCAAGATGTTTGCTGTGGTAGCAGAAATTCTTTAGCAGAGCACTCTCTAAATGTTTCCACACCTAAACTGGGAACTGCCCTCCAGATTTATTGTGAAATGGATCCTTTTCATAGGGACTGTCGTAATTATGGTGCAGAGCCAAAACAGGTCAGAAGCTTGTGGATCTGGCCTCCTGGGTCGCTTCTTTGGAGCTCAGATCATGCCTGCGTTTTTTTTTTGTTTTTTTTACACCTTCTGTATACCTCCTCCATTAATTTCAAGTACAACTCCCACGGTAATGTTTCACTAACTGTGGCTACCAGATTGCCATTGCCTGTCATATCTCCTTTATGTCCTGGACTCCTCTACCAATCCTTAAATTGATAGTTCCAGCCTGGATATGGATTTCCTTTTCATCTCATTTGATAGTATTAGTTGTGCAGTAGGTAGGACATTAGCCTTTGGTACTGGAAGACCAGAAGGCTGTGAGTTCTATTTCCACTCCAAGTTATTGGATTGCTGATACTGCAGTGCAGCGTTAGTGGGAGCTGCACTCCTGAGTGTGTCATCCTTAGGATGAAATGTTAAAATGAGGTCTCTTCTGCTCAAGTGGTTGTAAAAGACCTCTAAGCACCTGTCAAAAGGAGTAGGAGAAATTCTCTGATGCCTTGGTCAAATTTCCCTTTGTAATATAAATACCACCTTGTGTCTACCCTGAAAAGAGGTCACTGGCCTAATAGGGCTAACCCTGTCAATAAAGGATAAGCAAATAATTATCTCCTCTTGATGTATTTGTTGACATCAGACTTTTCAGTGGAAGAGTAGGAATCCCTTTTTATGTCTGTCTTGGTCCTGTGCCTGTCTCCTTGCACTGTCTGCTGTTTCTAGTCCTGGAGGCTCTGTAACCTTTCACAAAGCTTAATTGTCTCCTTATGAGACCATACAGTCATGTGGTTATATAGTAAACACATACGCAGTAGGGAGGTGGCTTGTTTCTTTTTAGGAAGTTATTCATGTATGTTGGTGGTTTGTATCCTGCAGAAATAAAGCATCCTGCAGGACACCCTAAGCTGAGGGCCCTACGAGATCTTCAGCTTCATCAGGATAGTATGCAGGTCATCTTCTGGAAATGTGTCGCTCCAGATTTTAGCCTGCTCGCTACTTAGTGGGATGCAGTCTTGCTTTAAGTTCTGTTACCTCGAATATACTGGGAGTGAGTAGTACATGAGTTCATGTAGAAACAGATGTGAAAGTTCCATTTTACATTCCCAATGTCTCTCACTGGTTGATGAAGTTCCATGAAGAAAGACCATAGCTAATTCCCACCATCTCACACTGACCCAGAAGAGTAATTCCCACCACCTCACACTGACCCAGAAGAGCTTGGTTCCAGGCCTTTATAATTTTGACCTCACAGGAGGTTATTCTTGTCCATGTACCATAATCTTCAGTGCTGCAACAGGAGCCTTTTTTGAGCAAACAGAACTCTCAGAGGTACTTAAGCCTCCTAAAAACCAACTGGAAAAGTTTCTTCATCTGAACCAGGAGATTTCCCTTTCCTTCTTCAAGTTTGTCTTTTCTGGTTCAAGGCCACTGAAGTAACCTTAAAAGTGCCGCCAACCACTTTTGAATGCCAGAGAACCAGCCAACTTTTAGAACAATAAAAAGGCACTTAAATGAGTTCCAAATGATGTGAAAATAAAACAGAGTCCGCAAACATTAAAAATCAAGTTGTTTCAAAACAATGACAATCGAGCGCTTTTGTTCCAAAACTGGAACTTCCTCAGAATCTGTGCTTCTCTTCACATCTCTTCCTTTTATACAATTTAAAGACATGCTAATCATTAAATTTCCTAAAATAAGGATATTTGTACAAAGTATGTTTAAAAAAATCTGTGTTTAAAATTCAGAAACCTAAAGACATTGTAGTAATTTAAAAATGTACTTTTATACTTATAATAACTCATTCAAACTGATAAGAACTTTATTAACAAGATCCTAAGAACTTAAATACATAATAAATACAATATACCATATAAAATGTGTGTGTAAAGACGTGCTCTAACCCTAACTTTTAAAAATGTTAGACTTGTTGCTTTCCCTTTTAATGCTGAATAAATTGATGTCATGTAAATTAGACCAGGCAGGTTCATTGCATTTAAAAACAACTGCTATTTCAGTTCTCTTAATTCAGTTTGATTTCCCCAGTCTCCACCTTTGGGATCCATGGGAACTTTGTCACGTATGCCAGAATTATACTTGCATGGTCCTGTACAGTTCCGTTTTACCTATCTAAAAACTATAACACCCCAAGCATATTGCTATATATGGTATACCTGTTGTTTTATAGTTCCCATTAATAACGTTGATGTTACTATTTAGTCCATTTTCAAGAGTTGTTTTTGAGTAACAATATAGAGACATAACGTTTAGGTCCCACATTTTTTGGTGCCTGTACCAAATTCAGGTCTAGCTGAATCACTAGATGGGTTGCAAACTGGCTCAAGGACAGAACCCACATGGTTAGAATTGCTAGAGCCATGTCAGACTCCAAACCAGTTACAAGTGGCGTCCCACAAGGCTCAGTCCTGGGACCTCTCCTGTTTGGTATATATTTCTCGGAGGTACAGGCAAACACGGAAGGACTGTGGCTGACCAAGTTCGCAGATGACTGCAAAGTGGGTGCTATAATCAACTCTCCAGCTGACACAAGCATCCTCCAAAAGGGCCTCATAGAAACAGACAACTGGTGCCAGAGCCATGGCCTCAAGCTAAACACCAAAAAGTGTATAGTCATCCCTTTGGCAAAAACAGTGCACAAATTACCACATAGGTGGTAATCCATTAAGTACGGAGGAAGTAATTAGGGACCTGGGGACCCAAGTTGATAGCATTCTCTCATTTGACAACCATGTGGCCAAAGTGGTTAGAAAGACATTTTATATAGCCCACCTAATCATGAAGGGATTCACATCTAGATCAGGGGAGGTCATCGTGCCTCTTTACTCATCCTCATCGGGCCCAAAAAAAATTTTGGGGGTTTTCCAAATGCCCTTTTTAAAACCTTCCCTTTACCACCTGGGAAGGCCAAACTGGAAAAAGAAACCCAAAAGGTTAAAAACCCCTCCCCCCCCAGGGAATCCCAAAAAAAAAGGGCTTTAAACAAGGGTTTCCCAAAAAAATGCCAGGGTTTAAAATTTCTTAAAAAAATTTTGTGGGGTTTCCCCAAAAAAAAGGCTTTTTCAATTAAACCCCTTCCCTGCCCACTAGGCAAGTGGCCAATGTTAGGGGCTACTGGATAGTAGGTTAAAGAAGCAACAATTAATTTTTTTAGAATAATTATACACATTATAGTCACCACCACTATTTGCTGAAAGTAACTTCTAGGTTCATTAAATATTCTTGTTGATCCAAGCATCGTAATAACCTCGGTTCAACAGCATCAATATCCATGCTGATATCAAAATGTCTTGTCAATGTTTAACGAGTCAAAGCTTCCATCACTAATGTAGCTGTTCATACTGAACAATTATATTAGTCCACTCTGGCAAAGTCATTATTACCTCCATGGCCTGCATTACCAAAACCCTGAGTATATCACATACACCAATCAACTCACTATCTTAATGTAGCCAGTCTATATTTTGGCAATAACCGAAATATTTTGTGCTTCAGAAAAACATACCGCCCCATTGCTACTGCAGGCATCTGTGCTTTTATAGTTCAGACCATTTCAAGCTTTTACCATATGAACCCTCCCACCTACCACTAAAACGCTTTTATTCATATCTCTCGTTGCTTATAAAGCTGATTGTTTAAAATTTCTCCACCTCTTTAGAGCTTCATTATGTACTTTCATGGCAACTTCTGTATTAATGGAACCCTAAATGTATCGTGACACCAGTTACGACTCATTATTCAGTATAGCCATGTTCATATCAACAATAACCGGGTCATTTTGTGCTTCTAAAAAGCATACTAGTTTGTTGCTACAGCAGGCGATTCAGTTTTGTCTGTAACCGGTCCGTTACCATAAATGAATTCCAACCCCACTGAAACACACAGACAATTTGGGTTCTCATTGTCATCAGCTGGCTTAGAACTTTCCTCAAACATTGATTCATTAACCAAACAACTATTGTCATAAAGCCAAAGTTGTTACTGTTGTCGCTTTCACATTATTAGGTGCAAATCTTGTAAACACTTACATTTAGAAATCCAATCCACTGAGCTGTTCGTTTTATCTCCCGATTTTTCTGATAGTCCGCTGTATTGAAAATTCCATTTCAGTCTGGCTCCTTGTTCCATGTATCGCACTGCCGTTCTCTCCTCACCGGTAGGCCTTCACTGCTTCCCTTGTTCTTTAATCTCTCGACTGCTTGGCCCGCCTCTAAAGGATCTCAGTCTGCCGCTGACTGGTAACCATCTGTTTGTGTCATCATTTCCGGATCTCCTCGTGGCTTTCACTGATTGGGGACTGACTTTGTTGCCATGGTTTCCAACAGACACAGGAATATACCTTATTATTGAATAACTACTCATCTGCTTCTCTTTTAACTTTGCCGCATTTACGCTCAAAATGGTGCGGCAACTGTTGTCAACAACACTCTGCCAGCATATTTTTAAAATTAGACTGGTACTGGACTTCAAACAATAAATCTTCTATAATAAATTTATTTTTCCACTTCTAATTCAGCCATGTACTTCTCAATTGTTTGGTTGTTATATTTAATCCTATAATTTTCATAAGATCTAGTCTGGGTCCAAGGTCAAATAACTGATGGACTTCATTCAGCATTGCAGAATATTTTCCAGCCCCCATTGGGATATCTCCAAAAGCCGTAACCCACCATGAGGGTACTCAGAATTCAATTCAGTATTCATATTGTAGGTACCCATTCTCGTTGCAATTTTAAATGAACAGTTTTTTCAAACGTTGTAGCGTTCTTTCTGCTAAAGTCATGTCCATATCTTCATGCACATTGCTATTGATGGAATGAATATTGTCTCTGTGGAAATTATAATTATTACATTTCACTGCTCATATTTTCGTATAGGTCACCACATTATTGGATATTCTTCCACCTCCATTGTCACTTTCTCGATAAGTTTCTGTTACGAAAAGTCCATTACCTTGTAATGACTGTCTGAGGTTGGTGACCACTGCTATCATTACCATATCGTGAATTTGGGTGGGTTGGAGTAGAGGGGAACACCCAAACTACCATAGATACCGCTACCAGCCCCAATCTGCTGTTTGTCCATTAAATTTTTGATCTGAGCCATGTATGCTCGCTGCCAGTTGCTTTGGGTTTATCTTCTTGGCAGAAGCTCCTACTACTTCACTAGTGGTAGTATCCAGACACTCCATATCCGCAGGTATGTTCCAATCCAACAATGAAATAACAAATAATTTCCAGCTTACAAGGAAAAGAAGAAATACACGCTGATGCACAGAGCTGGATCCAAACCTTCTTATTGCAGCACGTAAGTGAAAAAGACAAGTTTACTTGGTAAGTTTTGGTCCTGTTACAAATAGGGACTTCTTCAGAACCAATCTTAAAATGACTACACACACCCTTTTTATATCACTTACATCCCCACACCATTTTGTAATTAATTACCTACTTACTTAAAAAAACAGTACACTCTATAATTTCACACTAAAAATGACTCAAAACCACATTATGAATATTAATGGGTCAGCTAAATATTAAAACATCAGAATACTATTGTGTTATAAAACTTTAATAATTTTATAAGAATTATGAAATATTCAATCCAAGTATAAATTGTATATATTTCTGTCCCAACATGTGTTTTAATTTTAAAACTGGAGCTATACTAATGTTCTCATTGTCCTAGGAAAGACTGCTGCTTATGGCATCCAAACGTCATGTCATTTCTTTGGCACTGGTATGTGATGATGCTATGACTTCACCCTCATGACATGACTTGCCAGCTTTGTGAGAAGTTCAGGTTTTCTTCAACACCTGGTATTTACTTCAGCCATGGGAGGTAGTGCTGCATAAATGCTGGCTGGGGTGGTCATCATAAAGACATCAGGAAGGAGCCATGACAAGCAGAAGGTGAGCAATGCCAGCTTCGAATAGTCACCTCTTTACAAGTATAACCATGCTTTCGTGAGGGACCTCAGGCCACCTTCACGGAATCAAAGGTGTTGTCCTCTGACTACAGACTGAAGTCACATCTATTTCCCATACTGTTGTGGATTATATGCAGTTTTTTTGTCTTCATATCAGTCAAGTATGAAGTTTTCATGGTCGATTGCCCAGATGCTGCTGCATCTGCTTTGATTTTCTGTAACATCTGTAGATGTGATGGGTGCTCACTGCTGCATCATCATGATGGAGCTACTCAAGAAGTTCCAAAATCTGCTGGGTCTTTTACCAAGATGTTTGCTGTGGTAGCAGAAATTCTTTTTAGCAGAGCACTTTCTAAATGTTTCCACACCTAAACTGGGAACTGCCCTCCAGATTTATTGTGAAATGGATCCTTTTCATGGGGACTGTCGTAATTATGGTGCAAGAGCCAAAACAGGTCAGAAGCTTGTGGTTCTGGCCTCCTGGGTCGCTTCTCTTTGGAGCTCAGATCATGCCTGCATGCTTTTTGTTGTTTTACACCTTCTGTATACTTCCTCCATTAATTTCAAGTAACTCCCACGTAATGTTTCACTAACTGTGGCTACCAGATTGCCATGCCATTGCCTGTCATATCTCCTTTATGTCCTGGACCTCTACCAATCCTTAAATTGATAGTTCCAGCCTGATATGGATTTCCTTTTCATCTCATTTGATAGTATTAGTTGTGCAGCCAGCAGTAGGACACATTAGCCTTTGGTACTGGAAGACTGGAAGGCTGTGAGTTCCTATTTCCACCCAAGTTATTGATTGCTGATACTGCAGTTAGCGTTGAAAGGTGGGAGCTGCACTCCTAGAGTGTGTCATCCTTAGGGATGAAATGTTAAAATGAGGTCTCTTCTGCTCAGAGTGGTTGCTCAAGTGGTTGTAAAGACCTCTAAGCACCTGTCAAAGTGTGATAGGAGAAATTCTCTGATCGCCTTGTCAAATTTCCCTTTGTAATAGTAAATACCACCTTGTATCTACCCTGAAAAGAGGTCACTGGCCTAATAAGGGCTAACCCTGTCAATAAAGGATAAACAAATAATTATCTCCTTGATGTATTTGTTGACATCAGACTTTTCAGTGGAAGAGTAGGAATCCTTTTATCCTTCTGTCTTTCGGTCCTATGTGCCTGTGTCGTCCTTGCACTGTCTGCTGTTTCTAGTCCTGAGGCTCTGTAACCTTTCACAAAGCTTGATTGTTCCTTATGTAAGGACTACAGTCATGTGGTTATATAGTAAACACATACCGTCAGTAGGATGAGAGGTGGCTTTGTTTCTTTTAGGAAGTTATTCATGTATGTTGAGTGGTTTGTATCCTGCAGGAATAAAGTGATCCTGTAGACACCCTAAGCTGAGGGCCCCTCACGGATCTCTCAGCTTCATCAGATAAGTATGCAGGTCATCTTCTGGAAATGTGTTGCTGCAGATTTTGTAGCCTGCTCGCTACTATGAGTGGGATGCAGTCTTGCTTTCAAGTTCTGTTGGCCTCCCGAATATACTGGGAGTGAGTAGTACATGAAGGATTCATGTAGAAACAGATGTGAAAAGTTCCATTTTACATTCCCAATGTCTCTCATCACTGGTTGATGAAGTTCCATGAAGAAAGACCATAGCTAATTCCCACCATCTCACACTGACCCCTGTAAGAGTAATTCTGCCCACCTGCCTACACTGACTCCAGAAGAGCTTGGTTCCAGGCCTTTATAATTTTTTTTGACCTCAACAGGAGGTTATTCTTGTCCATGTACCATAATCTTCGAAGTGCTTGCAACAGGAGCCTTTTTGAGCAAACAGAACTCTCAGAGGTACTTTAAGCCTCCTAAAACCAACTGGAAAAAGTTTCTTCCATCTGAACCAGAGATTTCCTTCTGCCTTCTTCAAGTTTGTCTTCTTCTGGTTCAAGGCCACTTAAGTAACCTTAAAAAGTGCCGCCAACCACTTTTGAATGCCAGAGAACCAGCCAACTTTTTAGAACAATAAAAAGGCACTTAAATGAGTTCCAAATGATGTGAAGAAAATAAAAGGCAGAGTCCGCAAACATTAAAAAATCAAGTTGTTTCAAAACAATGACAATCAAGCTTTTGTTCCAAAACTGAACTTCCTCAGAACTCTCTGTGCTTCTCTTCCCATCTTCTTCCTTTTATATACAATTTAAAGACATGCCTAATCATTAAATTTCCTAAATAAGGAATCCATTTGTACAAAGCATGTTTAAAAATCTGTGTTTAAAATTCAGAAACCTAAAGACATCAGGTAGTAATTTAAAATGCTTTTATACTTATAATAACTCATTCAAACTGATAAGAACTTCTATTAACAAGATCCTAAGAACTTAAATACATAATAAACCACAATATACCATATAAAATGTGTGTGTATTATTATTGTAAGATGTTCTAACCCTAACTTTTAAAAAATGTTAGACTTGTTGCTTTCCTTTTAATGCTGCTGAATAAATTGATGTCATATAAATTAGACCTGTAGGCAGGTTCATTGCATTTTAAAACAACTTTGCTATTTCAGTTCTCTTAATCTGTAGTTTGATTTCCCTCAGTCTCCACTCTTCGGATCCATGTGGGAACTTTGTCAGCGTATGAGTGCCAGAATTATAATTTTGCATGGTCCTGTACAACCTGTTCCCGCCACTCATTCAAAAACCTAACAGCACAACTTCTCTTTTAAGCATATTGCTATATATGGTATACCTGTTGTTTTATAGTTCCCATTAATAACGCTGATGTTACTATTTAGTCCATTTTCAAGAGTTGTTTTTGAGTAACAATATAGAGACATAGCGTCTTAGGTCCCACATTTTTGGTGCCTGTACCAAATTCAGGTCTAGCTGAATCACACTAGATGGGTTACCAAACTGGCTCAGCTAGATGTAGAACCCACATGGTTAGAATTGCTGAGAGCCATTTCGTCAGACTCCAAACCAGTTACAAGTGGCACCCCACAAGGCTCAGTCCTGGGACCCTCCTGTTTGGTATATATTTCTCGGAGGTACAGGCAAACACGGAAGGACTGTGGCTGACCAAGTTCGGCAGATGCACTGCAAAGTGGGTGCTATAATCAACTCTCCAGCTGACACAAGCATCCTCCCAAAAGGCCTCATAGAAACAGACAACTGGTGCCAGAGCATACGCTCCCAAGCTTTCACACACCAAAAAGTGTATAGTCATCCCCTTTGGCAAAACATCAGTGCTCAACCTAGAATTACCACACATAGGTGGTAATCCGTGAAATTATACGGCGGAGGAAGCATGGTGAGGGACCTGGGACCGGGGAATCAAGTTGATAGTGCATTCTCTCATATTTGACAACCATGTGGCCAAAGTGGTTAGAAAGACATTTTATATAGCCCACCTAATCATGAAGGGATTCACATCTAGATCGTAGGGGAGGTCATCGTGCCCTTTACCTTCCATCCCTCATCGGGCCCATAATTGAGTGACAATGCCCTTTGGGATGTACCTTACCAGACACCTGCAGCAACTGGAAAGACCCCACAAAGTACCCTCACCAAGAGGATCAAAGGGCTCAAACAGATGCCATATGCTGCCCGGTTAATAAAGAAACTCCAGTTCTTACTCAGTGGCATACCGCCTGCTCAGAGGCGCATTCAGCCTGACATATAAAGCCACGCCCAACCCGAATTAATGGACATGCTGCACACCTCAGAAAACCCAAATCCCATCGAGCCTCTGGCTACGCCGAGACTTGAACCTCAGCACCGGTAAATAAATAGGACATGCTGAAGGGACGGATTCGCAACTCCCAGAGGATCCTTCACTCTGGAATAAAATCCCAGTCCAGGTTGGGCAAGAGTCCTCATTGATTCTCTCTTAAAGAGGAATCTTGGATGAGTCGGATGGATCAATGGAGGTTTACCCCTGGTATCACTTATGTGTCACTGTTAGACAGAGGCACAGCATAACAACCTCAGTAAAAGGGCATAGCAAAATTAATTTCAAAATGGTGGCGAAAGCCAAACACACTCTGGCTGTGGGCAAACTTATAAATGCCCTAGGGCAGATAGCCTAGTATGAACTATGAACCTTATGTGTGTTTTGCATTCAAAGATTTGTTTCCTAAATCAGGTGCCATTTTATAAACAAATGTACCAGCACCCAATGTGTTACAAAGTGAAGAAGCATATTTATAAGACACCAGGATGTTCTTCATCTCACATTGTTGCAGTCCACACTATGTGTGTTTTTGCATTCAAAGATTTGCTTCAAATTGTGTGCCATTTATAAACAAAATGTATCAACTTGATAACATTACAAAGTGAAGTTGTTAAAGGCTTATAAGACATAGATGTTCTTCATCTCCATTGCCAGTCCCTTGCTTGGGTGATGTCTGTCTCGATTTCAAGCGTATCCAATATCAGTGAGAGAGATGGCGCCCGTCAGGCGCATTTGTTGACACCACTGCACTGTCAGGACTTTGCGTACAAATGCGCATGCCGGACATATTATCCTCAAGTCTCTTTTGCCGCACGGTCCCGATGCAGAAGCAGCTGTTACAAGTGCCAGTTGGCGTTCTGGGAAATTGCTCCTATTTCTGAGTTTCAGACTCCAGAATCAGCCGTTGCTGTTACTCGCTAGAATATTTTAAGCTTTTTCTCTGCCTCAGTGGTTTACCGGATGTCGTAGAAAAAGTGAATAATTGTATTTCTTGTGGGAAACAGATACCGCGATAGAGACTACCATACTGTGTATTCCTTGTTTGGGCCTGAGCAAGAACGTTGTTGGGTGTCAATGCTTCTTTGTGCTAGATTCAATAATTACCGTTATAGCTAGAAGATTAGGATTGTGCCAGGTTAGTCTCGAGAAGTCGGTGCAATTGAGTAAAATGCCGCGGATGCTCCGACGCTCGCTTCTTCAAGAAGCGCAAGGACAGCGCAGCAGTTAAACCTAACCATATGAAGGAACCGCCAGTACCCGGGATGCCGGTTCTTAGAGGTGTCGGGTGGAGCATTGGTGGTTCCACGGAGGCTTTTGGGATCCCAGGAGAGAGACTTTGTTGCAGGATGTGGCCTCTCAGGAGGCAGGCCAGGCTGATGGGGCTTCAGGTTACTATACTCCCTCCCTGCCTAGGGTGGTTAGGCCTTCTCTCCTTCTGTTTCCAAGGCTTCTCCCAGGGGCAGTGTGCCAGGTTTAGCTTCTGTTGGTGTTACCCCTAGCTCTTTCAGGAATTGTGCCCAAGAAGCATATGCTTAAAATGGCAGAAGATTTGATTACTTTGATTAGGGGTTCTATGCCTCCTGATAAGAGACCTAGGGTGGAGCCTGAGCTAGGGAGCCTTTGAGCAGGCTTCAGATGTTTCAGTCTTCTGTTGAAGACTTCTGTATAGGAGTACTCTCACTTATTTGATTACACTGATGTGGATGATTCTTACTCCTTCTGCTTCTCCTCCTGAGGATTTTTCTTTCTTTTCAGAAACTCTTCATTCCATGAGGGAGCATTTTAAGTGGGAAGGTCAGGACTTCTCTGATTCCAGGAAAAGGCTTAGGGAATTTTTGTTTTACCCCAGCATAGGTAACACAGCCTTTGGCTATACCTCCTGTTTGCCTTTGGATGTAGTGGAAGATGTTTTACAGAGGCTTCTCTTAATCCTGATTCTTTGCCTCCTGCCCTGTTAAACCGGATAGGTATGGCGCAGGGTGCCTGAAGTTCATAAGTATCTTTTAAGAGTCCGCGTAAAGGGCGGACCCAGAAACTGTTAGGCCAGGGGCCTAAAGGTGTTAAGGCTTCTGTTGTTAAGAACTGCGGTTCCTTACAGACAACAAAGAGGCCAGGGCCTTGGATAGATGGAAAAGAAAGTTTATACTTCTTCCACTTCTTGCTATGAGGGCTTTGAATTGCACAGTTTCTATATGTTGAAATACCAAAACTATCTCCTTCACAATTGAAGTCTAAAGGTTGATAACTCTGGCAGAAGGTATTGATTGTAAAGAGTTGCAAGATTTAGCACATGTTTCTAGAACAGGTGGGTAAGCATTCTTTGCAATGTGGTTTTGATGCTGCACAGGTCTCGCCTAGGGTGGCTGCCCACTGTCAGTTCTTCAGCAAGCCACGCCTGGCTGAGGGATCAAAATTTATCTGAACATGTTAAAACAAGGATTTTAGATGCTCCTTTACAATCTGGGCGTGTTGTTTGGGTCCCTCCTGTTGAGGCAGTTTTAAAGAAATGGAAGACAAAGGCTAGAGTCTATGCAGACTGTTAAAGATTTTTTGCAGGTCCAGCCTCCAAAGTTTAGTAGAAATTGGCCTACTAAGGGTGTGGATCGTATCCTTCTTATGTGATTCCCAGTCTGGGGTGAGATCTAGACGTGGTAGGGGCAGGTAGAGCTCAGGGCTCTTTCAGGCCTAGAACAGGGAGTTCTCCTGCACAGTCTGGTGGTGAGGGGCAGGGTCAGTCACTTTCAGTAAACAGACCCAATGACCTACCTTTTCAGCTGCCAGAGCCTTCTTGTCCTGGCAGCACCCTTGGGAGGAAGGTTGGCACTTTTCAAAAGAAAATTGGAGTTTAATTACCCGAGACAGATGGGTGGCCCTGGATATCATACACCACTTAAGTTACAGGTTTTATTTCCATACCTTGCCTCCTTTCAAAGGCATGCCGGACGTTTCTCCTCAACAAAGAATAGAGGCTCACAAGCAAGTTTCTCTGTTACTCCAAATAGGGGCCATACAGCCGGTCCCTATGCCAGAGGTGGGCCTAGGATTTTATTCTCGCCTGTTCCTAGTACCAAAGAAGGGGAACACGTGGAGACCAATTTTGGATTTATGACGATCACCCTCAACACTGCATCTCTCCGACATTCCCAAGTTCAAAATGTTGACGTTACAACAGCTTTTACCTCTGCTGGGCAAAAGATCATTGGATGGTAACTTTGGATCTCAAGGAGGCTTACCTTCATGTTCCTATCAGACTAAGTTGCTGCAGGAAGTATCTGCGCTTTCGAAGCTGGGACTTTCACTATCAGTTCTCTGCATTGCCCCGCTTTTGGCTTTATCTACTGCGCCAGAGTGTTCACTTAAAGTTCTGGCTCCAGTGATAGCTTTCTTCAGGCTAAAAGGAATACAGATCTATCCTTATTTGGACCACACTGCCTGATTCTGGCTCAAGGAAGGGAAGAGCTTCTTCATCATTTGGAATATGTGATAGCAGTGCTGCAAGATGACTGGGGGTATTCTGTGAACGAAATAAAGTCCAGTCTAGTACCCTCTCAGGACATGTGCTTTCTGGGTGTGAGACTGAATACAGCATCCCAGATGGCCTTTAACTTCCCCGGACAAACAAAAGAGCCTATCCCTTTACTTCCATCAACTATCTCATCAGTCCGGCTGACTGCAAGGACGATCCTTCAAGCCTTAGGAGTTCATGGCATCTTAGTATTCTGGTGCTTCCCAATGCCAAACTTGGCATATGAGGAAGCTGCAATGGTATCTCAAAAATGTATGGACACAGCACTGCCAGGATCTGGACACTGTCATTCAAATAATACCTTGCATTCAAAAGGAATTCTTTTGTGGTGGGCTCAGGAATGTCACCTAAACAAGGGATTCTCTGTGACCCGGCCAGAGGCGAGGAATCAGACTTTTAACGACAGATGCCTCAGACAAAGCTTCAGGGGAGCTCATCTAAATGGAACGAAGTGGATACAAGACAAGTGGCCTGTCAGACTACAACATCTACATATCAACCTGAAGGAGATGCTTGTAGCAGTCCAGTTTGCATTAATAGCTTTCAAGGATTTACTTCTTCCAGGGCAGGTGTTGATTCTAACAAGACAACACAACTGTCATGTGGTACATCAACAGAAAAAAGCAATGGGGAACGATTCTTATCATCTCTATGCAGGCAAGCAATGATTTTGTGGCAGGAGACTGCTTTCCTCAGTTTACAGCGCGCCCAAATCTTCAGGCAAGGTTTCTGCCAGAGCACAGAACTCCTTAGCAGATGTGTTGAGCAGATGAGCCAATTATGGATCCCCACGAGTGGAAATTGGATCCTCATGTATTTCAAGGTAAATTGACAGTGTCATGGGGAGACTCCAGACATAGAGCTGTTTGTTGCTTCTCCACTCAAACCATCAGCTGCCAAAGTTTTGCACAAAAGGTTTCATCCCACAGCGCTTGGAGAGTGGATGCTCTTTCTTTCAATTGGAGCAATCTTCATGTGTATGCCTTTCCACCTCTGCCTCCTCCCAAAGGGCAATTACTTCAAAGGTCTGACAGGACAAGCCAAGGATGATTTTAATAGCTCCAGATTGGCCTCGACAGCACTGGCGTACCCATTACTGAGAAGTCTAGTACGCTTGAAGCCTCCATGGCCCTTTTGCCTTCGATTCCATTAACACCTGTTGTCACAGGAGTGACAGCCATTTGCTCAATGTCAAGCTTCACTCTCTGCACCTAACAGCCTGGCATATTCTGTTTTTGAACCATAGTGGGCCTCCACTTCCTCAGCAAGTTTTGAATGTTATTTTGAAGCTAGAAGGCCTAGTAACCAAAGGAAAGTAAAATGAGAGATAAATGGAAGAGATTTTTATTTTGGAGTGCAGCAAAAGATTTTGATGTTTCTGAACCCCTAATTTGAGTGTGGCTCTTCAACATCTTTGCACTGAGTTACTGGACAAAGGTTTGTTTTTTTTTTTTTCCCCCTTCCTTATTTAAAGGTTCCAATTTTGGGGGGTTGGGCCCCCCCGGGGTTGATGGAGTTCCATGAAGAAAGACCATAGCTAATTCCCACCATCTCACACTGACCCAGAAGAGTAATTCCCACCACCTCACACTGACCCAGAAGAGCTTGGTTCCAGGCCTTTATAATTTTGACCTCACAGGAGGTTATTCTTGTCCATGTACCATAATCTTCAGTGCTGCAACAGGAGCCTTTTTTGAGCAAACAGAACTCTCAGAGGTACTTAAGCCTCCTAAAAACCAACTGGAAGTCCATTTTCAAGAGTTGATTGTTTTTGAGTAACACTATAGAGACATAACGTGCAGGTCCCACATTTTTTGGTGCCTGTACCAAATTCAGGTCTAGCTGAATCACTAGATGGGTTGCAAACTGGCTCAAAGACAGAACCCACATGGTTAGAATTGCTAGAGCCATGTCAGACTCCAAACCAGTTACAAGTGGCGTCCCACAAGGCTCAGTCCTGGGACCTCTCCTGTTTGGTATATATTTCTCGGAGGTACAGGCAAACACGGAAGGACTGTGGCTGACCAAGTTCGCAGATGACTGCAAAGTGGGTGCTATAATCGACTCTCCAGCTGACACAAGCATCCTCCAAATGGGCCTCATAGAAACAGACAACTGGTGCCAGAGCCATGGCCTCAAGCTAAACACCAAAAAGTGTATAGTCATCCCCTTTGGCAAAAACAAAGTGCCCACAAATTACCACATAGGTGGTAATCCATTAAGTACGGAGGAAGCAATTAGGGACCTGGGGACCCAAGTTGATAGCATTCTCTCATTTGACAACCACGTGAGCCCACCTAATCATGAAGGGATTCACATCTAGATCAGGGGAGGTCATCGTGCCTCTTTACTCATCCCTCATCGGGCCCATAATTGAGTACAATGCCCCTTTTGGGATGTACCTTACCAGACACCTGCAGCAACTGGAAAGACCCCAAAAGTACCTCACCAAGAGGATCAAAGGGCTCAAACAGATGCCATATGCTGCCCGGTTAAAGAAACTCCAGCTCTACTCAGTGGCATACCACCTGCTCAGAGGCGATCTGTGCCTGACATATAAAGCCACGTCCAACCCTGAATTAATGGACATGCTGCACCTCAGAAAACCCAAATCCCATCGAGCTACGCGCTCGAGAGACTTGAACCTCAGCACCGAAATAAATAGGACATGCTGGAGGGACAGATTCATAACCCAGAGGATCCCTTCACTCTGGAATAAAATCCCAGTCCAGGTTAGGCAGAGTCCCTCATTGATTCTCTTAAAGAGGAATCTTGATGAGTGGATGGGGGATCGTAGGTTTACCCCGGGTATCACTTCTGTGTCACTGTTAGACAGAGGCACAGTATACTAACCTCGAAAAGGGCATAGCAAAATTAATTTTAAAATGGGTGGCGAAAGCCAAACACACTCTGGCTAGGCTTATAAATGCCCTAGGGCAGATAGCCTAGTATGAACCTATGAACCTATGTGTGTTTTTGCATTCAAAGATTTGCTTCAAATTGTGTGCCATTTTATAAACAAAATGTGGCTCAGCACCCAATGTGTTACAAAGTGAAGTTGTTAAGGCTTATAAGACACCAGTTATTTTTAATGGTGTTTTTAACCTTAGTGGTAACGTTGTTGTACTTCATTATTAGAGTTCTGTTATAGTCACCACTATGAATACCAGTGGCCTGATTGTTAATAACCACTGGGTCTACTTCATTGTGGGTGTTAATTCCTAAAAGTGTTTTTTATTTAATACTCCAAACATGCATGATTTCATTTTTAATGTTATAAATAAACTGTAATTTGTAACTTCTTTGTAAAAACATGTGTTCAAGGGTCTTAAATTCTTTCAGAAGATCTTCTTTATTTGAAGTCATCCTAGCTATTTGAATATGTTGTCCCTTAACTAAACTCCTCTTGTGACTCTTAAGGAAACTATTATAGTGCAGGCATGAGTTACTAAATGTTGGTTCCCTGCTTATTCTGGATTTAAATCGAGATACCTCCGAACTGATAGTGTTGAAGTTCAATGTGAATTTAAAAAAGGAGGTTGAGGTGTTTGTTGGACAAAATCTTCTATGACTTCTACTGGACCTACACATAAAATAAAGATATCATCCAAGCATGATTTAAAAAACTGAAAATAGTTGACTTAAATACATGTTGTTCCTTCCATGCTAGTAGGACAAAATGTACATGCATAGAGGCGCAGACTGTGCCCATGGCTACTCATTTAATCTGTTTAAAAAACTCACCCTCAAAGAACAAAAAAAATATTTTCTAAGGTAATCATCATAAGTTCTTTTAAAAGCTCTACTTCAAAATTTAAAAGAAAAGAGCATTCATTTAAACTGTTATAAAAAGTTCAATGCCTTTCTCCTTGGGTATACATGTAAAGAGATCTATTATATAAATGGTTAGAAAGCTGATGCCATCAGACCACAGGTTAGGAGCGAGTCTCCTAAGAAAGTGCCATGAGTCTTCAAATGGGACTTTTCATCCTATTTTGCATCTAGTCCTTAATTACATTGCTAGTATCAAGGCAAATGTTTCTTTATTATGATCAGGTTGAAGGAAAGGCTTAGCCCAGCCGTAGACTGGTGAAACTAGTTCCTGAGTGGATCATTCATTTCTGGCCTCCTCAAGGGATCTGTTTCACCCTTATGTATTGAATTTTATGGTTGATGTAATTTTATATCTGGTGTTATAACAGAAGTTTGTGTCATGGAAGCTGATGATCTTTGTGGTTAACTCATCAGGCCCACATATCTCTGAGTTCCAAGCTAGTATGAGTAAGCAGCTTTATTGCATCTTTCATAAGAATTTCATCTCTCACTGATCAAATCCTTATTTTCTTCTGAAGGTGATTTCTGAGGTGTTGCTTAGCAAGTCAGTTTACCTTTACAGTTTTTTTCTATGTGCTGCGAACAGGAGAGATTATGACCTGTATATTTTGCATAGTCACGACCATTACAATTTTGCTACCATTAGATCCATGGACTCAAAAGATGGCCCAGCTGTTTGTGGCCTTTACTTCTGACAACTGTTATGCTTCTGGAAGGCTGAGTTTTGGAGTTACAGAAGAGGTACTGCCACATTGATTGCCAGCTACAACATATTTTGTTACCGTAAGACTACTATGTCCTCAGTCATTGCAGTGACAGGGCAGTCCATTTAAGAGATAGCCACTTCTCATACATGTTTTAGTGATGTATCACCATCTCCTGGCATTTATTTCATCCCTTTTCCAAGCACTGTAAACTTCCACTTCAGTAATGGGTCTCCTTTCATGTGTGTGTGTGTGTGTGTGTGTGTAAAAGAGATTGTCACTGAGAGCACATCAGTCTGCCCCTGCATATTCATTCATCAATCATTTCATTAGTGCTGTTCTTACTTCTTCTACGGTGGGCTCCTCCTCTTCTCTCATCGTAGGCTGTCTCTGGGGCAGTACAGCTTCTGTCGTTTTCTTCATTCAGAAGCTGCTAGAAGTACTCTTTCCATCTGCCTTTGATGTCCTGTGGACTGGTGAGCAGGTTGTTACTGGCATCCCTTATGAAGTGTGTCTGACTATCTTCTTTATCTTTCTGTCTTTGCCTTTCAACCTGACATAGCTTCTTTGTGCAATCTATTTAGTCATTTTCCAGAAGCTGGTAGAGTACCTTAAATGTCTTGTTCTTTGCTATTGCAACTCCTTTCTTAGCCTGTTTGTTAGCCACCTAGTATTCCTTCTTACTCTCATCTGTCTTTTTTCCCTCCCATTTTTTTTCTGTAATCCTTCTTTCTTTTGATGACTTCCTGGACATCTGCGTTGCACCACCAGTTTTCCTTATGCACCTTTTTTCCATATTTGGCTCAGCCGCATATCTTATCTGTAGTCCTCACACGCTATTTTGAGGTGCTGCCATTCTTCTTCAACTCCACCTATTTTCTGTTCTTCTTGAGATGCTAGAGCCTTGAGTAATTCCTTGAGCTGATGTGGTTTCTCTCCATTGAACTTCCAGGTCTTCAGTATGGTCGCTGTTGATCTTAGAAACTTATCTGACCACAGATTGTAGCTGATTGTGGCAGCCAATTGTTTATGCTGTGGGATGACGGTTTCACTGGAGATGACTTTGCAATAGCTGATTCAACCCCAGTGCCCTTTCCTTCCTAGGAGACATGTTGGCCTCTCTTGTATGTGATCTTGTGACTCTCTCTCTTTTGGAACCATGTGTTGGCTATTATCAAGCCAATTGCTAGAGTGAAGTCTAGAAGTGACTCTCTTCCTTTATTCCTGTTGCCCCAGCCATGTGGACTTAGGCAATCTTCATATCCTCTTCATATCCTGTTCTGTCTGTCCTGTTAAGTGCATTCGAATTTCCCTTTATCAACGCCAATTAATTTTGCCATGCAACTGCTGTCTGAATGCACTCTTTTCCTCACTATCACAACCCTGCTGTGGGGCATAGTCTGAGATTATGAATACTGCCCTCTCCATAGGCTGGTGTCTGATTGCCGTGAGTATGTTACAGATTCTAAAGGCAACTGCCTTCTGAAGACTCTCCCTCACCACAATTCCCACACCATTTCTAGTCTGTCCTCCTCCTGAGTAGTAGAATCTGAATCCCAAGGCAAATGACTTTGCTGCATTGCCCTACCATCTTGTCTCCTGGGTACATAAGATGTCCAGCCCCCATCTCCTTACCATCATGTCATCTACTTCCAAGCTTCAATCCTGTCAGTGAACCTAGAATGAGTGTAGCAATTCTTAATTCATGTTTGGCAGGTTGATTGATTTTACATCCAGCTTTTGCTCAACAGAGCTACCCCAGGTAACCCAAGCTGGGCAAGTGGACACCAGCCGGCCAGTAGCTGGGCTTTATGGTGGGCCCACAGTGGCCAGTAGGAGCACATACACCCCTCACACTATTAGCATGGGTTGGAGTAGACTGGGTTCTCAACCCACTTATCACCCGCAAATACCCATACCCATTTGATGATATTAGTCAATGCAACCGAATCAACTAGAGCCATATTTACACTGTTGATTGGCTAGCCCTGCCATGGCATGTAGTCTGTGATCCATATTCTCGTATCTTGAGGATACTTAACACCACAGTACATGTTCAAAGTGGTTGGTCAGTATAACTCTTTCCCCCTATAGGGCACAATGTAGAGTCTGTGCTGCACACAGCTCTATTCTTTGGCGAGTTTGAGATGGAAACACTCAGCATGTTTTTTGGAGGTTAGAGAAACCCAACAGAGACACAGGGAGAACATGCAAACTCCAAATAGGCATTGGCCAGCGGTCATGATCGAACCTTGTACCTTGTGCATGGGAGGCGGAGACCTTAACCTTTGTGCCAACACCCACATAAAAGGTAGTAACACAGTAGACAACACCCCACTCACACTAATATCACAAATCCCATCTTTAAACCTGACCCGAACCATAATAAAATCAAACCTCCATATAAACTCCAAATTCTAATAACCATAAAACTCACTAACTGTGCAAGTACGGCAATACCCATATTCAATCTAATGCCATTTCATTCAGTGTTGCAGTCACATACATCAAATTCATACAAAGGTACCTCAACCTAACTGCTCCCAGCCAAACTACTTGCCTACTAGTAAACAGGCCTCAGTTCACCCATTTTAGATTCCCCTCAAATTACGATAGGACAGATATATATGAGAATGCACCTTACTGTCTGATTTGAGATGGCGCTGTGTGTTAGGCAAATTATTTCTTCTGTCTCCTTCTACCATGTGTTAATCCATTTGCTGTATTAATGTATTAGGACCTTCATGTAAGCAAAGTTTAAGTCACTAAATCTTCAGACTTGTTGTCTAGTGTGTTTTCCTACAGGTAGGCCCTCATATTGGACAGGAATTATGGAGAAGCTGAGAGACCCTAAACCCTAGCACGGAATGATGTGTATGGATCAAGGGGGTGTGTGCTCCTTGCCACAGAAGTATCACATTTTAAGAACCAACTGAGAGGATCCAAAGAACATATCTCCAAATATTCCATTGACTGCAAAGGGTTTTGTTAAAGATCAGTTTATATGTTTAAGTGCTTGTATATGTGTTTTCATTGGTAATTTTCACTTGTGTATTTTATGTTGGGTTCTTACAGATTATTATCGAGCTGCTAGGTTTAGTTGTAGTTTACTGTCATCTGAATAATTTTGAAGCTTATTTTCATGCTAAGGTTACAGTTTTGTTTTCTTTTTTTAATATTTTTGTATGATGATAGGTTGTTCACACGTGACAAGCATCAGAGTAAAATAAAACCTTAGCCAGGAAGAAAAGGTGCACATGAAAAACCTTAAGCACATTTCCCTCTTGTTAGCAAGATATTTAGCAAAATGACTTTTATTCTTTAATGCCACCATTAAGTATTTAAGATTATACATTAGCTGATATAAGTATTTAATAATATAGCAAAGCAGTTCGGAAGCTTCAGTAGTCCATTTTCAATATATTCTTACCTCTCTCCCTCTCTCTCTCGCTCAAAAGCTGTATTTTCTAGGTGAAAAAGATCACAGAATTAGTAGTGTTTGCTGCCATCAGGTTTAGGATATACTTGCATACATTTCTTTCAGTAACTGTACAATGTGGTGAGTTTTAAAATGACAGTAGGTGTAGTATAATAAAAAGTAGTTCTTAAAGAAAAGTATCTCACTTTAGGAAGGCAGTTAATACCATGCTTTTTTTTTGAGCTTTGCAGAACTGCTATATTTTCTGTTTCCTGTGTTATTACACTGATCAGTTCAGCTTCAGACCATGGAAAATAAATTGTATTAGGCTGTTGGGAATACAGTACAATAGAGAGGAAACTGATGTACATTTTTTTTCCCAGAGATAGACGGTTACAAGAAATAAGTGTAATGATTTCTCCTAAGAAATGCAGTTGTTTTAAGACCAGGAAACAATGATGTTACTGTTTGTTGGCTGCAGATAGAATGGAATATTTTTTTGGAAATGAAAAAAACATTGCTGCTGAGCTGTGTACACAGCAGTCCATTAAAAGTGAAATGTCTTGTTTTCCCAGAGTCTTGCTTGTAGCAGTAGGTATTTTGGATAGGGATCGCAATATTGTGCTGCTTATTGGAGTTAACTAGTAGACTAAGCGTGAAAAATACAGCTACGCACAACTGATGTTTGAACTGTGACTTTGCCATAAGCTCAACATATGTTTTGTACTGGGAATTCTTATTTTATGGTACATAGTAATGTGTTTGTGTGGTGGTTTACACAGTGTGTGTGCATATGTGTGAGAGAGCAATACACAAGGCCAATAAAATGGGCAGATATCCCTTTCCCAAAGGCACAGCAGTCTCAGAGTTGGTTATTTTAAATGGAAGGTATAAGGATTTAACCCCCTGTATAGTGTATGATGAGAAGAATTGTGTATTACCTAAGAATATAGTTATTATTACTTAGCAAAAGCTGAATTCCTGTCACAAGTTTGAGGTCTGAAATTGCAGGTCCTTAACCTGTGTTCTAAACAATATATGCATATTTCAAGACTTACTCTTAACACCATTAAAGCATTTTTGCAAGAGGGCTTAACCTTCCCACCACATTCCTGTCATGGGGGATACACCACCCCCACCCCTTTTACATATACACGTATACTAATTGCGAGATTGCTATATCACAGGGAAGAGGATTATATTTCATTTATTTATTATTTTTTATTTATTATTTGTTGACCGGGAAAGTCCGAATATGACAGAGCCTATTTTCAGCGGAGGTCCGGGGAGAAACACTCCAGATGCATGCCTTTAGAATGTGGGAGGAAATCGGAGTACCCAGAGGACACCCACGCGAGTGCAAGAAGAACATGCAAACTCTGCACAGAAGGCACCCCAGCCAAGAATCGAACCAGAGAACCTCTTGCTGTGAGGTGACAAGGTTAACCGCTGCACCACTGCGCTGCCCATTATACTCTGAGAATAGTCTGAGGTGCTGTGACCTTGACCTTAGGTGGATGTTCCGACCATTTACACCTGTAGTTCTGCTTTTCCACAGATCACACTTGTACTCCTCGGAATTTCAACATGGTCCCAAAGGTAGTGTTTTTTCAACAGCACTACTATTCGCCATTTTAATGTTTGTGAAATTTGGATTTGACCACATGAATCTGATGAATTGTGGGTCAGCAGATTCGGGTCTATATTACCTTATTGAACGCTGAAATAGCTGAGTACAAAAACGCCAACACCTAAATATCAAACTTCAACAACCTCGAAGTGCTAAAGTGTTGAAAATCAAAATATTTAACTGTCATGTTTGGCCAACATCCCATTTTGTCTGCTTGTAATGAATAAAATAAAATTAAATAACACTATGCCTCACCTACATTAAATGTACTGAAAATTAAGTAAATAAACAGATGAAATATGTACTATGAAGTAAACTATGGACAGATTGCGAAAAATAAACTTCTGTATTTATTTAGTGTTCATGGATGTATTTCCTGTGTTCCGTTATAAATTAAATACTACTACAGTTGTAAAAGCATTGCTATCAGATGGCCATATATATATATATATATATATATATATATATATATATATATATATATATATATATATATATATATATATATATATATATATATAATATAGATAGATAGCAAGGCTGTAGTCTACGTTATATATCTATTACGTCATCAAAACAGTTACGGACCGTTACATTACACACTTTTACCTAACTAAAGGCATGTTTTAGCCTTATTCAAAATAACATGAAGGACATTTACATTAATTTTGTATAAATTGCATTTGAAATTTACAGTTTTGTATTAAATAACTTGGACAACTGGATTAGAGCTTGTATGGAATACCGCAACATACCATGTCACTATACAGAGTGTGGCCAACTATAACATTTTGGCATTTTACTTTTCAGTATTTTAACACTTCGATGATGTTGCACTTCGATATTTACAGGTCGGCATTTTTGTTGTTGGTTATGTGAATGTTCGATAAGGTAATCTATACCCAGCAGATTCATATACATTTTGCACCATGGATCCAGTAGCTGTGTTGCCTAGAAAATTTGGAACATAAATTACTTTTAAATGTCAGATATAGAGTATTTAGCTGTAGTGGGATTTGAACCTATTGACTTCTACTTCCACTTCTGCTTACAAATAATTATTAGCTGGACTGTTAATGAACATTTTTCTATCAATTTAAGCTATTAGATATTGGCTGGATTTATTTTTTTTTGCTTAAAAGTATTTCCTGAAAAAAATGTAGAGTTGTAAGTTTGAAGAGAGC